>NW_022900916.1:12330995-12368825 GCF_012274545.1 Fukomys damarensis
CTATGAGAGTTACTCATCTAATTCCTTAAGAGTTGTGACTGCTACAGTCTGCACTCCTTTATCTCCCTGACAGTTTGAGGTCAGTGCCAAAAAACACGCTAATTTATATTTCTGAAGTAGAGATTTTCTCAATAAACAAAAGATCTCTGTGCTTCCATGAAACACACATTATCAAAGCATACTTGCAGAAGAAAGCCAAGCCCACTCACAGAATACATGCAGATGAGAGTCTCCAGGGAAACCAATGGTTGCGGGGTCTTCGGAAAAAAGTTTTACTGAAGAGTCCAATAATACAAAGGACAAGTGATGGCATTCCCTCTTGAAGTCCTCAGCACCACAGCCTGGCCTGTGAAAGTGGCGTTGGCTGGCCACTGGCTGGGAGGGAAGAGTCTTACCAAGATGTATCTGGTATGTTTATCTTCACCACCGGTTACTGAGCATCTATCTAAGCACTTAGAAAAGATACAATCATCCTCACTTTCAAGTTACGATGAAGAGTAATATTTAACTTGGTTGATTAAAAAGGGTTTGATATAACTGTGACATTTTAATATAACCATATTATGTACAGAGCTTTTTTTCTGGCTTATTTTGCAATGTGGAAATTTTATTTGATCATCAGTATAGAGGCATTTCAACATGACACAAATAACAAGCCTAATAAAGCTCAT
Source organism: Fukomys damarensis (assembly GCF_012274545.1). Classification (NCBI taxonomy): domain Eukaryota; kingdom Metazoa; phylum Chordata; class Mammalia; order Rodentia; family Bathyergidae; genus Fukomys; species Fukomys damarensis. Next base: position 12,331,667 of record NW_022900916.1, read on the forward strand.
GGAAATAAAAATAGCTCTGAATTTGGAAACTTACTCGAGAGTAATAAGGAATGATTCTTCCCTACACATACTCTCAAAAAAAAAAATCTCCTGGCCCTTTTGATAATGAGAAGCACTACCACGGAATACATATTTTTAACTGGTTTCACAAAAAAATTAAGAGGGTACCTACCCTGGTTAGTGCTTATCACATGGATGGCTTTCTTTTTATCCCTCTCCAATTCTGCACTTCATGTTTTCTTTTATGGACTGTCTTCACCCCATGACTGTTCTTAAAAGATAACATTAGTCATTGTGTTCTTCCAGCAATATGCTTCTCTTCTGGCAGTTAATTTCCCCAGAGAGTCCTGGAGGCGTTTTATCTTCAGATCATCTCCAATTAGCTGCTTCTCTTCATTACGCTGCCCAGCTCACTTTCAAAATTGTCTCCTGTATATCCTCTTCCTCTTAACATATTTCTCACATCTCAAGGAATATATATGATTTATATTGTTTGTATCTTGCACTGCTATCTTATTTATCTATTTGCTAGAGACTTTAGCTTTTAATGTCCAAAATCCAAAATAAAACAAAACTTTGTGTTCCATCAAATGTTGCTCTTCCTATCTGAGCTCACTTGTTATTCAATCTTTTTTTATGAGTGTGGCAGAGTGTTCAGAGCTATGCATTAAATATGATTCAGATAAATGAGACATTTATAAAACATAGAGGAGTGAGAACTCATCTGGGTGATCTCATTTCCAAGACACCCCCGTTCCCTCAAGAAAAGTACATATCTCCACCTCCACATCAACATCTAAAATTCCTCTGGCTAAGATAAAAGTTCTTTATGTCAAACCTAGAAATATCGCTTAAAACAGGGCAGATAAATAATGACTCAAATTTGTGCTAATGGATTGAAGTTGTTTTTTTTTTTATTAGGGAAGAATTCAGCAGGTACTGTGAGTCCTTCTGTTGCATCTCAGAGAAAACAGTGACTGTACAAAGGGGAAACTGAGACCAGGGAACACATTCCATTTTGTCTTCCATTTTTAAGAGACAATCACCATTTGGTTATTCAGTAGCAAACCAAGAACACTGTTATTTAACTATTTGTACAATGTGTTCTTTCCATTGTTTGTATGTGCATGCATTTTTCATTTTTAGTATTGAGTCTACAAAAGCCCATCACCATAGCTCACACCTAGAATCTCAACACTGTGGGAGCCTGAGGCAGGAGGATTGCAAGTTTGAGCCCAGCCTGAGCAACTTAGGGACTTAGCAAGACCCTGTCAAAAAATTTAAATAAGAGAAATTATTTTCAAGCCTAGGGCTCTAGCTCACTGTGAAGGCACTGAGTTCAATCTCCAGTACTGCCAAAATAAGTATATATTTTTTTGTTTGGACTCAGTTAATATTTACCTCCTCTATGAACCAGGAACAATATGTACGCTAGTAGATATTACTGCAGAGATTCTGTTTTCTGCACACAAACAAGGTACATTTTTCCAAATACTTGATGACTCATGCATCTCCTTTAGCACTTTTACCTCTGAGAAGATCTCTACTCTCAAACAGGAGCTAAAAATAAGAAATGGTCTTTACTTTCCGAATACCTGCAAAGCTCCTATCGGTTTATGTACTGTTGGTTTTTAAATTACATAACTAGATATACAGATTTGTATCTACTTTACTTCTGGCCCACAAATTTTAAGAGAACCTGTCCTACAGAGAAAGAGTATCTCAGCTGTACAGAGAGAAATGAGAACAAGTCCTCAATTCACAAAACATTTTCCCACCTCTAACAGTATTTTTGGCCCAACTACTCATTTTACACTTAGTCTGTGTGACTTGACTTCTTTAGTCACACATGGTTTCTCTCCTCAACAATTCCATTGATTTTTTTTTTTTAATTTGGGGGGATTTTGTGACAGGGTCTCACTAGTAGTTGGCCTCAAACTTACAAGGATCCTCCTGCCTCAGCCTCTCAAGTGCTAGGATTACAGGCATGTACCACCACACATGTCTCTGGTTTTCTTTCTTAGGAATTTTTCCGAATCTCCCACAATCCAAAGTAAAAACCTAATTGCTTCTTGGATAGCCTAGATATCAATATCTGCACACTCTTAGTCTTATGTTCTTTTCATCATGTGACACACTCAGAGCTCTCTAAAAAGTATCTTTTAGAATCTTTGTGTGTGTGTGCGTGTGACAGAGAGAGAGAGAGAGAAAGAGAGAGAGAGAGAGAGAGAGAATATCCATGGTAAATATTTCTTTCATATAATAAGAACATGCGATAGAAAAAAAATGCCTGGCAACTACAGGCTAATGAAAACCACAACTGTTATATAGTGTAAGACCTAACTCCATGCCCCTACACACCTCAGAATAGCATAGATGGAAAAGCAACCGTACACATCCAGTTAAGAAGGATTCATTATACCTCTATATGAACTCTATGTTATGGTAGATCCTTGGAAAAAAAAGACTGTGCACAAACAATATAAAAGAGTAATAATCTTGTGTTAGGTGGAGTGGAACAGGCTAAATGTATTATGAAATAATTTGTTTGGGTTAGACATTAGCATATTCTGGTTTACCTTGCAACCCTGATCATTTTTTTTTTTTTTGCTTTTTTGGTACCAGAGATCAACTCTGTGCTTGTGAGACAGGTGACGGCACCACTGAGCTAAATCCCTGGCCCTACGACACTCATCTTTGATGTATCATATCAAGGTATTGCCTTTGATATCATGTTATTTATGAATTTTTACCCATCTCATAATCATGCTTAAGTATTTATAATTATTCAATAGCATAAACCACTGTGATTTTAAAGAGTTTGAAGATAAATACTACTAAACTTTGTAATAGAATTTCCAACGTTGTGAGCAAATATTCATCAACCAACAAAAACTGTGTCAAAAGTTTCCAGTGAGAATGCTTCTAATCTATGACAGCATGGAAAAGCTAGAAAATACATAGTACACAATTTTGCCTTCATTTTACCAGTGAATTTTAAAACCACAGATTATAATGAGTAAAGAAAGAAAGAACACATCTATGGAACGGAAAAGCTAGAAAATACATAGTACACAATTTTGCCTTCATTTACCAGTGAATTTTAAAACCACAGATTATAATGAGTAAAGAAAGAAAGAACACATCTATGGAAAGCACATATTTGCTTTAATTTGTGAAAAACACACTTGAAAAACTAAACCTCCCTGAATAAGAAATGTAATGAAAGCCTATAAATACCAGCTTTTCTGAAGATGAACCAAGATAAAGAATGTGAAAGTAGTCTGTAGAAAGAAAATATTCATGAAGTGTTATTGTCATCACTATTGTCTTTTTAGTAGGAACATTACCTGAAGGAAAAAAGTAGAACATAAATATAGATATAATATGACCATGACCTTAGTTCTGTTTGTTAAATAAAAGAAGTAGGCAACATTTTCCTTGTACTCCAGACAGGGACTGAAAGCTATTGAACTCTCAACTAATCGATAGGGTAATAACCTCTGACAGAGATGATCACTTTGCTTTTTAATCATCTTCTTTTTCTGACCAAGTTGCACAGCTTATTTCAAGAACTGTATGGTTTTAGCTATTATTAGGATCTTAGGAGTGTACCGAGTCTTCGGGCCTGCCCTGTGGAGATTAATGACGTATTTAATCACCTTCTATCTGGCAGTAGGCAAGAGATTTGATAACAGATAAATGGAGGTATATTTATGACATGCTGAAAGAGAGGACCAGTAGGAAAAACAGGTTTCTGCGAAGTAGAGATTTGAACCCTCACTATAGCAACATGACATTTCATAGATAATACCTCCTCCGGGAGTTTCTGCACAGGTGATTAGGTCAGAGTCTGTTTCTCTCTCCTCCTAGACCTCTCTTCTGAGCTACAGTACCACTACAGAGCCTTCAAACTCTATATTCCATCTTGCAAATGTTTCAAATAAGTTACATCACACTTTGATGCTTAGTGCTACCCTACCATAGCTGAAAGTTATCGGGTTCTGCACCAAACCCTGCAGTCAGCACTTTACACATCCTATCTCATTAACAGCTTGAGGAATAGCAATACCCTTAGTTTTACACACTGAGAAAACAAGTGTCACAGGAATTAAGTAAGACACATTGGGTCACCAAGTAAGGGTCTGAGCTGGGAGTCTAGCTGAAGTATGTAAACTTCTTGTCCAAGCTCTTTTGTGCATGTGAAACTTCAAACATAGTAAAAAACAGGGAGTGTAAAATATACCACCTAGTCATGGCACAAAAATACTTAATTTGAAAAATGAAAGTCATTGTTAACATAAAAATACATTTTAAAGTAGAAGGGAGTTGAGGGCAAGGGAATGGGTAAAAAATAAGAACCAAGATACATCATGCAAAGGTTCAAGTTCCCAAAGATGAATGTAAATGTATTGTATACCTAAAATGTACCAATAAATGAATTTAAGAGAAAAAAGAGGGAGCTTTAAATCCAAAAGAAAATGGCACTGGGACATGAGGATACATTCCCATCAGGAGGGTCCTACTAAGCACAGGGCCAAGTACTAAGAAGGCGCTTAATAAAAACTCACTGAACACTGTCAGGATGTAGATCTGGACAGTCCCCCCAAGGCAACTCTGTTCTGAGGTGAGGCTTTGGGAAGCTGACTGGACCAGGGCATTGCATTCATCTGTGGATTAATCCACTGAAGAGGTAAGAGCTGGATGTGGTGGGGGCGGGGTGCTGGTGGGACGAGGTGGGTCACTGGGTGTGACCTGGAAGGATATATCGGACTCCCTGGCTCCACTCTTCTCTCTGCTTCCTGGCTACCAGGGGAGAAACAGCTTTCCTCCCCTCAACCTTTTATTCCATGCAGTTCCTGCCTTGGAGCCAGCTGACTATGGACAGAAACTCCGAGCCAAAATAAACTTCTCATCCTTTAAATTGTGGTTTTTGGGTATTTTGTCCCAGCAATGGGAAAGTGACTAAGCATAATTTCTGATCCAACTATGTAAAAGAGGCCATTTCAATGAAAACTGCTCTCAAAGGAGCACTTCAGCCCGTTCTGTGGTGAAGGGGTGATCCTCTCTGCTCGCCCCTTTCTATCTTACCCCGGTCCTCTCATCATTTCACCCCCTTGTGCTTCACTCCCAACTTCAGCCCCAGCAGCCAAGAAGATACCACTGCACAGGCTGAGTGCAGGGAGAGCATTCCTCCTCCAGACCGGCGCAGAACAGCCCGAGAAACAGACTGCGAGACAGTGAAGAGGAGGGTGCAGGGCAGCTGCGGACGGGACTTCAACTGTATTGGTGACGTGGTGCCTCTCAGGACTAGTGGAAAGGACAGTGGTATTCATTCGGTCATTATCTTTTCACATACATGAAATAACTAACTATACACAGAGCTTGAAGACACAGTAACTGAGGGGAGAATGGAATTGACAGTGATTCAGAAAGGGAAGTAAAAGAAAGCCTAAGAAAAATGGCACCTAAGAAGGGAGACTATGTGGCAAGAGGAAAAGTCAAGGTGAGTTTGGGCAAAGGAGGAGGAGGCTGAGGCAACAGCACAGCACTCAAAAGAGATCGCTCAGGCTGGGGGAGGGGGGTAGACCATCGAGTCACAGAGGAGAAGGAGAATAGAAACATAAAATGAGAGAATTATGAATGAATGATGGGATAAAAGTAAAAGGTAATTGCGAATGTGTCTATATGCTTTGAGCTTGCTTTAAATAAGAATGCAGAAGTGTGGACAGAAGCAGTTTGATTGATGAGGACCCAAAACAAAACCAAGTGACTCATCAGCTGTAGCACAAGAGTCCATATTCCACATAACAGATTTATCACGGAGCTTGGAACTTTGTCACCGTGGCCAAAAACGTATTATACTTCATGGTTTTACACAGAACCTCACCTTTGTATCACCCAGGATCCTTACTGAGAATATGAGTGACATGCTCAAGGCTACTTCCAGGGGAGAACTGCACCCACTTCCTTACAAGACTAGTGTGAGTCTTGGTAAGACACTGAGCCTTAGGAAAGCCAGATAATCGACATGTGCTGACATCAAAGAGTAGGAACCCCTTTCCTGGAAGTTGAGCTCAAAATTTTATCCTCCTGAACAGAGTGTCAAGTCCAACATTTAAATCTACTGCTGTCACTGCCTCTTCTCCCTGTGGTAATTCCTCCTCTCCAGAGGACTGCAGCCACATCACAGACCCCAAAAGTAGCAGGATAGTTGTTTTGATTTTCCAGTCACACGTGCTGCTTTTAGCTAACGCCCTTGGACACATGCACTCATAGCCATGAAACCTCATTCCTTCACAGCTACATAGGGCAGGTCCTGACGTAGCCCAGTGTTGACTGACTGGATGAGGATCTATCAGGTAACCTACCAGGAGTGGCCCATCAGAGGGAGCCATGGAGGAGGAGTAAACTGGAAACCAGAAGCCTTTCTGACCCTGGGAATGATGAGTTCCTCAGAAAACTGCTTGTGCTGTGGCTTCTGAGAAGCCTGGAATTAAGTCAGTCAGACACACAGCTGGTATCACAAACTGACAATCACAGGGTAGCAGCTAATAATTTGAATAAAGAGCTGTATCACCTGTCAGGAAAGAGGAAAAACGAGTATAAGCAGAAAGGGACCCTTCCTGGGGTAGGTTAAAAGCATATTGTTTTGAAACCTTATTACTTTTTAAAGCTGGGCTTACACTTTTCTTGATGTCAAAAACTGAACATAGATGATACTACCTATTGCTAGCATGTAGGATATACTGAAAACCTATTCTTCTTTGAAATACATACAATTATTAAATCCCAAAGTTGCCTATTATTTTTTAACAAAGGACTAATTTTAACACATAGACTACATTAGTCCATATATGAGTTTTGTTTTATTGCAGCCTTTCTCCATCAAGGTTCCACATAATTCTGAGAGGAAATGATGTGTATGATGATTTTCTCAATTCTCTCTAGGGATACACAGTGCACAGATGAGGAGTGAATTCATTACATTCAGTGGCTGCCTTCAGAGAGTAGGGTCTGCTGAAGTCCATGAGCCCCGCCCACCAATTTCTTGGAACATTTTTTCATGAGCATATGTACTTGAGAAATCTTGAGAGGGCACGGTTTTCATTAGGTTCTAAAAATAATCATTATCCAAAAGGTTAAGAGCCACTATGACAGATTACAGTAAGGGTATTTTTAAATGATGTTTATGGAGAATAACTCAAAGAAGTTAACTCATAAAAGGTAAAGTCTCATTTTTCCAATTTTATTTCACGTATTTCTAAATTCATTTCTGATTATTTTCTCCCTATAAATAGATAGGGAGAATGTTAAACCACCAAATTCCTCTCCTACCAATATGACAAGTGAGAATTTGATCCCCGGAAAGTGACGCATGTGCAGTGTTTTAAAGGAGCCGATGTATTTGTGGGTCTGGGAAGGCTTTGGAGTCCAAATTTATAGTTTGCTCACTCTCCTCACAGTGTACTATGTGAACCTGTCAAGATCCAAAAATATAGTCCAACAAGGTTGCTGACTCAAGTAAGTGTCTTTGATTTTACAGTTGTTATATTATATATTATATAATTAAAACATACACTGTCCCCCAATAGATCCAAATTTTGGTTGTAACATAAAATACAAAATAGTAGCCAACTAAATATACAGAATTGTCACATGGTACTGTCTGGTTCTGCTAACTCCATTGGCAAATCATGTGTCATTCTCATTACTGTGCAGGTTAAATAAACCGTTGCCACTGAGCACTGCCCAGGAGCATTGTGGACAGAAACGGATGCGTGGAGAGGACTTCAGACCTTAGAGAGAACCATGGCGATGAGGGAAAACTTCGACAGCTCTTCAGTAGGGCTGAGGGAAGCAGAGCTCCGAGTTCTCTCACTGCCACTACTGCCCTGGTTTTCCTTGGGATCTTAAGAGTAGCAGGTCTAAAATGCTTTCTTTATGTGAAGATATTTTAAAATTATGTATGACACCAAGATGACACTAATACGTTATTTTAAAGAATGAATTCATATTTCAAAGGGAGTATGGCAGATGACCCCATACATCTCTGAAGCAGGGCTGATTATGTCTGCGGGACTAAAAAGATAGGTACATATATTTGTCAGCTTTTCATCGCTGTAACCAATATGCCTGACACATAACTGAAAGAAATAGAGTGTCGTTTTAGCTCCCAGTTTCAGTGTTTTCAGTCCATGGTCAACTGCTCCAAGGCTGTGACATCAAGGCAGAAGGGCATGTTGGAGGAAAGCTGCTCAACTCGAGGCATCTGGGAAGCAGAAAGCAGAGAAAGAGCCAGAGAGGAAGGGGCAAGGACCAGATACAGTCTCCAAGATCACATTCCAGGGCCCAACAGACACACCCAGGAGTGTGCTTTGTTAATCTAGGCGTCTCTCAAACTAATCAAGGTGACAATCAAGACCAGCAGAGTAACTTGACAATAACTTGAATGTACAGCTACACGACTATTTTCCATTGGATATTCTCTTACAACTTTCTATGCATCATTCTCCCCCAAAACCCTAAATGTTATTTGTTGAGAGGGGCACATACCTTCGTCATGGCTATGCCCTAGGCACAAAGTATAAACAGAGTGAGAATTTGATACCTTTTCTCCAATTTATAATTACATAAAACAACTATTTAAGCAAATGCCTTCACAGTTCAGAAAGCATTCATCTGTAAGGCTCCCAAATAGGAAGGGCATTTTGCTCCAACTTGATGAAGTCTCTAACACTTTCCCTTCACTAAGCAGAAGCCTCATTCAGAAGCCCACTCACTTTTAAAACAAGAAGGCCACTGGTGGGGGAAGGAAGATTACAGGAGGCCCTTAAGTCTTCTCCCTAACAGCAGACTGAGGCCACCTATCATTTGGCATGAACAAAGGGCACACGGGCTCATTTCATGAAGTAAACAAAATATGCAATTGACATAACCCAAAATAAGCATTGTTGCATTATTTGCTGTTTTAAAAATATCTGGGAGGGGGTGAAGGGAGGGCAGCGACAAGGGGAAAAAATGAGAACCAAGACCTGTCATGTAAAGGTACAAGATCACAGTAATTAATGTAACTCTACTGTATACCTACAATGTACCGATAAACTCAATGAGGAAAAAAAAAATCTGGAAACCCAGACTGTACTTTAAATCCCATAAATATTTTCTTTTCTTTTCTTTTCTTTTTTTAGTATCAGAGATCAAACTCAGGACCTTGTGCTTGTGAGGCAGGTGGCAGAACCAATGAGCTAAATCCCCAGACCTCATAAATATTTTTTGAGGGGCAAAAATGTGCAAAACACTGTGATGTTCAAATTAAACATGGATCCTACTTACATACAACAGTCTAACACTCCTTAAGGTGTTTTCATTAACTCAGTTATTTAACCAAAATCTATTATTTTTTCCTAATACCCAAGGGTGTACTAACTTTTGACTAAAGAAATTCATCACAACTGGGTTCACTTTACTCATCCAACCCATTCTATATTTTTAGCACAAAAGCTCTTCTCTTTTCAGATAAACACAACTTTCTTCTGGAATTCTACTCTCTCACCTCTTCACTCCAAATCCTTCCGCACCTCAAGACCCACTTCCATTTCCTATTCTCCCAGGAATCCTCCAACCACTGCACCTCGAGAAACACTTGCTGCTCTAACATTCCCCAGGGTGTGCACCTAGCACTTAATGAGCAGTACAGGTTGTTTAATTGTTTCTAGTGTGCTGGTCCTCTCTCCTCAACTACAAGAGTTCCTAGAAGACAAGCACTCCCTGTGTCTCCCACAAGGCAGCTTAATTGGATAAACAACAGATAAATTGCCTCACCTGTGTTTTTACTGACAAGGAACTGTATTCTTAAATTCCACTGTTCTCAAACAAACTTGCATCAGAATCACCTTCAGGGTTTTTTTCACACAACTTCCTAAGCTTCCCCTCGAGATTCTGAGTCAGTGGGGATAGGGAGACCTGGGAATGTGCATATTCAACAAGTTCCCAGGAGATGCTGACATGCTGGCTTGGGGAGCCACACTTTGAGAACTTTGGCTTGGCTCGCTCCCTTGGGTCACAGACCCTATCTGGCAGAAAGAATGTGGCATAAAAGTCTGGGAAAAGCTCAGGACAGGAAGGCAGAAAAAGTGCCTACTTCACTGGTCCTCTGACAAGTTACTGTTTAACCGTGGCAAGTCATGATTTTATTTTACTCTGTTCTCTCTAAAGCTGAGGTGAGACTATTGACCCTAGTGCTTAAGACTATTAAGAGAATCAAAAGTGATCAAATGAGCATGATAAGGAGTAAACCGGTATGAAATCAACTTGAAAGTAAAAGAAGTTACTTTACAAATATGTCTGGCACATGTCTAGGTGTTCAATAAATAAATGTATTGTTTGGCCCAAGATTTTGACTGTAAGCCATTTCTTGAGACATGGGCTTACCAGTACAATTTCACTGGTTAGACAGATAATTTTATGAGATTACTCATTACAAATACCTTTAATTTTATCTTTGAGAAAAAGAAACTTATAATAACCATTGTCACTTCCTTCAAAATAGCTGAATACTACCACATTTTCTGCTTATATAGTATTTTTAAAAAGATTAAAACCTTGAAATCCTTTCCTCAACAGCAAGAGGTGACCACCAATACAAAAATCTTGCCAATTCTTTGTCTAGAAAGAAAATAGTGGCTGGCAATGAAAGTTGCCAAATCCCAGAAATCCTACCAGTTAATCTCGCTCTAGACTTATTGTTAACTATTTGTACTGCCATATCTCATTTTATTTGAGTGATTGATCATCAATCAAATTTTAAGATCCCCCTGTGGTCTCACAGCCTGCAAATTAGGGAAATGAAATGTCTCCTTTACCACAGAGTTAAGATCCATGACCTTCTTAAGTATGTATAATGAAAAGGGGTCGTGGGTCATTAATGACAAATGGGCTTTGTGATGGATGACTAAAACCAGAGAAAGGACAAGATAAAGCACAAAGAGAAACATAAAAACTTCACTGAAATAGAAAGAAAGGTTAAAAAAAGTCTATAGATATTTTCCCTGGCATTCGAATAGCTTCATGCTCTTATACAGATGAAGAACCACCCACAGTTCTTCTGCATGCGTTGAGAAGAGTAAAGGTGGCCGTTACATATATTTTTGGCTAATTCACCTAAAATAGTAAAAATTAATTGATTAAATATACTTCATTCACTGTGCTTAAACATACTTATATATAAAATGAAAGCATACAAACTTTTGCAGTTTTGTGCCCTTTGTTTCCCCCAGAATCTCTATTTTTCCATTGTTAAAATGGAGAGGAAAAATACGTGATCCAACCTGCTGCCCAAAGGGTTCTCTGCACATGTGACCTTTCAGTTTGCGCAAAGGCTAGATGTTCTTGGGAATAAACTCACAAAGGCTGCAGATCAGAATTATGCTTCCTGAACAAAGGAAAGAAAAGGAGGAGGAGAGGAGGGCAAGAGAACTTGAAAATCAAGCAGAATCAAACATCACGATCATGATGTGCCACAACAGCCTCAAGAAAGAAGTGTCCTTCTCTATGAGTACACAAGTCCATGATACAGCAAAACCACAGCTTTTACAGAAATTTCCCTTGATATCAAAGGAAAAAAAATTTTTTGAGACGGGATTTCACCATGCAGTTCAGACTGGCCTTAAACTCACTGTGTAGCCCAGGATGGCCTTGAACTAACAGCAGTCCCCCTGCCTGAGCCTCCCGAGTGCTGAGACAAAGGAAATATGGTCATGTTGCGCAGTACAGTACGCTGAAAATAGTATGGAGCTCCTTTCCCTTGAGACTGAAATTTTCCATTTTCTTTCACCCATCTTACTTCTTTTTCAGTTCCTAGTTGGATGACAGAAGAAAAGTAGGGTCATTTCTTGATTCCCTGGAAGAATTCATAATACTTGGCAAAAACAAGAATAAAAAGACAATTCTCCTTCCTTCCTTCCTCCTTCCCTTCTCTCCTTCCTTTCCTCCCCGTCCTGTCTCCCTTCCTTCCCAGGACTGTCAAGCAATTCAGTTCTCCAGACTAAAGGGGAAACTCAGTGGACCCACGCAAGCTTTCTTTGTTCAAGGGGCCTAGTGAAATGTGTCTTATGACCTAAGGGCTCAATTAATAACAGGTTTTTTTAATGCAATTGCAAAGCAAAACTAAAGAGCCAATGTGAAAGATACCTTTCTTCTTTGAACGTTTCTTTTCTAAATACACTCTCCACAGAGAAGAAACACCAGGTTCATTTTTATTTCTTACTGTAGATCTTTTATGATTCTTCCAATTCAATGTACTATAATCATTAAGTTGCAAACAACTTAAAATAATTTTTCAGGATTTGACTGATGCTCCCTCATATAGGTAAGAGTTCCTCAGTGCCATGCAGTGGCTTTTTCATTTATTCACTCAACAAATATTTACTAGGAACCTAATGTATACTGGGCACACTGTTCTATGTACTTGAGACGCAAAATCTTCAGCCTGTGAACCTTACATTTCTATTGGAGGGACAGGAACTAAATAAGAAAATCACATAGTGTTTTAAAAGTGGAAGGTAGTATGTAAAGTGAAAAAAAATGATCACAAGCTAAAGGGAATCAGGAGTAAGGACAAGTCTCGTGGCATTTTGTTTTGGATTTTGGTAAGGATCTTGCTTTTATTCTGAGAGGAACAGGTTGCTATCAGAGGTAACTGAAAGTATCACAGTCTGGATTTTTCCATTTAAAGGTTCCCCTGATTACTAGGTTGAGAACAAGATTGTAGCAGCAAGGATGGAAGTAGAGAGAACAGGAGGAGGAAGAACAGGATGCTCCTGAAGTAGGTGAGAGGCAAAAGGGCTTGAGTCGGGACAGAAGCTGTGGTAGTGGTAAGCAGAAGTCGGATTCTGGATATACTTAGATGGTAGAACAAACAAGAATTTCTGTATAGATTTGAAGTGGGGTATGGAAGTCAGGACTCAAGCATGCCATCAAGGATTTGATCCGGACAGCTGGAAGGATGGGACTGATATTAACTGAGATGATGCAGTCTGGGTTAGGGAGAAGAGCAGATTAGTGCTGCAGATATTAGACATGCACTACTGTATTGATGAGCTACCTAATGCCTGAACACAAGAGAATATGGACGATTTCTTCACCATGCAAATATGCACACTAGCTCATCAATACAGTGAGTGAGTACTTTAGCAACTCCCTTGGGAAGAGCTAGTATTTTTATGCCCTAACACCATTTTGTAGCTGCTGAAATGCTACACTCACACATACTTTATTATGGATTTTTTCGGGGGTTCCTTTCTTCTCTGCACAAAGAACCTATGAGATCCAGCTCATAGATCATCTAAGTGTCTCCCAGTGTATTCATGAGAATAACTCGTGCCTGGCAAGCACATGTTTGAATAAAGAAATAGGACTAATATTTGCCACCATCTTTCACTTTTTCTAAGCACTCTGACTTATCTCAATAATTACCCAGAGAAGAAAGGGCAGTACTGTTTATGTCAGGGAGGAAAATGAAGCTCATAGAGTTTGACTTGCCAGAGGTCATGTTATTTCATGGCAGACTGAGACCCAGCCAAAGCCTCCTGATTCTTCACCCAATGCTCTCTCCACCAGACTGTACTATAGGTACTGGCACAGGGTCCGATCTGGCTGCCAAATCAGTACTCCTTCCACTGTGTACATGTGGCATTTGGGAAATTTAGACCCTGCATGGCATTGGGCCAAGGAAAGAAACTCCTCAACAACTGAATATTGTCTTGAGTTTTGATCATGATTTACAACCCTGTGAAAACAGCAGAGGACAAGTAGTAGTGGCAAATCACTATTGCCAAAAGTTAATTTAAAAGATTTATTCAGGGTAACAGCAAAATCAAGAGGTGGAGGCAAAAGTAATTTGACTTTCGCAAATAGAACTGCTTTAGGTACCTGGCACTTCTCTGCCTAAACCAACAAAGTTTGTAGTTAGTAACTGGATGCAAGTTTTGGCCCAAGTTTAATAAGGGAAGGACAAAAAGGAACAAGAGGAAGTGCTGCTGAGAAAGGCTTCCAGTATTTTAGTTGATAGCCATGTGTCTGCTGCTGAGTTTGTTTGGGTCACTGTTTTGCATGGGATGTCCTTATAGAATGTTTACCATCTCAGTGGCTGACCTTTTCCTTCTATCTACTCTGTTCAACCTACTACAGGATTTTTTAAAGAATACAAAATAAAGAAAAGGTTCATGGCATTTATCCTGTAATATGGATTACTGAAAATAAAATTAATGGCACTTAATGGCAATTACTGGCTACTCCCACTGAATCCTCAGAGACATTGGAATCCTGTAAATTAAGCCAAATGACATGCCCTTCTTGTTTGAAGAATTGATATGGTGCTGGGGTGTCACTTGGTGATATACTGCTTTCCTAGCATATGCAATGCCCTGCGTCAGCTCCCCAGAATCACCAAAAGACAACCAAAAAAAAATTACTATAATAAGACTCTTAACTTCCACTGAATATTGAGTATTCAGACACATCTTTGCTCCAGCACTGTCAGCCAGCTAGAACACGAGGGGATCCTCAAGGTTGTCAAAAACACAACAAACAAATCTTTGAAAATGTGACAACATGCAAAGGATAATCAAAATACAGTTGATGCTTGAGGAAAAAATGTATTACAGTGGAAGACACACTGCCCTTAACACCCCCTTCCACCAACACCACCACTCACACAAACTTCAAACACACTTCTACCATCATTCATGCCACTTTCTCAAGCAGTTCTGGAAATATTCTTTCATGAGGGTCTTTAAGAGGTGTGATCAAAAGTAGAGTGAGCAATGCTGCTGAATGCCATCCAATGGAAACATTATAGGATCCCAGCATCTACTGTATTCACCGGGTGTGGCATCATGTGAGTTCCTGTTCCCCAGGTCAAAATTACCATGAAAGGCAAACATTTTGAATCAGGTCAGAACATCAAGGCAGCCAGAAAAGCAAAACCAGAGACACAAAAAATGACTTATGCTAAACAGGTATTTGTTCCAAGCAAGGGAGATTATTTTGAGGGGGACTAAAGGCAATGTATTTTTTACTGTAATAATTTCAAAAATATTCACTGTAGTTTTAGACCTTATCTTATACTTCATGTATGTAGTGCACATACTAAGAAGAAGGTAAAAGTGTTACCTTGGACTACAGGAATGACATGAAAAAAACCTGGATTGTGACCATTTTGTGTTTAGGCCCAAATATAAAGTAATTTTACCAAATGTTTCCTAAAGCACTCAACCAGCTTGGTGCAAGATTACAAATGGAGGCTCAACGTTTCTTCCCTCTCTATCTCTGCCCTGCAACTGGAATGGTCTTATGCTTCGATGTGTAGAGGCCCAGGTTAAAGTTTAAATGTTTCGACCTTATCCCTGGCCACCTCCTAGTGTCCCGCCAACCCTGGGGGTGCACACCTGCAGCAGTCAGCACTCAGAGAGCCACGAGGGCCCTGGATGTAAGCTCTGGCTCTCTGGTCTGGGAGGCCCAGGGCCTCTAGCACATGGAGCAAGGTCTACAACTTTGCTACCCCAAGTGTGGTCTGGGAACCAGCAGCTTTGTCATCATCTGGGAGTTTATTAGGATGCAGAATCATGCCAATGTTGTAACAATGAGTTAGCTGCTAATCCCACCTACTCAAGCGGCTGAGGCATGAAGACGGCAAGATCAAGCCCAGCTGGGCAATAAGGTGAGATATTGGGGGAGTTGTTTGTTTGTTGGTGTTGTTATTGTTTTGGTTTTTTTGTTTTGTTTTTTTGAGACAGGGTCTCACTATGTAGTTGAGACTGCTCTGGAACTCACTGTGTAGCCCAGGCTGGTCTTGAACGCACAGCAATCCTCCTGCCTCAGCCTCCAGAGTGCTGGGATTACAGGCATGAGCCACCTTGCCCGGCTGTTTTGGTTTTTGTTTTTCTAGTACTGGGATGAACTTGGGACCTTGAGCTTGCAAAGCAGGAGGCAGGCAGTGGCATCACTGAGATAAATCCCTGGCCCAATACAGTTTTAAAATAGAAATTTTAAACTGGGTGTGGTGATGCACACCCATAATCCCAGCACTTGGAATGCTGAGGGGGGAGGACTGCCATGAGTTCGAGGTTAGTCCAGGCTACAACAGTGACTTCAAGGCCAGCCTGAACTACATAGTGAAACGTTATCTCAAAAAAAACAAATAAATACATACAAAAAAACAACAACAACAACAAAAATGACTGGGGGTGTAGTTCAACAATCCTTGGGTTAATATTCTCCCTAGTATTGAAAAATAAATGCAGAATCTCAGCTCTGGTCATAGACCTACTGTATCTGAGTCTTTGAGATTTTAATAAGGTCACCAGATGACTCAGGTACACAATGAAGTTTGAGAAGCAAACTACACATCCACTTGGCCTTTTGATTCCTCATCCCTTGCAGAACAGCTAGATCCAAGAAGAAACACAGACTCTTATGTTCCACAGATTATAATGGTGCTGAGAAATTCCTATTGCTTAGGGACATGGTGACCATCATAACATTCTAGTGTGAAATGTTACTAACATGAATGTGGTATTGCTGGTGTAAACAAACCTACTGCTCTGCCAGTCCTATAAAAAAAATCGTATAATTATGTATAGTGCATACTATTTGATAATAAACACCTATGCTAATTTATGAATTTACTGTACTATACCTTTACCACTGGAGTATACCTATTTTTAAAAGTCAAATGTAAAACAGCAATGACATATTATGTTGACAACAGCCTCATATACCTCTCGCTTATTATGTCTCTTAATTGAATAGAGGCACACCGAGTGGTTGCCTTATGCCATCTCGGTTTGTATAAATTCACTCTATGATGCTCACACAATGATATAACTGCCTAGTGATGCCATTCTCAGGACATGTCTCCATCATCAAGTGATGCATGACCCTATCAGTAATCTACCAAAGCTGTTTCTTAGACTTAAAAAAAATATGGTAGAATAGGCTGCTCAAGAAATAGGATGGGGGATCTAGCTCAGTAGTTCCGCTGCCTGCCTCAGAAGCATGAGAACCTGAGTTCGATCCCCAGTACCAAGAAAGGAAGGAAGGAAGGAAAGAGAGTGAAAAATAAATGGGATGCCTGGGAAGTTCGATGTTATTTATTACTTGGGGGAGGATATATGGATAGTTTTATGTTATCACTTGATCCCTGACCTGCTGTTCTAATCTACATGCAAAACCTAGGAAGTCTCATCACCCTGACATCTGAGAGACCCCAGTCAGTCACATTTATTGACTGTCTAGATGAGTTGAGATACTATAAATCTCTTATAAATTAGGCTGCCTGGGGAACTAAGAGAGTCTATTTAGTTACAATGCTGTGAAATATTTCTTGTCATGATTTTTGTTGAAATTTTTCCTTAAATTTTCCATTAGTCCACTTTCCTGAATAAACAGGCATATTGTCCTGATTTTTCTTGGAGAGGAACCGTCTTAGAGACAGTATTAAGTATGCTGATTAACACTGCGGGAGTCCAAGCAGTTGAGCTGATCCTAAGGCAGTTGGCTTGGATCTGAATCCTGGATCAATTGCATAACTGCTCTGTGACCTTGGGTAAGAAATTTATTCGCTCTGGGCCTTCGTTCTTACTACCAAAGTGAGGTGGTGCAACATCCAGCCTTCCTGTGTGCATCTCAGTGTCATTATTTCCATGGCAATACTCCACCTGATCACTTACTAAATTCTTTCTTGTCAGGAAAAGACTAGGGACAGGGCAGGGCTGGATTCTAGATGCAGTGTCATCCTTTATTTCTGGGACTTACATAGGGTCAACACTGGCAAGAACAGCATCCATAGCCTGTATCCAGGATCCAATCTGGACTCAGAAAAGTCCCTAACAATGAGGAAAAAAAGGTGCAGGGCAAGAGTCACCTCCCTGGATGGTGGCATCGGGGTGAGCAGAGCCCTGGACAATGCAGTTCTGAGGAGGCAAAGAGGTAACTGACATTGCTTCTCACCAGGTGCAGCCAAAAAGCCTCTGGTAGAGATTTGTTACACATCTCTCTTCTTTATCCGCATTCTCCTTCACAGCCCCATGTGCACCTCATCAGCATTTCCATGCATTTATATATTTCATAATACAATATCCTTTAACAGTGACTTTAAGACTCTTCCAGCTTACTTCTCCTCTGGTGACTCAATACCAATCCTTTAACCTTTCTCCTAACCATCTAATTTCTCAGTTGTTCAAAAAAAAAAAAAAAGTAGATGCTAGAGTACATGCCTCATTCTTTAAGAGAAACAAAAGTATATCATTCAGTGTTAATCGTTTTGACAACCTAAGGGAATCTGGTGTTTATTGAGCTTTTATCTGCTATGCTAGGCCCTGCCCTAAGTGTTTTTAATGAACTGAGGAATCCTCACAATCACATGATAATGGAGAAATAGAGACTTCTAGAAGTTACACAACTAATCTGAGGTCATACAAGTAGTAGAAAGTAGTAGCAGTGGGGCTGAACCCAGGTCTAGCTTCAAAATCCTTTTATCTCCAGTCCATATCTGACATACCTAAAAGTTCATCTCAGAAATGAGTATGTGCTTTAAATAGTGGGACTATGTATGTATCTCAAATGTATTCCTGGGTCCATCCATTCTGATTAATGAGCCTTCATAAAAATATGCCATACACATACAAGCACACAAACCAACACGCAAGTGCACAGTTATGAAGTTATTACACTCTGTCATAACTGAGTAAGGAGGTTATTCTCCTTAAAAACAACTATAAAGCTGGACAAGCAACCATCTTGGTGGTTTGAAAATTAACCACAGGTATTGAACCATCTGAGACGCATTAATTTAAGACAACTACTGAACTCAGGTCAGAACAAATCTGTGACCATGTCCTCTGATCTGCTCCCATCTCACCCCTGGCTTTTGTCATGATGCTATTTCACTCAACCAGAGCAAGCATGGCAGAAAAGGCTGTGAAAACAGTAGCTTCACTGCACCTGCCAGATAGGGCTCATGTGACTGGAGCAGTCCCAGTCAAAGTGGAAGTGTTTAATGGAAGGCAAACAGGAATGCAGGTGGTTTGAATGGCCTGAGGTTGCAGTCTTATGTGGGGCAAATAAAACAACTAATGGACTAAGCAGAAATTTAACAGAGTTCCAGTAGGTGAATCAAACAAAGGGGAACTAGAAAGAGCTCAAATGTATGGCAGAGACTGAGGGGCCCAAGCCACCAACACACCCTTGGCCAATGGCATTTACACACACACACACACACACACACACACACACACACACACCCCGGTGAACACTCAGAGAGATTTGAGGGCACCCAGGAAAGATTAGCTGACTATAAAAGCTGAGGAAAGATTTGAAGATGGCATGAACTTTGAATGCATCCCCCAGCCACACACCCACTCATCAGCAGAGAGTGGATGCATTATCAGCTGGAGGCATGAGAGCACAACTTCTGGTCAATCACTGGCTGACTCCTGGGCTATGCAGACACAGGAGTGAAACTAAAAGCCAGGCTAAAAAGTTTTAAATAAAATTTTAAAAGAAACTAGAGACATCAACATTGGCACAGATTGAGTATAAACAAGTTACTAAATAAGAAATAACAACTACAAATCCCTCAGGGAGGGAAAAAGGTAAAATCTAAAACCTATTCTTATCTCAAACATTAGAATCATAAAACAACCAAAAAAATGATGAAACAAGCGAAGAAAAGGAGGTGTGCCTCATATACAGAGCAAGGGGGAGCCCTCAATAGGAAATGTCCCTGCATGGTGCTGAATATTGGACTTGGCAGACAATGGTTCTAAGAGCAATTATAAATGTTTAGAAACTAAAGGAAATCATTACTAAAAACTAAAGGAAAATATGATGACAACTACAAAGCTAATAGACAATCTCAATAAAAATCTAGAAATTATTTTTTAAAAGAATCAAATGGAAAATTTGGTATGGCATATCCATTCAATTAGGAATTCAAGGTGTGAACACTATTAAAGAAATACTCTTACACTTTGAAAAGTTCAACACATGAAATAAAAGTTTCATGAGAGGCACTCATAGCAAATTTGAGAAGGCAGTACAAGGAATCAGTGAACTGGAAAACAGATCAACAGAAATTATGTAATCTGAAGAACAGAGAGAAAGGATGCTGAAGAAAAATAAGCAAAGTCTTAGAGACCCATGAACAACATCAAGCTTATAAACATAAATCAGAGAGAGGAAGAGTTGTAGAAAATATATCTGAAAAAATAATAGCTGAACACATTCCAAACTTGATGAAACAGATTAACACAAAGATTCAAGAATTTCAGTTTACCCATAGTAGGGTAAACAGAGAAATGTATTGGTACATCAAACTCAAAACTATTGAAAACTGAAGTCACAGAGCATCTCAAGAGCAGCAAGAGGAAAATGATTCACCAATAACGAAACAAGAGTTCAAGTAACTTGGGACTTCTTATGAGAAATAATGGAGGCCTAAGGGCAATGGAATGAGATCATCAAAGTGCCAAGGGGTGAGGGGATTCTGTTAATCAAAAATAAAACCCACAAGGTACATGTGGTGGCACATAACTATAATCCCAGCACTTTGGGAAGTTAAGGCAACTTGGCAGGACCCTGTCTCAAAATTTTAAAATAAATAAATAAATAAAAATGGCTGAGGATGTAGCTCTAAAGAAGAGCACCCCTGGGTTCAATCCTCAGTATCATGAACAACACAGAATGAAACACACACACACACACACACAAACACACACACACACAGAGTCAACCTTCAAAAGCAAATAAAGCAAAAGAAATTCAAGTAAAAAGCAAAACTTTAATGGAGGAATTAAAATGGCACTCTAAAATTTAATCAACACAAAATAATTCAGTAACGGAAAGTCAGAGAGAAATAAGAAATAAAACAATAGAAATAGCAAAGCATTATACATAAAACCAACTAAATGAATAACTACTAAAGAATGCTAAATATAAATGTACCAAGCATCCTACAGAAAACACAAATTTTCCTATTGGAAAAGAAACTTATTTGTTATGGAAAAGAAAAATACTTTTAAAGACACAAATAAATTTCAAGTAAAGGCCTAGAAAAAAAATACCGTTCAAAAATACATATAGAAGAACTACCACTATTAATAAGAGAAAAAGAATATGAAGACCAAACAGAGACAAACTGAAATAAACAGAAATTTAAAGGACAACCTACACAATGGGAGAAAATATATGTAAGTCATATATCTGACGACGGACTTGTGTCTAGAATTATTTTATTTATTTTTTATTAGTAACTGCTTGTAGTACATAATGTTTACATTCCTTGTGGGGAGTTGGTACGCGTACCTAACACATCTTAATCCTTTTTTTCATCCCATTCCCTTCTCTCCCTCTCCCCTCCATCCATCTCTTGAACCTCTGCCTTTTTGCGGGGGTTACATGTTTCTAATACCTAATGTTACATTCCGTGTTTGAAATTGGTACTTCCCTTTGTTATTCCTTTTCCCTTTCCTAACTCCACCCTTGTGCTATCTCTTGATCCCCTTCCCATTTGAGGGATAAGTATCTCCATTCCTATCATCTATCTTTTATTTGCTCTTTATTTACACTCTGGGTTTCTTATACAAGAGAAATCATGCAATATTTAAGAATGAGTATCTGATTTATTTCAGTCAACAGACAGTCTCAAGGTGCATCCATTTTCTACAAATGACTCAGTTTACCCTCTGTGGCAGAGTAATTCGTAAATACGTTTTCTTTATCCATTCATCTCATGGTAGACATATAAGCTGCTTCCGAGATTTAGCTACTATGAATTATGCTGCTATAAACATGGGTATGCATGCATCACTATAATATAATGCCTTTAACTCTTTCAGGAAGATACCTAGAGGGGGAATATTTTAAAAGCAAACTCAATAAAACAAATGACTCAACTGAAAATATTGGCAAAACACATGGACATTTCACCAAAGAAGATATACAAATGGCTAAAGCATATGAAAATATATTCTGCATTATTAGTCAGTAGGAAAATGTAAGTAAAATTATTATAAAGTATCACTACACACCTACTAGAATGGTCAAAATAAAACACAGGAAATATCAAGGGTGGCAAGGATATCAAAAAACTTGAACTACCATTTGTGGGAAAATAAAATGACAGTCACTCTAGAAAATAGTTTGGTGGAGTCTTAAAAAGTCAAACAGAAATACTGTGTATCATACAACCTACTAATTCTGTTCCTAAGTATCTACCCAAAGAAACAAAAACACAGGCACAAATACTTGCACACTAATGTTCACAGCAGCAATATTCATAACAATCCCAAACTGGAAACAATGCAAATGTCCATCCACTAATATATAAACACAATATGGTTTTCCCATACAGTGGAATACCACTGATATGTTACAACCCAGAGGATCCTCAAAAACATGCTAACAAAGAGAGACAAACACAAATATTTTCACAATGTATGATTCTATTAATATGAAATGTTCAGAAAAAGTAGTAGAGAAAGAAAGCAGGTAAATAGTTGCCTTGGAATAAAAAGTTTGACTGCAAATGGATGTATGCAAGACAGTTGTGTCATATTAGGTGGAACTGTGTCTTGCTATTGTCTTTATTTGGAGAATAAGTATGGTTTAAGGAGATGTGTTTGGTTGTCAAGTTGACAAGAGGTGGATTGTGACTGTTGATCATATGTCAACTTGCTTGGATTAAGAAATGCCTGGCAAATTGGTAAAGCACACTTTTGGATGTGTTTGACTGAGTCATGGAGGTGTGACCTTGGGTACCACAGATGATCCCTGGACCCTCATTCTCTGGCATTGTTTCCCCGCTCTGCTTCCCAGCTACCATCAACTAAGGATCTTTGCTGTGTTGTGCCCTTCCACCATGATATATCTCCTTGAAGCCAGCGGACCATGGACTGAATTCCCTGAAACCATGAGCCAAATCACACCTCTCCTTTAAATTGTGGGTATCAGTTATTGTGCCTTAGCAACAGGAAAGCTGACTAATACAGGCTGCAAGGATACTTTAGGGGATAATGAAAATTTTCAAAACTAGATTGTGGTGACAGTTGCTGTGTTTAGTTTTCTACTGCTGTATCACGAACTACCACATATTCAGAAGCTTAAAACAACACATAATTCACTATTTCATAGAATTATTTTCATAGTATTCACAGGTCAGAAGCCCAGGCATAACCAAGATGGGTTCCACAAGGCCTACAGACAAGGTTTCAGCCAGACTATCTTCTCACATGGACCTCAGAAGCCTCCTCCAAGCTGACTGGGGTTGCTGGCAGAATTCAGATCTTTACAGATGAAGGACTGAGGCCGTGCTTATCTACAAGCAATTCACAATAGAAGTATTAGCTTCTTCTAAGCCAGTAGGAGAGTGTCTCTTACGGCAGTCCTTTTTTTAAGGGCTTACATCTTATTAGTTCGGGTCCAGCCAATATAATCCGCCTTTCCATCAAGTCATAATCAACTGTTGGAGTCTTAATTATACTGGCAAAAATCCATTCACCTCTGCCACATAATGTAACCTAACTAAGGGAATGACATCCTATCATATTCAGAGGTTGTGCCCACACTCCAGGAGAGGTTTATGATATGTAAATATAGCTATATAAAATATTAGAAATAAAATGTTGCCCATAGTACTATAATTCCATTTTGATTTGGGTCACTCCTTTTTTAATTAAATAAACTAAACCTAGGATTATCTTTTCTAGAAAATGATTCAATATGAAAATGTTTTCTTCAGTCATTGACCATACCCTTTATAATCTGTTACCAATTAATTCACAGTAACCATTTCACATGAGGATGCTGCCAACTTTCCTACTAGTTGAGTTTTATTCCTCTGTCAGTTTTCACAGCAATGAATGGAGGCTCACTTACATTCAAATACATCAGTTTTCCAAAGAGGATAGTTTCCTTTAGACAAGAGTTTTCACTCTCTGATTTCTCCGTCTGGGAGTGGTCCTACTTTGAACTTCTCTCAAAGTATGAGCAACAATGACTAGTCACATGAAGTCCCCATTTTTCCAGCTTCATACTTCCTAAAATTTCATTTACTCAAAGGTCAGGAACTATGAGTTCTGGGGCTCTTTGTAGTGTCCTAGGTCCATCTTTGAAGTCTGCCTGGTTATGGTGTTCTGTATCTGCTGAACTGCTGTCTAAAACTAAGTATTTCCTACCTTCAATCCACCTGCAGAACTTCAGTCTTTAAAGAGTTCACTGTACAAAACAACACCGCAGGCCTCTGTGATTCTGCTTCAGGTGCTATCTTGTCACCACCAAGCATTACAAGTTCCCTAAGGGGATGCCGAGCAATGTGAATTGGACAGTAATCTTATAGTTTTGTCACTCTCAAGCTGAAACATACTTGTTACCACGGAAATAAAACACAAAAGTTGGTGCCCATTCTGGGGGGGAGGCTGTGTGAACCACTTTCAAGGGCTTTATGTTAAATGTGGCAGAAAGTCTCTGCATGATTTATGTGAAATAAAAATCTTCCTTCAGAATATGCAAGTTACCTTACTATAGAACACATGGACCACCAGCATTTAAGCCAAATATTAGGGGTAATAATTTTCACTTTTGGGGGGGCATGTACAAGAGATTGAACTCAGGACCTTATATTTGCAAGGCAGGACAGGTGCCACTGAGCTAAATCCCCAACCCTACATTTTCACATTTTTTTAAGAATTCGGGTCATGTGCTTCCTGTAATCTTATTTACCCCAATGGCCACAATATCAGATCATTGGGAAATCCAAGCTTTATTCACTTCACCAAAGATAGAGGAACATCACCAGAATATGCTACAGATTCGACTGTCTGCTTTTACCTAAATAGCATCTTTAGGACAGTGGATGGCATTGCCTATACAGTGTTTCCCTTCCAAGTTTGGGTCATATACGAGATAACTCACAATGTACAGAGGCTAAAATGCCTTTCCCTTGGCAGGACAGAATAGTTGCTCACAGCAGTTAAGACCAAGGGATAAGGATGAGATTCCTTAGATTAGAAGCCCAGCTCTGCAACTTAGCAGCAATGCTAATTTAGGGAGTTACTTAAATTCCCTAAGCTTCAGTTTCTTCATCTATAAAATGGGTATAAGAGCATAAAGCACAAATCTGCAAACTGTGACGACTGAACCAGATCTGGCTCAGCACCAATGTTGTCAAAAAGGCTTTATGGGAGCATTCCCATGCTCATTTACTCAAAATATATTATATAGGGCTGCTTTGAGAGAGAGAGAGAGAGAGAGAGAGAGAGCGAGCACACATGGCCTTCAAAGCCTAAAATATTTAGTATGTGGCCTTTTAGAGAAAAGAACTTCCAGCTTCTGACAAAAAAAGGTTTTTGTAAAGATGTAATGTGATAACTCATATAAGGTGCTCCATATAATTAAGCAACCAATAAATGTGTGTGATATTATTATTTAGTAGTAGTAGTAGTATTTCCTAAACTTCAGAGAGGTATCTTTGTATATAATGCTTCAGGAGCAGCCTGCTCATGAAAGGATGACTCAGATCAGCAGGCCCAGCCCCTTTTTTGAGATACTGGTCACAGAGGTGGCTGAGCCGGGAGGATGGCAGGACATGATGTGCAGCTGTCAGTGCAGGGCACAGGGCCCGGCAGGTCACAGACAGCAGCTGCCATGCGTCACCATTCCATGTAACTGATACATGCCATTCCTGGATGGAGGCTCTGTCAGTCACAGGTGTGTGACGCATGCATATTCATGACTGGCCCTACTCTATCTGAGCAGGGGAGACCAGAGAGTGAGGGGGAAGGGCTGAAGCTGTGCCCAGATGATAATTAAGCAGGTACAGGCAGCCACAAAGAGTCTGTTTCCATTTCCCCAGGAAGCAATTGGTTCCTTAAAATGTATTATGCTTGTCTGGAACTGGAAATAAGAATGGTCTAGTACAAAAATTTTTAAATGTCAGATTAATACAACAGTTTAGACTAATGATTCCAAATAATATAATGGATCCAATGCTTATAATTTACCACAGAATTGATACTGCAGGCTCCATATTAGTACACTTGAGAATAAACTTTGGTCAATCACCAGCATGACAATGGTTCCTATAGACCCTTCAAATAACCCTCACAAAGTTCTTTCAAAGCAATTGTTTAAAAGACCTAAAGAGTTTATATGGAAGCCAGGCATGGTGGTGTACACCCGTAATCCCAGGAGGCTGAAGCAGGAGGATTGCAGTGAGTTTCTAGAGTACAGAGCTAGCCTAGAGTACATAGTGAGTTCAAAGCCAGTCTTAACTACACAGTGAGATCCTGTTCAAACCCCCACCACCACCCCCAAAAAAGATAAGTTTACTCGAGGAGAGTGATTTTCAGATACAAACTGCTGCCTGTATTATCTGTTTCCATCTAGGTCCCTGAGCATCTCGCCTGACCCTTTTATTTCACTGCCCTGTGTGCTAAAGAGCAACTGTAAGTACATGCAGAATAAAAGAGCCATAAGTCAAAACGGTTTCCTACTGGATGCTGGAGGATTCTTCTGAGTCTTTCTCAACAGGATCATAAAGAAATTCAAGTCCATAAATAGGGCCAGGCGAAAACCTCAAACTGGCCGAAGGTTTATATGTTAAAATGGAATCGCTCAATCACACGAACTCAGAGTTGTTAAAGTGCATGTGTGCTACCTGGGAATCTTCGTGCCTAATCATTTCATTGGTATTATTTAAAGCAATTAAGCACCTTTTTGGATGGAGCTGCTTACTAAATGCCAAGCACACAACCTTAACCGTCAGATCACTGCCCAGAGGAGCTGATCAGCTAAGACAGGCTGCTAGAAATGAAGAGCAGACATTCACATGAAATGGGAAGACATCAGAAAGGTCTGGCTGAAATGGTTTTAGAATTTACAATGTATTCAAACTAACATTCAAGCTTAAAACTTCATGGCAGTCCTGCTTCCTCAAATAGTCAGCAGTGCCACCTGATGACAGCTGCAAACTTCTCACATGACATCCTTTCCCTTCCCCACGGAAGCAGCATTCAGATGGAAGTTGTCTGAGAGCTCCTCTGAGGCTATGCTTTCCTCAGCTTGAGTAAATACCAACAATCATCATTTTCCTGTCCATAGAAACCTTTGAATTAGCAAGGAACATCAAAGGAACCTGAAGAGACTTCAACAAAATACAGCCCCTTACATTCCCAGGTGATGACAAGTCACACTTAATGGGGCAACGAAGTTGGAGTCAACTTGATTATTAGCAAAAAGAGTAATCAACTCCCAACTTCATCTAATTGTGCAGTTAATACAAATAGTATTCTCCCCACAAATCCCAGCAGTCCTGAATCTTAATTCAAGGTACAGTGACTCTCTTAATATCTGATATATGTATATATACTCCTATGATAACAAACTATACACATAGAATATACAGATGCAAATATAGGAACATGGAGACACGGAAAAGCTATACATGTACCCTTTCTTTTTTGTAAGGAATAGGTCTAGTCGGTTTGCTAGTGCTGCTGTATCAAAGTACCTCAGACTGAAGGAGTGAAACAACACAAGTTTATTGTCTCACAATTCTGGAAGCTAGAAATTACCTTTCAGAATCAAGGTGTTAGAATTAGTCTTCTGAAGACCAGTGGTATAAACAACCTGCCCACAAGCCTCATTATGCATAAATCTCTTTATATCAAATTTCTGATCATATGCAGTTTTCAGGTTGGATGAATTTAATATATGACAATGGTTTCGTGCTTTATTGATTTGTGAGGTTACTAGTTAGTCATGGCAGGCACAAAACAAATTACTGAATCTCCTCTTGATAAACATAAATGAGATTATGGCTTGAAATAAAACACAATCAAATTTTAAGATCCTATTATTGACATTGAATGCAAATAGGGAAAAATATCTGCTGAATTTACACACTTATTTTTGTCATGTTGACTCAATCTGACTTTTGTATATGTATAACCATTTGTTAGAGATTAGGAATATAGTGTGTTTTGAAAAGACAGATCCATGGGGTTCCATCAATAAGGGTATTGATGTCTCACACTGCAGTGTGAGCCTACTTCATTTATTCAAAATCAAGTAGAGATAGCTGTCGCTAAGGATATATGATACACACAGATCAATCCCTGAAGCAAATTTTGCCAGAATGCTATGGTGCGAAAAAAATGGCAGGTGCATTATACCTAAAAGTAATACAGAGTCCTGTCATCTTTCTCTCAGAACTTCTGTTTTTATCATCATTTGTTATGTAGTTACATATCGTGGTGAAGTAAGGTTGGGTAGTGAGAATGTTTTTCATGTTTTATTTCTATTTTCTAGAAAGGAAAATGAAATACTTGGTCAATTTCCGAAGTGAGGCAGTATAATGACGTTTCCTAGTTGATCTAACAGCCTAACTAGTTGAGAAAGGCCATGAAGTAACTCAGGTCACATCCAGGAATAAAACAACAGATGTGGCTAACAACAGAGAGGAGTGCTAACGACCAACACCAAGGAAAGAAGATTCTGTTTTTGAAGCTTCAGCATGACTGCTGAGCTACTTGTGTGCTGGTCTGCCAGCCTTCTCACTTTTCATTTCTGTTCTGTGTGCCTCACTTCTGATTTCTTTACACTCAGAAGGTGAAAGCAATCTCAGAAAGCGCTTAACTCAATCAATGTGCAGCCACCCAGACACCTCTGGGGGAAAATGACAAGCACCAGCTTCAGCCAGCAGAGGGGAAGGAAAGCTGTGTGCAAATCCGGAATCATCTGTCGTGAGCAAAGGTGGAAAATTATAGAGGCACTCTTTAGGGTCACAGAGATAGCATTTAGGATTCCACAACTGCAATTTTAAAAATGGTACCCTTCTGGATTGAATCACTTCACCCGCCTGCTCAAGTCCCTAATTTAGAATCAAGAAGCAAATTACAATCTACAGAATCCAAGCATGAAATTATGAATGTTTGATTCGCTATGGTCTAGACTTCATCTATGTCTTCAATCCAGGGCCAAGACAAAAATCCCCTGCTTTTTCCAACAAAAGATCTACCTGACAATCTAATATTCTGCAATATTCATGTATCTGGTCATTCATTCTTTTGCTCACTCATTCATCGAACATGGGGCTCTCACATACACACACCAGGCACAATGAGAAAAGCAGTTCAGGCTCCTAATGGAACAGAGAAAGACCTCACTCAGTTTCTGCAGTCAGAGACCTGGGAAAAGCTGACAGACTTCAAAATACCTAGATGACCATTTAGTTTTTCTACTTATCATGGAGGGACCTGGACCTCCATGATATCTAGAGCAAATAACAAATATTTTCATGCAGTTAAATTACTTCTCTTCATGTATCACCTGTCCACCTCTTTGCTGACTTTTATCTGGCCTTACGTACTCAGGTTTCACTAGCTATCTATTACACTATGCTCCAGTAGACTGAATAAACTGTCTACTTAGATGTTCCTGAAAAATTGTTCCTGAACTTAACTTTGATACATTATAGGAGTTCACTCACCATATCATCCTATGTACAGTTAAGAATTCTGTTTGACACGAATAATTACCCCAAATAGGTTTGCCAAGTTCACATTTTTACATTTCTAACTTCCGCAAACTGGGGCCACCTGTATATACAGGAACAAAATTGCTGGAAAGAAGAGCTGATCTAGCTAAGAATTTAACTGTGTAATAATGAAACAACTTTAGCTTTCATTTGGAAAATTCTTAATACACTTCTATTAACTCTAAAAGTGCTATCACATTTCATTTTTGCAGGGTGATTTATGAGTTATTTCTATTTTATGATATCAAGTCACTTGGGTGACCTAAAAGTTCCACAATAAAATATCTCTAAAATGATTAGTATTGGATGGAATGAGATGGAGTCTGTTCTCCATTAGCCAAATGATCAGTATACAATTTTTATTTTCCCCCTTTTCCTGTTCTTTCAGGTTTCAAGTTATGATCTTTGCAGTCCTCTGCTCTTCGCTGTCTTCATTATTTAAAATTTCTCTCACTCCTTCTGCTTTAGGACACTTCTCCAGGTTGTCAGAATTCTCATTACTGCATTTATCCGAAGCCCTCAGACTCTCTCATCTCTAATCTTCCATTCCCAGTCTCTGCACGTGAAGCTGCTGACCATGAATTCTCTCATTTTCCGCGGTTTAGCAAAACCAGGACAGCAATCAACCCTCGATACATCACTTACCTTACACTATAATTCTGCATCATGGTAACAGTTACTAGAGATATATATAGGCATGGTATCTTAAAAACCCCACTTCATTCCATTAAAATGCAATTTACCTTAAAATTTATGAGCTATACAAAGTATATATCACAATTTATGTAAAATACACATATGTCATGTAAGGCAATATGATCAATTCTGAAGTAAATTAGCTTTTGTAAATTATAGTGTTACTTATGTCTGGATTTCTACCTTACTGTTTTGCTCATATCATTCTCGTCAGTGCTATTTCCCTAAAAGAAATATTTAATGTATTAAATGTGTATATAAAATGGATTTTAACCATCATACAACAAATATCAGAACAAAAGATTATGTCATCAAGTCATTTAAATAGTCAAAGATGACAAAGCAAAATTTGGCAATTTTTCAACTTTCACTACTCCAGTTTTCAAATACTATAATTTTTCAATTTCCAGTAGTAGTGAGACACTAGGAAATGCTTCAAATTACCCCTAGGTTTTTAAAATTTCCTTTACATCCTAGTAACCTCTACTTCCTAGCAGCTGTTTTGTTATTCTAGTTACAACTAACCTTTCCAATTAAAGTGTTTTAAATCAGAGGCTGCCTACCAAATTGAATGGAGAACTAAATGCCATACAAAAACTTCAATAGCAAATATAAGAGTAATGGACCTCCCTACACTGGAACCAGAAAGCTAAAAATCACTCTTCATAAAGATATTCACAGACGGGGAAAACACTGGGTAGTCAATATTCGCAAAATTTATATAATGAAATACTCTGAAGATAATAGCAAAAGACTGCGCAATTTTATAAGGGGAAGCTAGTTGGGCATTTCTGTATTGATTTAACTAGGAGAGGGGAAAGCTGCAAAACAGTCAGAAGAATATTTGCAATGCAATTAGAGGGGCCAAGTGCATTTGAGTGTATGCCAGACACAGGGGCCTCTCCTAATTCGCACAGTGCAATGTCTTCATGTGGTGTACAGCATCAAGCTGTACGTACTACAGTTTTCCAACTTTTGTCATTTAACTAGATGTTTACCGAGTGCCTTGCCTGGGCACTCAACATTTCGGGTATGCCATCTAGCACTATGTGCGTTGTTTCAACACCATCTGTCACTTAAGCTTCCACAGATTCAAAATTTTTAATTCCAACTAATCTACACAGCACTCAAAACTGAAGCTATAATTCAAATTTCGACATGAAACTTGAATTCCTTTTCAGTGTTCTTCAACTTTGACCCAACACCCCCCCCTTCCTACACTGAAAAGGGCCAAGACAACAGCCCAGCAAGTGGGGCAGGCAAAACAGGCCTCCTTTGTTCACTTTTGTCCTTTCAGCTCTCTATTGAGGTAAGAGACTGAAAAGGCGCACCAAGCTTTGGAAGGAAGGAGCATGCTTGCTCACAAGCCATCCTCCCTCAAAGAACCAAAAAAACTCCAGGACAAACCTCTTTCACAGTTCATTCTTACCTTAAGGCATGATTAGTGGAAGATTAGTACTTTTCCTCTCCCTTTCCCTTGAGAGAGATCTGTTCATGGTGTTTAACATGAGCTTGTAATGTTCATCAAAAATGCATACTGTAAATCATACCATTCAAATATTGAGGCATTTGAAAGTGGCATGGAATCAGCTCTAAAGTTGAAATTTGGAAAAAAGATCACTACATGCTGAATACATGTACTGAATTTTTTGAATGCTCTCAGCCCACTTGAGAAAGATAAATCAAATTCACTGCATATTACGCAGTGGAAGACCTCCTACAGGATTCCCTCAGATTACCCTGGGAATGGATTTTTCTGGTAACAGTGGGTTTTGAACCAATATACCATGCATATCATAAAAATCAAATATATATGAATATATATTTAAAAAACTATTTCCAATCCTGCTATCATTTAATAAGGACTTGTAATGGATCCTTTTTGTCTAATAGGAACTGTCATTTCATTCTCATGTGAACTTAACAATGCTTTAATACAGGGCAGTATAGAAGAAAATAAGAGAATCTATAATACAAAACAGGATTTGTCATTTCCATTTTTAGGCTGAGTAAGCCATTTGGACAGGTTGAGCGGTGGAATAGAATTAGTAGTTGTAAATTTCTTCCCTTTGCCACTGGCATTTCTTATACTACTAGCTTTTTAGTCACTTGAGGGAAACCCTGCATCAGACTGTTAAATTTTTCTTCTAATTTGAAATTCCAATCTTGTAGGCCAGGAAAATAGGTCAATTAAATTGACACCACATCTTTTTTATTAGCTTGGCTAAGCAATTATAATTGGGTGGCAAGGGTTTATGCTGTCATCTTTGAAGATTCAATGGTGAGTAGAAATGCCCAATGCAGAATTGTAATTTACAACTCCAGCACATCCCTAAACATTCAACATAAAGATATTCCAATCTATTTTTAGATCTAATTTGCTCTTGATAATAATTAAAATAATGTCATACGGGGGCAGTAATGCAAAAGCATACCAATTTAATTTACTCTTGAAGCAAAAGCATTTGGCATAACTGCACCACAGACATATACACTCCAACATCTTAAAGAAATCAACAAGAGGCCGGGCGTGGCAGCATATGCCTATAATCCCAGGTCTCAGGAGGCTGAGGCAGGAGGACCACTGGGAGTTCAAGACCAGCCTGGGCTACAAAGTGAGTTCAAGGTCAGCCTGAACTACATAGTGAGACCCTGTCTGGGGGAAAAAAAAAAAATCCACAAGAGTACATCAATGGTGCTTTCTTATCCTGGATGACAACACACATACTGCACAGCATCTATTCCATGCCTTACACAAAGGCATGCAGTCAATCAAAACTTGTTGGAATCCATTTCTCCTTTTAGTAAAAACTTTAGAAAGTACAGAGACAGCACCTCATACCCATTAGGTTAGGCATTATCAAGAAAACAAAGTAACGAGTGTCAGGAATGATGTGGAGAAACTGGAACCCCTGTGCACAGCTGGTGGGAAGGTAAGATGATGCAGCTTCTACAGATAACAGGAAGGTGGCTTCTCAGAACTATTAAAATATAAGCACTATCTGACCCAGCAGTTTCATTTCTGGGTATACACCAAAAGAATTCAAAGCAGAGACTCAAACAGATATTTGTTCTGTACACCTATGTTCATAGCAGAATCATACAAATAGCCAAAAGGCAGAAATAATCCAGGTGTCCACCAACTGAGAAACGAAAAAACAAAATGAAGAATGAAATATGTATAAGAGGGAAGGAAATTTTGACACATGGATGAACCTTGAAAGCATTATGCTAAACGAAACAAGCCAGTCACAAAAGGACAAAGCCTGTGTGACTCCACTCGTATGATGTGCTAAGGGCAGGCAAATTCATAGCGACACAAAGTAGAATGGTGGCTGCCAGGGGCTGGGGAAGAAAGGATAAGTTAGTGTTTTGTGGGTCAGAGTTTCAGTTTGGGGAGATAAAAAATGTCCTGCAGATGGAGAGTGGTGATGGCTGCACACAACGCCACTGCAACTACTGTCACTAAACCACATACTACACTTTAAAATGGGTACTGTAAATTTTATATGGTATATGTTTTACCACAGTAAAAAAGTAACCCAGCAATCATATTTTATAAGAATATATTGCATTTGTTCCTTCATTTAAAAATAACTTCGGGCTGGGGATTTAGCTCAGTGGCACACTGCACCTGCCTTGCAAGCACAGGTCCTGAGTTCAATTCCCATACTGGGGCGGGGGGCACATATGAGTCTAAAAATAACTTGATAGTAAAGGATTTAAGTTGCTAAAACTGGAAGCAAAACCATTCCCAAATTTTACTCCCCCATGTAGCCTGCTCATTCTCGTTTTGGGAGGGAAAATCAATAATCATTGGTTTGGGTACATTTTATCATTCTTAGAAGTTTTAACCAAACTCATAGGAGCAGAGAGCACAGTGGTGATTTCAGAGTAAGGTGCAAGTGGGAAATGGGGAGATGCTGGTCAAAGCATACAACGTTCAGTTAGGCAGAAAGAATAAGTCTTGGAGATGTAATATATAGCATGGTGGCTACAGTTAATCTGTACTGCATTCTTGAAACTTCCTAAGGCAACATCTTAAATGTTCTCACTGCAAAAAGCAATATACAAGGTGATGGATATGTTACTAGTTTGATTGTGGTAATTATTTCATGACATATATCTCTATCAAAACACCATCCTTTTATGTGATTTTTGTCAATTACACCTCAATAAAGCCGGATGGATGGTAGAAACTTCAACCTCTGACACCAATAAAGGCACTTTTAAACCAAAGGGGTTTTCACTTGCCTAAGCCAACAAAGGGTTAAATAAACTACTAGATTTTCGCCCTTGCCATCTAAGTGTCTCCTCTGTCCTCACGTGCCAAGAAGACTCAGGTGCGAAAGCGTGATGTTTAAAATAAAAAGAAACACCTACATGTACTCAGGAATTTTCAATCATTTTAAACCACTCCCTCTTTATCAATCATCTCAGCAGCCAAAGTTTGACCTAAAGTAGTCCTTGGGTCCTGACACATAAAACTTGCCAGAGAAGACAAACACGCTAGGAGCTCTGGATTCTACCTGTAGATTGCCATGATGCTCAAAAGGAAGCTGTTCTTTGGAATGGGGGTGAGATTCCCAAGGCTGCTGATGTGGGTTATAAATCAGGACCTATGGATGCATGGGCAGAGCATCGGCCTGCGTGCCTCAGGGGTCACCCTTGGAGAGTAGTGACTGCTGGGGGCCGTAAGGGGGCTTTCTCCAACATCTACCACGTTCTGTTCATGACTTGAGGTGAGCTGCACTAGTGTGTTCAGTTTGTGCAAGTTCATCAAGCTGTACATTTATGAGGTGTTTAAAAAAGTAGAAAATGGGGCCCGGGATTTAGCTCAGTGGTTCTACCCCCTGCCTCACAAGTGTAAGGTCAATTCCCAGTACAAAAAATAAAATAAAAAAGAAGAAAATGTGTGTAAGGGGCAATATGCAACAATGGTGATAAAATTACAATTAACCTCCTGAAGGGTAGAAATTTTGTTGCTCACCATGGTCTCCCCAATATCTAGAACAGAAAGCTATGCACTCAGTAAATATTTACGAATGAATGAATGAAGGAATATCTTAAAGAAAAGCTTCTTGTGGCGTTCCATTAACTCATTCGCAAATACAGAGCATAGTTACAGATTCTATTCAAGGAAAACTATGCCTACATAAAGGCATTATTTGAAGTGATTAAGGAATTTTCTACAACCTAGGTGTATACATTCTCAGTGCCCTCAAATACACTTTTTAAGCCCTCACACCCAACCATTATTGTCACCATAGTTGCTTGGGCCTCACAGTAAGTTGCATTTCCAAAGATAACTTGCTTTTCATTTACTGTCACTGCAGCGTAAGTAAAGATGATATGCTGTAAGGGCACTGGCATTCAACCCAAAGACCACAAAGATCACTAGCCTGCCTTACAAGACCAGGGACCCTTCTGAGCCCCACTACACTCCTTTTGAAACTGAAAGGGCCTGATACAATGTTGGGTGAGTTCTCCTTTAGCTCTGTAATCCCAGAACTATGTGAAGTGTTCAGCAGCTTTCCTGTAATAAAGTAGAAAGAAGGCTGAAAGAAGATCATCAGTCCGTGGAATTACAAACACAAAATGAATCTATCTTTCCAATAAATTGCTTAATAATTCTAAAAAGCTATGCCAGGAACAGCTGACTTCACTTTCATTTCAATTCTTCACTACTGGCTAACGTCAAGCACCTCTGCATATGCCACACATTCCTAAGTATTTAGGATACTGAATGCTTTCCTAGGTTTCTATGCTAGGGTCCTATTCAGATTTCACATTCAATTTGAGGAATAACTCTTCTACAGTAAAAACAATCTAAAAGGACATTCAGGATTGGGGCCCTAAAATAGAAGCATTTGCCAAATAG
This sequence comes from Fukomys damarensis, assembly GCF_012274545.1. Classification (NCBI taxonomy): domain Eukaryota; kingdom Metazoa; phylum Chordata; class Mammalia; order Rodentia; family Bathyergidae; genus Fukomys; species Fukomys damarensis. Next base: position 12,367,840 of record NW_022900916.1, read on the forward strand.
AAACACTCTCTTCCTATTTAAAAAAAAAAAAGTTTTCTTAAAATTATAATGTGCCAAGAACATCTCTGTAATTGCAGGGGCTCCGGTTAGTAAGAACACTTTAGTGACTGTAATGGGTTGGATTGCGGGTTAACACCCATGTCCTTAAAAGCTAAATGGAATAAAGAACATGTAAAGGAACCCAGGGCAATAGAGGGGAATAAATTTTTTTCACACGATCCCCTTAATTACAACATTGCCTGCCACTGTGAGGTCCACGAGGGTCAGAATTAAATGGGTTTATAATACGCCTTCCTGGTTTTAAACACTCGGATTCTAGGCTTCCCCTAAGTTAATGAAAGGTCGCATTTTCACAGTCTGGGATGGCAAAGTAGAGTAAAAACCTGCTCCCTCCAACTTCCTAGCTGGGTGGCCTCCGGAAAGTTACTTGACCTAAGTAAGCCTCTCTGCCTCATAATTTTTTTAATGAGCCTGTTGTTGGCATTAAATGATACGATATATGCAACGTGCCCAGTGTCGGGCACATGTGAAGCTCTCACAACAGGCTGACCATCATTACTATTAAAATCCATTTCGGAACTGTCTCATTATCGCAGTATTTTCATAGAGGAGCACGGCTAGCATGAAGCAGTCCTAATCCCAGCAGCCCAGGCCCGCAGGTGTGTATACAGTAGCCACTGTGCTCCTGGTCAGAACCACCCCAGGGGGAGCTCTCCGCGCGGAACCAGAGCCCCGGACCCTATGACACTCGCTCCCTGTCTTCCTGCAAGAGCCTCGGGAGAGGAAGCGCCCAACCCCTCGGACCGGCGCTTCAGAGCTTTAACCATCCCAGACCCTCCCAGGACATCTCCGCGCCTGGTGTAGCTGGGGCTGGCGTCCTGCCCACGGACAGCAGACAGAGGCTGAGCAGGCAAGAGACGCCACCGCTCGGCGACCTCCGTTTGCGCCCGCCGCTGCGGGAGGGGACAGGAGAGGCGGCGGCGGGC
>NW_022900916.1:12370023-12385230 GCF_012274545.1 Fukomys damarensis
GCTAGAAACACGTTCCGAAGATGGGTGGCGTTTAAATGCCGCTCTCATAGGTTTAGGTTTCGGTGGGCGGTCTGCCCCACCCCCACCGTCTTCTCTTTCTCTCCCCCCTCCCCCTTTTAAAGCGTTTAATGTCTTCCAAACTCCTCCGTTGCGATTGACATTGAGTGGGTGCTGTTTTTGTTCGCTTGTTTTGCTTTACAGCTTTCCTTTCCTTATCCCTCAGAAAGAGTGTCATTGCTTAAGGTGGATGCTGTCTACATAGGTTTGGGTTTCTGGTCCCAGTGAACAAGAACAAATTCGTTGAAATGTGCTCATTTTCAGATTTGAGAGTACTGTGGAGTTTGGGGTTTTTCCCAGTGTTAAGTACTAACCAGGATTGCTAGCTGGGTAGCATCTGGATAAATAAACGTGTGGCCCAGTACCCTCCAACCCTCCACGCCCAGCAAGCCTGCCAGGTTCCGCCCCTCCAGCAGGCCCTTTCTCTCTTGCTTCCTTCCGTTCTTTCCTCTGATTTTTTCGGAGCTCCTCGCCTCCCCAACCAGCGCCCTCCGGGGCAGGTGCTCGGGCTGGACTGGGAAATGGTCAGACGCTCACAGCTCAGCTTCAGCTTGAATTCACCACTTGGACCCACCTCCTTCCGCACGCACGGAGGAAGCATCCTTCTTTGCTGGCTGCTCCTGCCACCCCAGGTGGGGCCCCTCGTTCCGGAAGTAATACGGGATCTCTGCCTCCTGCACCCTCTAGCAAGGATTCCCTCATTCCCCTCATGCTCCTCACCCTGGTTCTCGCTCCACCGTCGCTTACCTGTGGACCTCACACCTTGCTTAATTGTCCAATATTCCTCTGAAATGCCTTTCAAAAAAGAAAACAAAAATGATTCCCTGCTACTCCTAAACATCCGGACCGGTTCCCTGTGGTCTAAAATTAAATTCCAGGCCACCTGGTGTTTTGCAGCCTGCCTCTAACTCACCTCTTCGTTCTCCAGTGAAGAGGATTTTCATAAACTCTAAGCCTCTGCAGATGAGTCCTACCTAGAGTATCAGCCCATCTCTTGTTCCTGCAGTGATGTCTTGATCATCCTTCAAACCCCCAACTCGGTAGTTACTATCTTCGTGAATTCTTTCCTGAGGCCCTGTGTGCTGGAATCACCTGCTTACATGCCTCACTTCAAGCAATTCACTTCTTTAAGAATAATTTACCCTATTTTTGTGTGAACTGATCTCCCACCGATACAAATGAAGCCACAGTCCCACCTGAGAAGAGGACTCGAGGCCCCTCAAACTGCCTTCCTCCCTGTTGGGAGTCTTGGGGTTCCCCACATGTCCTTCTCATGTGTCCTTCTACTACGTCTCTACTGCCCTGAGGCTGCCCCTTGGACACCCAAGGCTGTTCAATTAATCTTCTCAGTGATTTCCCGACCCTGTTCCTTTCCTTGAACCCTCCTGGGCACGTCTGTGAGGTGGGAAAATGACATTCTCTCCTTCATTCTTACTCTGGCTCCGGATGGCAGTTGGTCCCCTGGGCCCTGAACCACCGGGCTGTGTCTCCCTGTGTTAAACACAGTCTTGTTGAAAACCCTCCTTAACCCCTTTGGATTCTGCTCGAATTGCCCTTCCTCTGTAGGCCCTAGTCCTGGCCAAGGATGGAGAGAGAATGAGGTCCTTTGTGGCCAAGGCCAGACCTGACACCTTGGAGACCACTTCAGATGCAGAGGTGTCAGGGTTGTTGAAGGATGAGTGCGTGAGTGAATCTCAGACAAGGGCCACCTTCTCTGGATGCAGCCTTCCTCGCTGTCACAGGCAGAATAACAGCCCGGTACACAGCGCAACTGTGAGGGTCAGCTTGGCGCACTGGACAGGATCTAGGACATTAATAATTCAATTCAGATTCCAGTTCGAATGGCAATCATTTGATGTTTGTCAAAGAAATACATGCTTGAATTAAAACCAAAAAAGAAGCCAGAGAGGAAAATTCTTTAGAATGAATGGAAACCACATTAACAGCATGGAATTAAAATTAAAGAAATCTGATGTTCTATGATGTCTGTAAGAACACAAAATCATTTTAAATTTCCAGCTCTGATTTCCAGTTTATGGTTTCCACTGCATTGCTGCCCTGACATTGCTGGGGATTAGTCTCCCCGGAGGATGAGCGAGGGACTGGGAGAAGCAGACAGCTGCTGTGGGAGAAGCCACATGCAGGGGGCATGGGAGGAGGGGCTGGAAGAATGATCTGAGAAAGGATTAGGAGGATGCCTGAGTGGGCAAAGGACTTTCTAATGCGTTCTATTTGATTTGCTTGGCGATGCACATGGCCTTGAGAATTGGCTGCATCGCCAGTGATATGCACAACTCACCTCCCCACCCTGCCCGCTGTGCTTCCTCCCCAGCCTTATCCCCCACCTCCTATTCCAACTTCAGTCCACCCTAACCCACACGAGGGGCTGGCAAGTCCGTCATCCTCACCACTTGATAACAATGGGCTTTTCCGGGAGTCCTTCACGTTTGCCGTTCCCTGCAGTATGTACTGTTGTCCTCCCCTTTCAGGAAATGAGGCAAGAGAGGTAAAGCAACTGGCAGAGATCACACGGCCAGCAACAGGGATGGGACCCAAGCCTGGATACTGGGATTCTTGAGCCTGCTGTTTTGAGCACGCCGCCGCAAGGCCTGCCAATCACGGCGGACTAAAAGTTCAGTTGTTTTGATGGACGCATCAGAATGACACTGCATTAAAACAGCGAATCAGAAGGCCGTGGAGCCCCCCAGTGGTACCTGCGATGAATGAATTTTTTGCCTTGCCCTTCTTTTGCAGTTCTCAGAATTCTTTCTCTTCTTTTCCTTCTCTATTTTTTTCTCTTGCCTGATTTTTCATCCTAGTTTTCTTAATCCACATCCATGCCTCAGGCCTCTCAAGGGAGGTGGTGTACTTAGCTGTGCCCTAAAACCTGATATTAATTTCTCCGAGACCTAGCCGAGACCCAGCGATGCTAATAATGAGCTGTGTTTTCATGAGCAAGTTACTTCCCCTCTCTGCCTGTTCCCACACTGAAATACAAGAGTCAGGTTAGGTGAACACGGAAATTCTTTTCCAGTTGTGCCACTTTATGATTGTAGTCCTACCCAAGAACGTTTATTTGTCTCCTCCAGTAAAACTCAGATGAAAGCTGGCTGAATTTGTGGTCAGGAAGATTGGAGAACTAAAAAGAAAATATGTTCTATAGTAATATCACAGGGTAGCTTGCTATAAAAATGGCTTGTTTCTTTTTTCTTCTTTTTTGAGACAGAGTCTTACTATGTAGTTCAGGCTGGCCTTGAACTACATTATTATTAACCCAGGCTGGCTTCAGACTTGTGGCAATCCTCCTGCTTCAGTGTCCTGAGTGCTACCACTACAGGTGTGTGCTGCCACACCCAGAAAAAAAGGGCTTATGCCAGTGTCATCATCTTAAGACTCCGTGGCTAAGCAACATGCATTTGTGTTCTATGTGAAAGGGCACTGCAGGCCAGTATTGTCAAAAGGCAGTTATTGTCTGGGAAGTTTCTCAGGTGGTTCCCCCGACCCCTCTTCCTGATTCATACCCTTGTACAATCCCCACCCCTCACTGTGTTAGCTTTCTGTCTCCATAGCAAATACCTGAGATAACCCACTTCTAAAGAGAAAAGGGTTGTTTTGGCTCATTGCTTAAGAGGTTCAGTCCGTGGTTGGCCCCATTGCTTCTAGGCTTACGATGAGGGAACACATCGTGGCAGGATTGCCTGATGGAACAAAACTGCTCACGTCATGGCCAGAGAGTAAAGGAGAAGGAAGACGAGGCTGGCGTCCTGCTGTCTCCTTCCAGGCTACAACCCCAGTGGCCCCCACTAGGCCTCACCCCTGAAAGATGCCATCCCCTCTCACCACCAATCTGGGGATTAAGCCTTCAATGCACAGGCCTGGGGAGCATGCTAGATCCAAGCCGTAGCTAGTATGGCCTAGGCCTAGTGACTTGCTTCTGACAAACAATTAAACAAGCCATGGGATGTCACCCCTGGTAACGAGGTTATGAATAACTCTGCTTTCTGTCTTGCTTGCCTGCCTGCCTGCTTGGAAGACATGAGTTTGGTATGCAGAGGCTGACAGCCTATGAGGACCAAAAGGAGCTGACCACTGCTTTGGTCTCATGGGTGAACTTGTAATCCAGTTGTCCCCCAGCCGATCCTCGGCAAGACACCAGACCGGGCTGACTCCTTGACTTCAGTCCCACGGGAGACCCTGGCTAGTGGACTCAGCTCCCCTATGTTTCATTTCTAAATCCACAGCAATTGGAAGATGAGAAAGGCCGCTCTTGTTAAGAACCTGAATTTGTCATTGATGCAGTTGTTTAAGTGTATTTCAGACCTCTGACTCTGCATCTGAAGATATGCCTATTTCCTGGCTAGAAAAAGGACAAAAACATTCAACTGCATTGTCATAAGGGGAAGATACAGTGCCAGATAAAAAAGCAATTGTGAGAGGAATGAGGCATCAGTATGATTTTCCATTAGCCTCAGTCACTCCGAGCTCAACACCCAAAGTCGCGCTGTGCTACTACGCCCCTCCTGGGTGCGCTGTCCACTGTGCCCCACCAGAGCTGGGCTTTTGTCCTCTCAGCTGCCAGCTACACTGTCAGCTGGTCCACACTGCTAAAACTTTTTTTTTTTTGAGACAGGGTCTCACTATGTAGTTGAGACTGACCTGGAACTCACTATGTAACCCAGGCTGGTCTCGAACTCACAGGGATCCTCCTGCCTCAGCCTCCCAAGTGCTGGGATTACAGGTGTGCACCACCACGCCTGGCCACACTGCTAAAAGTTTATAGTGTGTGATTATTACTCATTATGGACAATAATAGTATATGCAGTCATATATTTACAATATACAAGTAATGCTAGGACATGCAGTTTCAAACATCACCTGATCGTGAGCAATGGAAACTTTCCACAGATGCAAAACAGCATTTGCTCCCCAATGCTTCTCCTCACCATCTGCCACACAGCCACAGAATCCTGTGTGCCAGCCTAATGCCATTTGGGCATGTGGCAAACAGAAGCAGAAATTTGAAGCCCATTTCTTGCCTGGCCTTGGCAACGTAGTATCCCCACATCTATCTAAAAGGAGGTGATGTTCAGTGTGACATGACACAGGGCGGGGGTGTGACCTTTTGGCTGCAGTATGTGGATTTCTTCTCTGAGAGCTTGTGAGTCACTAGAATCTTCATTTTGGCTCCACCCACTCCCATGCTTGGAGAACCAAGTTGGAAAGAGCAGGCGCATTTTCAGTGATAATAAGCACGTTCCTATAGCCAATTCCTCCATCTGTTCCTACAGTTTCTGTCTGAAGGAATGTACAAAGGTTCTGCTGAACAGATTTCAGACTAGCCAAAGTCAGTGTGCAATCAGCCATTGCAGATGGAGTCATCAAGGACAGGAAACTGCAGCTCCGGAAAAGAGATGCTGAGGAATACTCCTGATCTGTGCCCTTCATTTCTGGCTGAAGGGGAAAAGATGACAGATACAATGAAGATAAATCCACTGTGGAGGAAAGGAAGAAAGTACTTCAGATGCAAGACTCTGCAGTTCTAAGTAAACTGATTCAATGGCTTTCCTACAAGGGGTGATTGACAAATATGGCGAACATTTACATTTAAAGAAAACTCATTACAGTAAAAGACACATTGCCAAGAATCACGGGATAAGTGTGCTTAAAGTGAGATGGAATATTTTGATTAATGGCAATGTGCCTTTTCCTGTAATTAGATTTTTAAGTTTAAATAGTCACCGTATTGTGATCACCCCTCATTGTTTATGGTAATGTCTGTCAAATAAACACATTGTGGGGGGTCCTCATCCATTTTGTTCACTGCACCTGGCACCCTGCGACTACTGGCTCTTCCCCAAAAATGATCACCCCTCATTGTTTATGGTAATGTCTGTCAAATAAACACATTGTGGGGGGGTCCTCATCCATTTTGTTCACTGCACCTGGCACCCTGCGACTACTGGCTCTTCCCCAAAGTCAAAAATGCCACGAAAGGGAAACGTTTTGAATCAATCCAGAGCATGGAGGCAGCCACAACAGCACAACGAGACACTCATGCATGAGGGGACTTCCGGAGTTGCTTCAGAAAATGGCAAGATTGATGAAATGAGTGTGGCCAAAGTGAGGGGAATACGTTGAGGAAGGATCTATGGCCAAGTGTCTTTTGCATCTTTAAAATGTAAGCATTCACCACACTTTTTAATCACGCCTCCTATTTAGCTGTTCATTTGTTGTATGTTTAAGAAGAAAGGGGGTCTTAGGTTACTACACAATTTATATTTTCTTGTAAGCCTTGATTTAAATCTTACTTCTTTCAATATGTTTTTTATATCGTGGTAAAAAGCACATGACAAAATTTACCATCTTAACAATTTTTAAGGGCATAGTTCAGTAGTGTTAATTAAGTACATTGTGCAACCCTCACCATAAGCCCTCTCCGGAGCTCTTTTCACCTTGAATAACAAACTTCATACCAATTAAATAGCAGCTCCCCTTTGCCCTATCCTTCCAGAGTCTATAGTAACCATTCTTCATACTATGAACTTGACTGTTCTAAGCACCTCAGATAAGTGGAATAGTACAGTAGTTGTTTTTTGCAACTGGCTTATTTCACTTAGCATAGTGTCCTCAAGGTTCAGCTCTGTATATGTAAGAATTTTTTTCTTCTTAAAGGATGAATAATATTCTATCATACATGCATACCACATTTTATTGATTCATTCTTTGATGAACACTTGGTTGCTTCTACCTTTAGGTTCTCACAGATAATGCTTTTTTTGTTTTTTTGAGACAAGGTCTCACTGTGTAGTCCAGGCTGGCCTTGAACTCACTATATGGCCCAGGCTGGCCTCAAACTTGCAGCAGTCCTCCTGCCTCGGCCTCCTAAGTGCTAGGATTACAGGAGTGTGCCACCATGACCAGCAAATAATACTATCGTGAACACAAATGTACAAATATCTCCCTCAGATCCTACTTTCAAACTTTTTTGGATATATACACAGAACAGAGATTGCTAGGTCTCTAGCTAAATCTAGCCAGATTGTGTGGTAATTCTATGTTTTTTGAGAAACCACCATGTTGTTTTCATAGCAGCTACACTGCTTTACATTTCCACCAACTGCTCAAGGGTTCCACATTCTCCACCTCCTTGCCAACATTTGTTTTGTTATTTGTTTTAGCCATCCTAATGTGCCTAAGTTCTTCTGATATTTTCATGTCAGCTATCCATAGAATACAGGAGAGTCTAGTGTTTTAGAAAGCCCTGCTCTGGCCCTCCCAGAACTTCTAGCACCCTCCCACTTCTAGACCACATCTGAGTAGCAGGATTGAAGAATTTCAGTGGGGCTTGCTGAATCTCCTTCTCCAGATGGGTGTGGTGGCCCACACCTGTGATCCCAGCACCTGAAGCTGAAGCAGGAGGATCACTAAGAGTTCAAGGCCAACCTGAACTATGCAACAAGACCCTGTCTGAAAAAGAAAAGGCTCCTTCCCCATGCTGCCCAAATGGACTGCTCTGCTGTAGTGCACAGCTAGAGACCTCATAGGTAGTTGGTGCAGGTGTCTGCAGAGATGTGGACAGAACTTGGATGTGGGTTGGAGTACTCTAACCCAGTGTGCTTGAGGGTTTCGAAGCGTTCAAGCTAAGCCAGAGATGGGCTCTAGGCAGGCTAGTCCCACACCACCACATTCTAACACAGAACACTGAAGAAGCTAAGAATTCTACATTCAAACCTGGGTATCAATCCTGCTTGTAATTTTTAATTAGTTAGACCTGCATGTGAGCCTACAAGTATAGACCTTTTCCAATCCCCCATGTGTTAGGGAAGATAATGAATACATTTCTTTATGTAATGGGGATATTGATATATTGAAACACATTGTACAGATAATAAATTTACCTGTGGGTTTAATATTGGTTTAGCAACAGTTCCTATTTGAAAAGACCTAATCCTATTTTTTTTTCAATAAACAGCAGAGAAGATGGGAGCCAAGATTAATTGGAACAATAAAATTTTCTTGAAAATGACTAATGCTATCTTAATTTTTGGCCAAGAACTTTGAGTTGTTTTTTTTTTCTCCCAGTAGCAAAATGTCTCAAAAGTTTCCACAATTTTGATGTTAATTTTATTAGCAATATTTTAAACAGCACAGTAGCATATATAAAACATTAGGTATTGGGCATTAAAAGCACACAAAAACTAGTTCTTTTAAATAATATTAACATAAGCAAATGAGAAGGTATATTATATAGAGCATATAAAATATTTTGTTACTGAAGACAGTTATTTTTTAAACTATTGAGTTTTAGATCATGATGTGTCGTTAGTTATGTTATGTAAATCAAACACCTGTAGAGGGCCAGTCTGATCCCTTTCCTTAGAATGAGACCCCTGCCTCTAGCTGGTCAAGCTGAGTTTCTTACTCACCTTTGTTAAGAAGCAAACCTGGTCTTTGCTATCTCCCCAAACTAAAGTCCCTTACCGTTTTTCTTTCTTTCTAGAGAAAACTTTTTTTCTAAAAAATAAAAAAGGACACTTGTGTATAGTGCTTAACAACAAGCTTGGCACATAACAGGTTCTGAATTTGGGTAAAGTGTTCGAGATTTGAGGAAGGGAGACACCAGAGGATATTTTCTCAAAGTTACATAGTGTCTTAGTCACTTTTCTCATCGCTGAGACAAAATACCTGACACCTCGAGTCAAGGAGGAAAGTGTTATTTGGTTCGCAGTTGTAGAGGCTTCATCTATAGTTGCCTGGCTCCAAGACAGGCTGGCGTGGCAGAGGGGCATCTCAGAGGAGAAACAGTTCATGGAAGAGCAGGGCTGGCAGATGGCAAGTAGCAAGCAAGAGACAAGAAGAGACAATTGCAGCTCTCTTTCTGTCCCTTATATATTTTTCCAGGATACCCACCAGTAGGGCAGGTGGCACTCACATTTTTAGTCCTACACAGAAATATGTCAAACTAATCAATGGACTGATTTAGTAATTGCACTCCCTTTATCCCAGCATCACTTGCTACAGATCCAGCCACCTCTGAAAAAACTACATATGATTGCATGAGGCTCCGGAGGGACAGCTAGACACAAACCATAACACATAGTAAGACCAAGAATGGTGGTGCACGCCTATAATCCCAGCACCTAGCACTCAGAAGGCTGAGGCAGGAGGATTACTACTAGTTCAAGGCCAGCCTGGACTACATAGTGAGTTGAAGGCCAGCCTAGAATATACAATGAGATCCTGTCTCAAACAAAAACACTCACATAGTAAAACATTCCAGCTGAGATTTGAATCAAAGTCCACTTGTTCTTTCAACAAATTTATTGAGCACCCAATATATAAATAGGGTGCTTAGCAGTAAGAGCCGCAGTAAGAGAGGCAAAGATTCCTGTCTCAGGATTCTTTCAGCTTGGAAAGGAGAGAATGACACTAAACATATATTTGTGTAATTGTCTCATTTCAGTTGTAAAAAGTGCAAGGAAAGAAAAGCTCAGCATATAAGAAGATTGTAAACGTGTGGAACCAAATTTACATCCGAGGACGAGACACATTTCTCTGAGGGTTTTAAGCTGAGTGAAGTGAGCAAGGGAGAAGAGACCACTGGGAACAAGAAAAGGCATTTGTAGAGGCCACAAAAGGCAAGAGGGTTTGGGCCATGCCAGCTCCTAATGGAGCAGCGGGGGCTGGGCACACTGAGAAAAATGGAAAGACTGCGGGGACACGCTGACCAGATGACACAGCGTCTTGACTAGCGATAAGGATTTTGGAACACTGAAGGATTTTACGTTTCCTGCTTACATATGGAGAACAGATTAGAAGGTACAAGACGGGATGAAGGAGACTGATTCGGAGGCTTTAAAGGGCTCAGGGGAAAAAAAAACAACTATGGAAACGAAGCAGAATGAATGGAATAAGGCTCTGTAAACTGAGCGGTAAACACAGGCCTTGATCACGACTAAGGGAAAGGAGCGGGCGGAGCAGGATGTGAGGGCCTAGCCTGAGACAGCGTGTGTGTGTGTGTGTGTGTGTGCGTGTGCGTGTGTGTGTGTGTGTGTGTGTGTGTGTGCGTGTGTGTGTGTGTGTGTGTGTCCTGTGCGCAGGACAAGTCTGGGGGAGATGGAGCGGGCGCCTGAGAAAGTGGAGAGCAGGGGCCTGCTGTGCAGCGAGGAGCAAGCAGAGGCGAGTCCTTTGCCAAAGAGCAAAGCAAGCTGAGAAGTTCAGGCGGCCAAGGGGTTTGGAAGCCTCCGAAAACTACATTCTGAGGACAGAATGTTCAGTACTGGCAGTCGCTGGCAACCTGCGACAACGCTGCTGGCACGTGAGGAGTGACGACTTCGGGCAAACGCGGAGGGCGTGGAACCCGAGGAGACGTTTGTCTGTAAAATGGAGAGACTGGCCTATATTTAAATGTCGGCAGACTAGATCTGGAATGTTTAAAAAAAAGTCACTGCAAAAGAACGTCCCTAAGCAATATTTAAATAAAAGTAGTGACCATATCTTCAAATTAAAAATCAGGACAGATGGTGGTGGCGTTACAGAGTATCAACAGACTCAGAATAATATAAAGGTGTATGAAATTACCTCTGTTCACAATTTAAATAAAGATCAGCCATGTGTTACTGTGACAGATTTCATCACTATGACAAAATACCGGAGGGAAAAAAAAACTTAAAGGAGGAAAGACTTGTTCACTCCATGCCTGACTGGTGCCATTGTTTCCGGGTAGAAGGGTGCAGCAGAGCGAAACCGGGCAAGAAAGGGGCTGGTGGGGAGGAAAGGAGAGAGGGAGACAGACAGACAGAGACAGAGCTGACTCTCCTGGACTGTGGTTCTTCTAGTTGCCTCTTGTTGTTTCACATGGGCTGTTTTCACTTACCAAGTGCTGTTTTGAGACAGAAAATGTAGTAAAAACCAAATCGCTTCATCTCCTGCTTGTTTCCATTTGCTAAAATTATAGGACCCCTATATAAATAGTTTAACAACGTATAGTGTAATACAAAATGAGGATACCATACTGTAGCTTAAAACAATAATCACAGCTGAGGAACATGCAAACTGTCTGTAAGTACTACTTTAAGTGAAAGTAGAACACAAAATGATATGTTCGCTATTCCTGCAACTCTAAATGCATACAGGAGAAAGGTAACATGCAAATTAATCGTTCTCCTAAGATGACAAAATTTTGGATGATTTCTAAACCATTTGTCTAACATATGATTAGGCATATCTTCTTTCCAGTAAAATAGCTTTATTGATGACCCTAGTTTGAAGTCATCATTTCTTTCCCTACTCTATTGTCACATCCTAGACCAGGCAGTGAGTGAGTGGAAATTGGTGGGCACCAGGCCATTGCTTGGTGTTGGCAGTGACGCTTGTAGTTTAGGTAGTGAATGGTCTTACTCCAAAGCCGGACATACTTAAGAAATTACAATAATGGGTCAGACTTTACTGAAAACACCAAAGTCCCAGACCTTGTGCATGCAAAAAATAGTGTCTTGTCCTTCAAAGCAGTCGTTCTGGAAAACTTTGCAACTGTCTTCCTATGTGTAATTATATATAATTAAATTCTCTTACTAATAGTATAGTACGGTGGTGGAACTAACAGTGACTCTGAAGAAAACAAGCTTTTTTTTTCAGTACTGGGGATCAAACTCAGGACTTCCCACTTGCCATGCAGGCAAGGTGCCACTGAGCAACATTCCCAGCCTGAAGAAAACAAGTTTCTAATCCTAATCTTGCAGCATTAACCCTTGTGAGGTAGAGTTTCTTAACCCTCTAAACTGAGATAACAATATCAGAAATCATAGGGCTGTAAGGATGAAACAAGATAAAAGATCACGTAATATCCATATACACTTGACAGACACATAATGCTCCATGAAGAATCACTGTTCTTTATTCATTAATGGTTAATGTCTAGTAAATACTCGCTCAGTGAATAAATAAAATATCATCACAGAGAAGCTTTGGAGCTCTGGAGCTAAGGTGTGTGGAGTGTGAAGTGCGATGAGGGTACCTGATTAAAAATAACAATCAGTTTTATATCACACCAAGCCTAAAGATAGCACAAAGAATTTTGTTCTTCCGCTACAAATTTAACCTAAATTAATCAAATTAAATTTAGCTACAATTTAAATTTCTAAGTCAGGGCCCATGAAAACAAAGTGTAGATGTTCTCTGGAGACTGTTCATTCCCCGCTTGCCAAAATTCCAGCCCTGTAGCCTGACTCAGCTCTAGATCCCGTGTTATATTTAATAGCGAACTGGTTTCAATTCAAATGTCATGACTGCACAGTGCATTACTTCTGAGATCCCTGAGAAACATAATTTGCTGAATATATTAAAGTATCTTTTTGGCAAAAAACTAAAACATACGAAGTATACAGATTCCAAGTTCAAACTGTCTTCTGAAATAAATTTCAAAAACAAGGACATTGAAAATTATCTGGAAACAGATAACATGGAACTCCCTAATATATGTACCACATGAGCGTTGGTCTCCAAAATGTATTAAATTATTTTCACATAAGCAAGAATGGGCATTATTCACATCTTTACTGTATGTCCCCATACTATTATTATACAGATTGAACGTGCTTTATACAAAAAGCTTGGGACCAGAAGTGCGTCAGATTCAGATTTATTTGGGGATATTTGTACATCCATAATGAGATGCCCTGAGGATAGGCTCCAAATCTAAACATGAAATTTATGTTTTTTATCATCATAACATAATAATAAAAGGTAATGCAAAAAGTAAAAAGTCATATCAAATGACTGCATGATTTTTTACGTGCTTTATACAAAAAGCTTGGGACCAGAAGTGCGTCAGATTCAGATTTATTTGGGGATATTTGTACATCCATAATGAGATGCCCTGAGGATAGGCTCCAAATCTAAACATGAAATTTATGTTTTTTATCATCATAACATAATAATAAAAGGTAATGCAAAAAGTAAAAAGTCATATCAAATGACTGCATGATTTTTTTCAAAGGCTGGAGGGGAAAAAAAGTGTTGTACAATTTAGATCTGTGACATCCCATTTGAGAAATATTTTGCTTTCAGAACTACAGTATTTATTTCAGTGAAAATTAACTTAATGCATTTTCCTTCTACAATTTATTTTCTTGGGACACAAAAGTAATACCAAATATTAACACTAATATTTAGTAAAACCTACTATATTCCAGGCACTTCTACCTACATGGTTGCTAGTGCTCATAGCTCTGCATTTTTCAGAAGATAAAACTCTTGTCTCTGAGTGTTTTGTCAGCTGTGTCTGTGAGAAAATCATCTTTTAAGTTGAAAGCCTTATTTCAGCTCACGGTTTCAGAGGTTTCTGTCCATGGTACCTGGAGTCTGTTGTGCCTGTGAAGTCACCAAAGCACATACTAGGGATCACAGAGGTGAGCAAAGCTGCTTACTTCCTGGTGTCCAGAGAAACAGGAAACGAAACCTTGTTTTTATAACAACTCCCCCCGCAAACCCATTACAATATGAATCCATCAGTGTGTCAATTCATCTATGAAGTTGGGGTCCTCAAACATATTGGAAAGGCTCTACCTCTGAACATTGCTGTTTCGGGTTCCCAGCCTTCAACAGATGATCTTCCAGGGGATCTTTCATATTCAAATCATAACAGAAGTTAAGTAACTTCTCTGAGGCCATAGTCTGAATCACTTAGGATTCTACAAAGACCTTCATCTTCAGATAAAATACATACAAAGTTAAACAATGGCACAATCTACTTTGTCCTCTTCGTACATTTCCACAATGAGTAGGACATTGCCCATTGTGTTTTCATTTGACCTTCATAAAATGTTTAGAGGACAAATTCTTGGAGATACTGAAATGACATACAGAGTCAGGCTAATGACACAAATGGCACCTAACAAGTGTCATTTTAGAAAAACAAAGGAATGTTTCATAGTCTCCCCCGTTATATGAAATCATTGGAGGGAAATACAGATCACCACCATGACCAAAATCAATAAAGCCACCAACCATGATTTGGAAAGCAGTGGTGAGTCCTGATCTGGGAATTCAGTGATTCAAGTCATCAAATGTAGCAAGTAAGCCAGACAGAACTCATGCATTTTCAGTGCCGTACTTGGCACAAGCTCTTTGTGGTATAACTGCTGTCTTCCCTAAGCCACAGGGCATTTTTTAAAATAAAATGAAAAGGCATACCTGAAGATGTTTTAGAAATTATTCAAAAAGCTGTAGGTAAATATCCATGTGCTGTATATAAATGTATTACCACAACTTTTGCTCATTGAAGGTACAGAGCTTGCTTGCCCATGAATTTATCAACAGCTTGTTTTGTTTTGCTTTTGTTTTTGGTACCAAGGATTGAACTCAGACCCTTGCACTTGCCAGGCAGGTGGTGGAACCACTGAGCCAAATTCCCAGCCCCAACAGTTCTTGAAGGATCTAGGCAATACGGTAGCCCAATAAAAAGATTCAATCTGACAAAATGAGGAAGATACCAGGTTAGGGTGTAATGATGAGGAATGGGATATAGTTTTAGAATGAGCAGATATTGCTCAAAAAGAGACAGCTTTTCGAAAAGCTCATCTTTCAAACAAAATAAATCTTTTATTCTGTGCCCAGAATGGCTGTATTTGAGTCCCTGTCAAGATATAGAACATGTAAATGGTGTGAATGATGTTTACCTCAGGCACTGGGGGAAAGGAAATGTCAGGTTCTGTAATCTCTGCAATATTTACTGTCAAGAAAAGGTCATGGTCCACACTAGGGCAAATGATTCCAGCTACTGATTCCACCCATCAGCACAGGGAATAAGCCCCTATTTTCAGATTTTAAAGGGAAATAGTTTCAAAAGGTATTATTATTATATTATTTTTGGTACCGGGGATCAAACTTGGGGCCTTGCTCTTGCAAAGCAGGAGTCAAAAGGTATTTTAAAGAGCATTTTTATCACCCTATCTCTCCATAATGGTATAAGGCAGATGATTCAGTAAAGCTTAACATAAGAAAAAATATTAAAGGCCCATAATGTATAGCAGTGCCCTAGAAGCTGTAAAATATCCACAAGAAGCATATGGTAAATTGAACTGGGAATGAATGAGACAAAAAAAAAAAAAAAAAAAAAAAAAAAAAAAAAAAAAAAAAAAAAAAAAAAAA
>NW_022900916.1:12385919-12407628 GCF_012274545.1 Fukomys damarensis
AAAAGAAAAAAAAAAAAAAAAAAAAAAAAAAGAAAAAAGAAGAAAGAAAGAAAGAAAGAAAGTGATGCTATTTCAATTATTTATTTTCCAATGAGAATTTTTCCTTTTCCTCATGGGTCACAAGCAAGGAAACATAACCATTTTAGTTACATGCTTTAAAATTGAAATAATCACTTTTGCAGATATTTTTACGATTGCTGAGTTTACCTTCTTGTATCTGCAAGAGACGTTTCTCTTCTTCCAGAAACTCTCTGCTTGTGAAAATTACTGAAGAGGGTTAGAGCTGAGCCGATGATGAGTAGACTGGGAATGAACTGGATGTGGCAAAGGGCCACACGCTACTGCAGACATGTGGGATGCTGTGTCTGAAGGTCAGGACTTCACCATTTCCGTGCTCAAAGATGAGAATGGTGTAAGCTCCATATCCCAAAGTTCTGTACTGTTCAAACTTCACTGAAACCTCTCAAGCACATGATTTCTTCTTATACTTTATATGCACACGAAAAGATACTTGCATCACATGCCAATACAACTAAAGCTCCACAGCTTTGAGTTGCAGCATTGGGAATTTTCACATAATTCAACATAGGAAATGGATTCATTAGGGCATGTTTAGATGTGTGTGGATTAATTGTATCCTCATACCAAACATGTTCATTCAAAATCAGCAAAACAACAGCACCTGTGATTTAGAAGAATGTGGTCTTAGTGACTGAGAAATAGAAAGGAGGTCTTAAATGACAATTCTACTGGCATTATAGAAAAAACTTTCTCAGACTATATTTGAAAGGCACAGGGAGGTATAAATTACTCCTTGGCTTTAACTTTTTTGATTTGAGAGACTAAGAATTGCTTAAGATGTTCATATGTGTTTCTATAACTACAAAAGAATAGTGACTGTGCTTCTTATGCTAGACACTTTTTTTCAAGTGTGGCCCAACTGTACACAATAGAATGAGAATAATACTTGCTTCTGCAAAATTCATATAAGTGAATGTCAAGGACATGTGTGTATAAGCATAGAAAATGTTGTCACTCTTTTTTTCCTTTTAAATAAGTTGTTCTGTTTGCTCAGCAAATGAAATATTTTGTTGGCAATCACAAGCTTTTAAAATTATTTTGATGGCTAATTTAGTTAAAATGCTACAATACTTTTTTGGACCAAACTGTGCTGGGAACACAATGCAGTATAATTCATGTAAGATGATAGATACAGCCTTTCTTTCTCAGGTAATTGAATAAACTTTTGGAGTGGTGTTAATTACTTTGCCTCTCACAATCATAATAGTAGATGTTCTAAGAAAGAGCACTACCAAGTAGCAATTGTTAACTATTTTATTCTTCTATAAAACAGATGCACTTATTTTGGTCTCTGAAAATCACCACAGTACAAATAAGGGAGTTAAATGTAATGTAGATTTGATAAGAATACAGTATCTGGAAAGGCATTACAGGATTTGAAATTCTAGAGAGAGTATTTACTTTTGGAAAGACTGGTCTAGATATGTTCATACTATGCTCTATAATTTCTTACTGACAGTCAAGAAATATGACTTTTCTCACTAATATTATCTTCTCAGAGCTGCTATATAAAATAGGGATAATGATAACTATCTCATAAGCTTGCTGGGAAGATTAGATGGAAATAAATAGTATCTACAACTGTTACTGGAACTTTCAACCATTTGGACCATGTAACCCGTTCATATCAAATTAGATTGAAATCTTTAAAATACATCTCACAACTTACATTGCCAAGAGGCAAGGCATGGATCATATTAAGTTGAAGATTTTTAGCATGAAGCGAGTTAACATTACAGTCAATAGTTTTTAACAAACTAATTACCCAAACTAATAATGCTTATCTGTGGAGTGATGAATTTCAATTCATTCATATCAGTTGAATAAAGGTTATAATGAACAAAGCAATCAGTGTGACTTCTGAGAGACACATTTATCAAAACCTTGGATCAACACACGCAAACTGCTTAGCCCAGGGACATCTGTACTCTATGAATCTTTTTGGATGGTTGATAGATCCTGCCAGGAACAGAACAAACAGTTTTTTAATGTGCTTCCCTTTCTTCCTATTTCCTAGTCATGAAAGAGTAACTGCCATAGATTTGCCTCAAAAAATAAAATTAAATGAACAGTTCAGTTGTATTTAAACTTGGCAAAGGAAAAAAAAAAAAAAACCCCACAAACCCTAAAACAAGGAACAATGAACAGAGAAAAAGAGTTTCTGTTGGGACTGAACCAGAATGGAATTTTACAAATGGTTTATGCATCCTTAGTGGGCAAAGTATACCTTCAATTTCCTGTCCAAGAACTGCATTACTTGCATTCTGTGAAGCAGCAGCTCAGGGTTTCTGAAGGGAGCCATGCAGCTGCTTGGGTGGGAGGGTTCTTCATGATGAGGGGTGTCCCATGCGCTGGGCCTTACATGGCCTTTACCACCTCTGACTGCTGGAGCATTAAATACAAGCCCCCTACCCAACAATCTCTCTTCTCTTTTAGGTTTGAAAATCCCTCCAAAGAGATGGATAAAACCCCTACTAGTACAGAGCTACTGTTATACAGACATTAAAAAAAAATCCACATAAGTAATGTTGGAATACATTTTCCCCCTAAAAACTGAGGTCATAGAGATGGAGGTGACATTTACCGAGCTAAGTACATTGTCTCACTGACTAAACCCAGTGTCTCACAGACTTAGTTTAGTAAACTGGATGTGAAGTCATTTCACAACACTTCAGGAAAGGACACTAGGAAAGAGCAGTAGAGTTGTGGCTGGAAGAATGGATTGGTCCCACCTCTACCACTTTCTAGCTGTGGTATTTTGGGCAACGTTTTCCTTCTAAGGGATGACATTTACCTCATAAGCTTGTGACAATTAAATGTGCCAACAGTAAACCTGCCTAGGTCAACTCTTAAGTACTCGAATGTTAACTACGTTCTTAGTCACACTCCTGGGACTGATGCTTGTGAAATATCCCACCATCTAGAACTACTCTACAGCACAGCAAGTAAAATTCTAGGCTGAACTTTAGGAGTCCTAGCAACATCAGTAATCAACAGCTTTATCCTAAGTGAAAGAGGAAGCAGCTGCCAGTAGCTGCTAGGGGAAAAAAGCTTATAGGGACTCCTCTCCCCTAGCCCCAAAACAAAGCTCAAAGATTCCCCTCTATCCCCTCAGACCACATGCAGGTTTTGTGACTTCCTCTCAAGATCCCTTTGACATCTGCTTTCTCCTGGATAAAAATGCGGTGTGGGATGGGAAAGGTGCACCATGTAATTATAACCCAGCTGGGGTGCTCTCCACCTTCTAAGGGAAATCCCATCCAGCTCTTGATCCTCTAGGGAAAACTCATCTGAGCAACAAGAACAGAATTAAAATATTCCCAGTGCACCATTTAGTACAGAAGTAAGATTTCTGAGACAGCCAGGAAGGCAGGACCATCAAAATAATTTTCTATTTTTAATATAATCAAGCTGGATAATTTAATACATCTTATAAAACATTCTTATTCCTCATTGCTTTTTTGGGAAAGGCAGGCATTTCAAGGTTGTAAATTCATCCATATCTATAGCTTTTTCCATATTCTCTTGTCCTTTTGGTGAATTTACTTTTTGGGGTTGGTTTTGGACAAAGAAAGCACTGGCTCCATAATACAATGAGGATGATTTCAGGTGAATTAGACAATTCTTCAGATAGTAAGTTTCAGGTATAAAAGGAGAGAAAAGCAGTTGAAAACAGGGCACCACACAACTGATGTTCTTTGTGTTGGAATAAGAGACGTTGGAATAAGAGCCATGCTATGTGGCTGAAGAGCGAAGCCATAGCCAGAGTTCACTTTGTACACCATAGTATTCATGAGGAAGTGACGACCCAAGCAAATAGGAACAGTGTGAACTTCAGCTGCCAAACAGAGGAATCCCACCAGGTCAGGGGGTGACCTTACAAGGTACAAATACGTCAATTATGTAAATATTACTGTATTGTGCTTAGAATTTGCTTTGTCACAAAGAATTACCCAAATACTCAGGTTGCTGATCATTTGGGATTTTCTTACATTTATAAGTTGTTCTAGCTGGTTGTTTATACATATTCATGGCCTGAAAAGATTAATTTTACATTATTTTTAGAAATCACTAGAAGTTTACTTATTCTCTGACTAAAGACTAAGAAATTTAGATGTTATATAAAATTTTAGAGTTGGCTTTCCTCACTTTACAGATGAGCCCTCAAGGTCACAAGCAGAGGACTGTGCAGCACGGACAAGGTGACTCCCTCCAGCAGCCTCTGTGCACCAACATGGCAAGGTGCAAAGGGAAAATCTGGGCAACAATTGTAGGAGTACTTACCTCTGTTTCACTGTCAGGAAATCCAAACACGACGTAAGCACTTACACAGCACCCAGAAAACACCACAAAGATGGATTTGTTTGGCACAAGCAATGTTTCCAGTCAGTTTTAACTTTTGGGAAATCACATAGCTAAAGGAGTTAATAAAGTAGAGCAAGCCTAACATTTTTTAAAGTGTTACTGTTGATAGGTGTATTCAGATGCTACAAGAATGGCTTCTCGGCCTTTTGGCTAAAATCAAGTGTAGTATCAAATGTTCCAAAAAGTGGGGAGCTTCATTACGAATAAAAAAACCTTAGAAACATTAGCCTTTTCACAACAGACTGTTTCAATAATTTATTTCTGTTAATGATAGGAATATTCTCAGTAAAATCAAATAATTTTATAACTGCAAATGGTTAGAGCTAGATCCAGAAAAGTTCACACAGCATTATCTTGAAATTTCAGAGGAAAAAGGCAATCAATTGCAACCTCATTTATCTTTTCAAACCAAACAATGCTGAAATAAGCAAATTTTGAATAGAAAACTATCTGGTTCTTTCATATTTCAAGTGTACTGCAGTAGAAGGAAGCATGTGAATTACAGAATGCAGCTTGTAAAGACACAAGTAATGTAACAGTCAGAAATTAGCTTTTCCACATGAAAAAATCAATGATCACACAAATTGAACATGATTACAATGACTAAAGCAAAGATACAAAGTATATTTTCAATTTCCTGTTTGGCACATATATTAATAAACTTTAAAATATCAATTTAACAATAGCACAATAATAAAATTCCTAAATCTTAGTTAATATTAACACCTTAAAAACTTAATTCTCATATGAATTCTGGAACCAAGTGTATCTTCTGTACTGTGGAAGCTGGTCAAAGCACTGTCTTTTTCGGGATTCCCCAGAATCTGTATTTCAAAGTTGACTCATGCTGAAGCCCAGAATTCCTTATTGAATTTCAGGATCTTCTGAACAGGCCTTCATTTATGAGAACATACACATACAATCATCACAATTTTGAAAAGAACGGAAGACCTTCATACATATCAGTTTTTAATTTTATCCAATCATTAATTTTCTGCAGAGTTGTTTTTTCTTGACTTAATATTTTTGCAAGTTTTTTCATTTTTTGTTCATTTCTTTCTATGTACTTCAACCCTTCCAACTGCAGCTGATCCAGCTTTTCATTGCGACTTTCATCTAGAGGAATGTTTTCACACATGACAGGATTGAATCTAAAATAGGTGTCAGGAGGTAATAGACCGTCAAGCATTATATGGACTTCTGTTAAAACAAAAGGAGGGGAGAGAGTGGGTCAGAAGAGAGGGTACAGGATGAGCTTATCTATTCATCTAAAATTATTTTCATTTTAGACACATTACACTGATTTCATCATTTGAACTTATGGTAGAATCCAAAACATCAAACCAGACTATAAAAGGAAATTCACTTTCCCAAATACTTCACACATTCTGTTAAATTAGGATACATGCTTTAGTGTAATGGGTCAGATGCCCATTTTACAAATTTTTCCTTCAGTCTATATACCTTGACTTTTCATTTTATTAAATACAGTATGTCTTTTGAAAAGCAAGATTTGGAAGCCTCTCTCTCAAGGACCTGCACTTTTTTGAGTGTGTGCTTTAAAAATTCTGCTTAATAAATCCCGTTCTGCCTCTTACTGACACATCCTGATGGGAGTTACTGAACCTGCAGTCTGCATCATGAGTGGTGGGAGTCAAAAATCCCCATCTCGCTGGGTGTGGTGGCACACCTGTGAGCCCAGCTCTCAGATCAGATCACTAAGAGTCCAAGGCCAGTCTGAACTACAGAGAGAGAATCTGTCTAAAAAAAAAATCCCCATCTCTGTCTCTGCTTTTTTCTTTTTAAATTCCAGTGTTAACTATTAGAGGAAAAACCAAAATACTCAGAGTAGGATGGAATATTAGATAAAATACTGTTATGATTTACAGAAGAATAAGAAGAGCTAGGGCTGGGGATTTGGATTTAGCTCAGTGGTGCTGCTGCCTGCTTCGCAAGCTCAAGGTCCTGAGTTTGATCCCTGGAACCAAAAAAAAAAGCTAATTGATACCCTCCAGGCAGAATTCTGACTAGTCTATAGTTATAAACTTGAACCTAAGAAAAAGAATTATTAGATTTTAATACATCTAAGAGTACATTCTTGTTCAGTGAAATTATTTTGTGTTGCAGATGACTACTTTTCTAACTGCTCATCTATTTTTAATAACTGACTAAAATCCCTGCAGTTGCTCCATTTTTTTTTGTTTTTTTGCACACATATCAATATCTTTTATATTTCTGCTATTACAGACCTCTGGCTATTAGAGTTTTCACAAAAAAAAAATCATACAAATATTCAAGGGTTACTAAACAAAATGTTACAGGATAAAAACTGCTAAGCTCAAGGTTTACATAAAACTTGCACTAACAACCTTAAAGTCTGGTAACATAATGCAATTGTCAATTATTTTCTATCTATAATAATGTAAGAGATTTTTTTGGTTAAAAAATATTTATATAAGGCACACGTGTAAATACCGAATAGTTTCTCTGGTGTGAATAATCTGCAATAATACAGAATATCCTAATAAGATTACTGACACTGAGAAATGGGAAGAAAGAGGCTAAAGGTGTAGGGAAGGTGGGACGGGTAGGGGAAGGGTAATAAGGGAAAAGAAAAAAAATGTGAGATAATGAAAAGATGGAAATAAAGTGTTTGTAGATGGGGAGGGGAGGAGGGGGTGAAGGGAGGTCAGGGACAAGGGGAAAAAAATGAGAACCAAGACCTGTCATGTAGAGGTACAAGATCCCAACAATGAATGTAACTGTACTGTATCCCTAAAATGTACCAACAAACTCAATTAAAGCTGAAAAAAAAAATTTATGCAAGGACCTGAAGTTCAATCCCTGGTACCAAAAACAACAACAATAAATATTTATGAGTCTGCCAAAAAAAATGTATACATAAGGCAAAGAAAAACTTGTATAAATATTCTAATACCGAACTTATTGAGACATCATGAGTAATACAAATTACCTTTGGTCTCTATGATTACAAGACGTGCTCCACTGGCTCCCATTTATTTGTACAGTAAACTGCTGAATATGTATACATTTTTGTAGCAGACTCTATCTAGCTTAAAATGTTAGTTGTCCTTCATTTCTCATGAGTAATCTAATTGTTACAATGATTAAGTAAATGTCTGGTTTGATTTTTATTGACCTTGTATTCAACTTTGAGAAACTTGCTTTTAATTTTAGTTAAGATTTATAAATAGACTTATTAGTACTATAAAAACACAAAGACAACCATATTGTCCATAAATAAGGTTTTTTCTCTTCGTTTCTAATCTGTATCTTTCATTTCCTTTAATTTTATTATTGCATTGGAAAGAATCTCCCATACGTTTTCTGGAACTTGTGAAAGCAGACATCTCATTCTGTCATGATTTTAGGAAGACATCTTGATCTTAGGAACACTATCTCATCTTTCACCATTAAATATTATGTTAGCTCTAGTTATTCTGTAGATGGCTCTTAGGTTAGGGAAGTTGCCTTCTGTTGTTGTCTTCTTTTCTGAATATTTATCACAAATGGATACTGTATTCTGTCAGATGCCTTTTCTGCAACTACTGAGATGATCATGTGTTTATCCTTTTTTTAATCTGTTAACATGGTGAATTACACTGATATTGTTTTTTTAATGTCAAAAAAACCCCATATCTATATTCCACTAGAGGAACTCTGATTGCTCATATAATATTTTTAAATATATTAAATTAGTATATTTTATAAACTTCTGTAAATATACTAATAAATTCTTCATGGTAGTTTCTGAATTTTTAACATACATTTTTGTCTAGTTTGGTATTGGGGTAATACTGGCCTTATGAAATAAGATGGCAAGTATTCCTGTTCTTCTACTTTCTGAAAGTGTTTACATAGAACTGCTGTTAATCACAGTGAGTATATTTTACATTTCAAATACTGTCACTTTTACCTCTCTGTGAAACCTTTCCTCTCTCATCATGCTCATGTCTTCTTCTAGCTTAATGAACATATGCAGAATATTTATAAGACCTATTGTAATAGTTTTAACTTCTCATTCTGTCATTGGTTTAAATTTTTAGGTATGTTCCAGTTGATTGGGTTTTCTCTTGGTTAAGAGTTATCTTTTCTTGCTTCTTTGTATGTCTTGTAATTTTTTTTTTTTGGTACCGAGGATTGAACTTGGGTCCTTGCGCTTGCAAGGCAGGCCACCGAACCGCTGAGCTAAATCCCCCTCCCCGAGCTACAGCTGCACCTGTTTTTATTTTTTTTACTTTTTATTTTGAGATAGAGTCTTGTTTTATTTATTTATTTTGGTAATGAGCTACGGCTGCAGCTGTTTTTATTTTTTTTACTTTTTATTTTGAGATAGAGTCTTGTTTTATTTATTTATTTTGGTACCTGGGATTGAACTCGGGACATCGGGCTTGTGAGGCAGGCAACAGAACCACTGAGCTAAATCCCCGGCCCGTGTCTGGTAATTTTTGACTGAATGCTCAAGTTGGTAAGCTTTGCATATCTGTATACTTGCATTTGTTGTATTCTTTTAAATATTGTTGGTATTTGTGCCCAAAGATATCAACAATTTAATTCAACTTTACTTTATTAAGGTTATTTTTCACATTTTGTTAGGGTGGGTAATTTTGTTAGGCCTAGAGGTAATTTGATGCTGCTACTAAGACAATTTTCTTCTGAGGACTCTACTACATATGACATATCTAACGATTTTTCTAGTCTAAACTAATGGAAAGCCAAGCTATTCTAAGTTCCATGTGAACTCCAAGAACTGGTCAGTCTACTCCTTTTTTTTTGGTGGTTCTTTGCTCTATCTTGAGTATCACTATATTTTAGGAATATATTGCTCACATGCATGCATAGGTCAGTACTTGGCCAAAGACTCAAGGGGACCTCACTGCATACCTTTGGACCACTAAGTACTGCTTGTAAAGCTGCTTCCTCTGCTGAACTTTGGCAACAAATTCTAGTTTCCTCTACCTCCTTAAACTCCAAATTCTGTTTCCTGAACTTCAAGAGACTGATCTGCTTTTTCAGGTTCCTCCTCCCTGTGCTAGTTGTGCAATAACTCTTTTTATATAGTAATCTGGGTAATCATAGTAATTATCTTTTTCATTTTCCATCTGAGATCCCTAATCTATGCTAATGTCTGGTTTTCTAATAGTAGGAGAAAATATCTGCCCCTATTATTCTATGATAGCCAGAAATGGAAATCTTGATCCCCCCCTTAAAATATTCAAACCTTATATATTCCTTAAGATCATATCAAGTAAAGTTTATTTGTTTTATACTGTCTACACTAACCTTAGTTTTGTATGGAAAGTGGGGAGGGGGTGGGCAGGAAAAGGTAAGGGCCTTATTGAGATTCCTGGCAAGTCTCAACTGGAATGTTAAACCCCTGCTGGAGAGAACAATTAAGAGAAATAAGGAGAACTGACAAACAGTCTGACTAGGCTAGGCTCTCACTTTGGCACCAGGGCACAATTGCTCCTCTCCTCCTCCAGTTAAGCACAAAAAAGACAAAGTGGGGAGGGGAGCTATATTTAAAAATTTTTACTTAGTATATAAAACATATACTCATACTTCGACACTCACATATCCATATAATGAATAGATTACAGGTTTTATTATTCTCTTTCCATATTAATACACTGATATGTACAAGTATCTTTTGACAATTCAACCTTGAATATGAAGCTTTGCCATAATTTTCACAGATATTATGTTGACAAAACAGAGAGATGAAAGAAAGCTTATCCAAAAATGTGCACAGGGACAATGGAAAGGAACAGTGGCTGAACCAGGGGTCTTAGAGCCTAAGATAGCGAATCAAGTTATAACAACTTTCAAGGGAGAAGACATATAATAAAAGAGGCTAAAAACAAAGGCCTTTGAGCTTTGGGGTCCCTGCCTTACTTCAATAAGGTAACTATCTAGTATCACCTTATTTCTCTCCTCTTTCCAATAAAGTGATTTTGTTTCTCATTCTAAACTTGAATCTCTAATTTTTTTATTGATGTAAAGTTTACAAACCCTAAAGACTACCCTCATTAAAAAAAAAAAGACTACCCTCATTAGACATGACAGTTTTCTCATTCATCTTAATTCATAGCCCTAATTGTACACTTTTACCATTGAATTAGTAACTTATTACATGCTAGATTGAACCATATAAAATTTCTGTCTTTGTGGGCCTAAAGCAACCTATAATTAGCAGTTAAAAATGTTTAATCAATATACTTATTACAAGGAATGATTAAAATATAAGTGAATGTTTAAGATTTCAAAACTTACTATAGTATTATTACACATTGCTATTTACCCCCTCAAAATACTCTCTTGCTTCAAACATACTTGTCCCATCATTCCTGCCACTTTCTGAAGCAGTTTTGGAAGTTCTCTTTTGTGAGGGTCTTTATGAGGTACGACCAAAAATACGGTGAATGTTACTGTCAAGGGCCATCCTGTGGAAAGGCAGGCTCGTGGAAACATTAAAGTGTGTCCTCATCCAACAGATCTAGCACTATGTGACTTCTGGCTAAGTCAAAATGACCATGAAAGCAAATGTTGTGACTAACGACATGAAAGACTACCAGAACTGCTTCAGAAATTATCAAGAAGTGACCGGGGATTTAGCTCAGTGGTGCTGGTGCTGGCCTAGCGGGTGCAAGGTCCTGAGTTCGATCCCCAGCACTGGAAAAAACCAAACCAAAACAAAGAAAATATCAAGAAGCTAGGTGTTGTGGGGTACACCTGTAATCCCTGCACTGAGGCAGGAGGATCTCAAGTTCTTCCTGGGTAATGTAATGGCACACTGTCCCAGAATAAAAAAACAATAATAAACAGAGCCAATCACATGAATTTTAAAGAAACAAATGTTGCCTCAGTGTATTTATATTTAGTTAATGATGAAAACACAAGAATAGTTTAATAATGTTATCTCTGATAAAGGTGTATGAGATGTAGTTAGATACACTGCTCTGATCCTTCTCAAAATACTCTCCCTTGCTTCACACACACCTATTCCACAGTGCTTGCCACTTTTTGTATGTATGTGGTACTGGGGATTGAATGCAGTAGTGTTCTGCCACTGAACCACATCGCTAGCCTTTTTTATTAATTTTTAAAATTCTAGGATAGTATATCACTATATTCTAGGAAAAGACATACTCAAAGACTAGGTATTCTGGGATCTGTAAAATTTCAGTGAATCTGGCTTTTATGTTTTGTTCCAAGTGTGACAGGAACCCTAGTGGGTTTTGAGAAGGGAAGGGATAATTTGATTTTATTTTAAATGGATCACTTTGGCCTTTGTAGTAAGAAGACTATCAAGGCAGCAAGAATGAAAGCAAGGCCAGGTAAGCTGGTGCATGTCTGTAATCCCAGTACTCGGGAGGCTGAGGCAGGAGGATCACTGTAAGTTTGAAGCCAGTCAGTCTGGGCTACACTGTGAGTTCAAGGCCTGCCTAAACTACATAGGAAGACTGTCTCAGAAAACTACAACAAAACTAAACAAAAAATAATGGAAGCAAGAACTTACTTTTTAAAATTTTTTTAGAAACTTCTTCTAATTGCAGTTTGCCTCCATATTACTAATAACCCGGTGCCTTAAGTACTGCACACTAACTCTCTCACTGTTACTGTATGTATAGCTGAACTAACCCAAGTCCTCTGTCATTTCCCCCTCTCTTAACTGAGTAAGAGCCACCATGGAAGCCTTTGTGCTGTCCCCACTTTAGCCACTGCAAGTCCTAAGCAGGCATAGGCAGCACCAGCTGCTAGGTGGAGGGTGGTCTCTAGGATCACTCACAAGAAGAGGGTGAGGAGGGCTGGGGACTTAGCTCAGTGGCATCGCACCTGCCTTGCAAGTGTAAGGTCCTAAGTTCAATACCCAGCACTGCAAAAAAAAAAAAAAAAAAAAAAAAAGAAGAAGAGGGTGAGGAAAAGGGGGCCATAATACACTGGCCTGTGAGCTTCCCACACTCATACTACAGACACCGCACACTCTCCTGTGGTTCGTGGCAGCATATTCTACCACTTGAGACACTTAGGCTGAAGTGTCTCAGACAGACCAACCTTCGGTGTCTGTTGCGCTGTTGATGACATTAGAGAGTTTGGTTTTCAAGCTTGTGTAGGTTGTGGTATTCTTCACATCACTCTCATAGCGTCCTGTGCCCAGTGACACGATGCACTCCAATGGGACATCTGGCCAAAGACACTTACACTCGTGCATAGCTAACGCAGATGGGTTATTCAGAAGCAAGCCTCCATCCTGCAAAAAATTTTAAAAAGGATTCTTAAAAGTGAGACCATGTGTTACAAATATGAAAAACACAAATTATATTTTAAGCAATTGGACATTTACTTACAGGGGAAATTGAGCAATGAATTAAACCAAACAAAATATTATTTAAAAACAAGATATTTTAAAGTTAGTTGATTTTATTTTCTACAGCTACAAAAAGCTGAAAACCTCATTGTCTCATGAGGAAATTTTGCATTAAGCTTTGCTTTCCTATATTTAACAAATTCCTGGATCGCTAAGCATATTTCACTCAAAAACAATGAAATAAACTGAACTACTTAAAAATAACTATCTTTATCCAGTGGTTAATATATTAATATAATAAAACAGCCAGGGTTGGTAGCACATGCCTGTAACCCTAGTACTCAGGAGGTTGAGGTAGGAGTTTAAGGCCAGCCTACACTACAAGTGAGACACTGTCTCAAAAAAAGAAAGTCAAAAAAGAGTTCTGCTTCTAACCAGACAATTACAACCATTTCTCTCACAAATCAAGTATAACCAAAACATTTTAAATTAAAACTTCAATAACAATACATTTCTTGGTATCCGATCTATGATAATACAGCATAACCTACATAAAGTAGGCCAAACTACATTAGAAGCATTAATCAATAATCAATGTTATGTTCAAGAATTCAAAAACAGGGCTGGGGATTTAGCTCAGTGGCACCTTGTCTGCCTCACAAGAGCAAGGTCCTGAGTTCGACCCCTGGTACAAAAAGAAAAAAAAAGAAAAGAATTCAAAAACAAATGTAAAATCTGCCGATAGGAGTACTGTAAAATACAACAAAAGTATTTAAAATTAGGGTCAAACTACAATAGAATATTTATTAAATAAATATTCAATATTAAAACATACTCCATTATTAATACTAAATATATGATTTAAAAGCCAGAAAAATACATCTGATTTAAAAGTTTAAATATAGTTAGGTATGGTGGTGCACACCTATAATCCCAGCACTCTGGGAGGCTTAGGAAGGAGAATCACAAATTCAACCTAAATGGGGCAACATGGTGAGAGGTAGGTGTGGTGCCACTGAGCTAAATCCCTCGTCCCAAAAGGTTGTTTTTTGTATTTGGTACTGGTGACTGAACTCAGGACCCTGTGCTTGAGGGGCAGGCGGAGAACCACTGAGCTAAATCCCTGGCCCCCAAAAGGTGTTAATTTTGATGAAGTTCAATTTATCAATTATTTTCTTAGACAATGATTTCAGTATAATCATAAGAAATCGTCACATAAGGTGACAATGTTCTATTTTCTTCTAAAAGTTTTATAACTTTCTTTTGCATTCAGAACTATATCTACTTTGAATAATCTCTGTATATGAGGTATTAAGGATGAAGTTAAGGTTTTTGCTGTATGTCCATGTGTACAACAGAAAAGGAAAGGGAGAGAAGGAGGAAAGAAAGAGAAACAGAAAGATATGACCAACTGTTCCAAGAGAATTTGCTAAAAAGACTATCCCTTACTCTGCTGAACTGCTTTTGCATCTCTGTTGAACAGATCAAAGACCACGTAAGTGCAGGTCTATTTCTAGACTCCCTATTCTGTTCCACTTGTCTATGTTCTATCTTCAAGTAAATACAACACTGTCACAATTACTGTACCTGTGTAGTAAGTTTTTAAAATTGGGTAATGATTCCTCCAACTTTGTCCTTTTTTTTTCAGAATTGTTTAAGCTATTTTAAGTCCTCTATCCTTCATTTACAACCTGGTTATATAAAAAATAATTAGTTGTGGCCTGGTACAGCCATGATTTGGTAGGTTCTGTGAAGGTTCTTTCTACTAAAAGTATATTTTAAGTGTAACATTTATATGAAATTCATATTTGTTAAGGTTAATAGGTCTTACACTCTGAACATAATCCTTTGAAATGTAAACAAAGGCTGAGCAACAATCATCTAAACCTTTAGAGTGAGGGACTGGAGTGTAACTCAGACATAATCCATGTGCACTGCATGCACAAGGCCATGGATTCAGTCTCTCAGAAGATCTGCAGCAAGGGCCAGGGATTTAGCTCAGTGATGCTCAGCCTGCCTCTCAAGCACAAGATTCCGAGTTCGATCCCTGGTACCAAAAAAAGAAAAAATCTTTAACTCAACTCACCAGATTCATTCTTCAAAGACAGCAAATAAACAATTTAATTTTGGAGATGGAAATGTTAAAAGAGGGACAGGATAATTCTGCGTAAAAAGTACTACCTCAAGATAAATTTTATGTTACTACTTGACTAAGGGATAGTGACTGGAAGCTAAAGAATTCCTCCTACATTACAATTTTCTAGGATACATTATATGCCTGGTAAGTACTATAATAATATTCTTCTTTTTATAGTCAAAGTCAAATGACATCTCCCCATCCATCTATTCATGTCTCTTAATTATAGCACCACTTTCAGTAACTGCTCAAGCAGTATTAGCCGGTAATTTATGTTTTACCTGGCTCTAAAAAGGATATGAAGTAGCTTAAAATAAGATATATGTCAGACATGAGAGTGAAAGAGGATTTTTTAAATGAGACTGGAAATAACTGAATATAATTATTCAAAAGATATACAAAGAAAAAGTTGGAAGTATTAGATTTTAGTGCTACTCTGGGCAACTTCTGAAGGATTGCAAAGAGGCAGTAATTTTGCTTGAATGCTTTTGTTTAAGCATTCAAGATTGTTCACACTTTAGAAATTCTTATCAATCTTTGCAGTTAACTTTTTTAGGTATACAGTACAGTTACATTCATCATTGCGATCTTCTACCTTTACATGACAGGTCTTGATTCTCATTTTTTTTTCCCTTACCTCGGCCCTGCCTTCAGCCCCTCCTCCCTTCCCTATTTACAAAAACTTTATTTCCACTTTTTCATTTTCTCGTATTTTTTTCTTTTCCCTTATTTCCTTTCCCTACCCTTCCCATTTCCCCTACACCTTTAGCCCTTTAGCTTTTGAGGGGAAAAATATCCATTTCTTCTTCCTCAAATCTTGGAAGAATGAGACAAATACTGAAATAGGTTCTCTCAACTCCAGAGCCTATTTGAGTATTCTTATTAAATGTGCCAGTTCTTCTGGAGGCCACTGACTTCATATAATTTATATAAAAGTTATTTTAGTGTGTAGTGCAAAAGAATTTGAAAGATTTATGATCAATGGCTAAGCATGAAAAGAAGTATCACTAGTCTATACGCATAAAGTAGAAAAGGTACCACATAGACATCTTCACCAGGACTGAATTAAATTTTAGAACTATTTCCTCTTAGATAAAGAATACAGAGGAAACGATATCACTTCTTTTGAAGTCTGGAAATGCTTGGTCGCAAAATGCATTTACTTAGTATTTGAAACTTTCCCTGACACTTGCCATAACTACAAATTTGTAGTAGAACAACCAACTTAAAGTAATACTTTATGAACCTTAACTATTTTATTTTAAATTCATTGTCTAAATTATTTCTCCATTTATGACATAGCAAGAATATCATAAGAATAGGGGAAGTTAGGCAGAACTCTTGAAGGCATTGGCATAGGAAAAGACTTTATAAACAAATCATCAGTAGCATGAGAACTAGCAGAAAGAATCAACAACTGGGATCTCATCTTATTAAAAAGCTTCTGCACTGCAAAAGAAACCATCAACAGAACTAAGAGACAATCTACAATGTGGGAAAAAATTTTTACCAGCTGCTCCTCAGACAAAGGACTCTTATCTAGAA
Organism: Fukomys damarensis; assembly: GCF_012274545.1. NCBI lineage: Eukaryota > Metazoa > Chordata > Mammalia > Rodentia > Bathyergidae > Fukomys > Fukomys damarensis. The sequence goes on from NW_022900916.1 coordinate 12,402,377, forward strand.
TATATAAAGAACTCAAAATAATCAGCCCCCCAAATATAAAGACCCGATTCAAAAATGGGCACCTGAAATGAACAGACATTTCTCAGACAAAGAAGTAAAAGCAGCAAGTAAATATATGAAAAAATGTTCCACATCATTGGTCATTCGAGAGATGCAGATGAAAACAACACTGAGATTCCACCTCAACCCACAAAGTATGGCTGCTATCAAGAAATCACTCAATAACAAATGTTGGCAGGGTTGTGGGGAGAAAGGAACCCTTCTCCATTGTTGGTGGGAATGCACACTGGTGCAGCCACTATGGAAATCAATATGGAGATAACTCAAAGAGATGGGACTACAAGTTCCATTTGACCCAGCCATCCCTCTGCTGGGTATCTTTCCAAAAGAATTAAAAGAACCATATCACAGTGATATAAGTGCACCCATGTTTATAGCGGCACAGTTTATAATAGCTAAAACTTGGAAACAGCCCATTTGCCCATCAGTTGGAAACTGGATAAAGAAGATATGGTTTTTCTATAAAATGGAATACTACTCAGCCACAAAGAATGAGAAATTAGATTCATTCATAGGAAAATGGATACATATTGAGGATATTCTCCTAAGTGAAATAAATAAGTCACGCATGTGTAAATACCAAATAGTTTCTCTGGTGTGAACAAACTGTAATAGTGCATAAGATCTTAACGAGATGAGCGATAACGTGAAATAGGAAGAAAGGGGCTAAAGGTGTAGGGAAAGTGGGAAGGGTAGGAGAAAGATAACAAGGGAAAGAAAAAAATAGGAGAAAATGAAAAAATGGAAATAAAATGTTTGTAAATGGGGAGGTGAGGAGGGGGTGAAGGGAGGGCAGGGACAAGGGGAAAAAATGAGAACCAAGGCCTGTCATGTAAAGGTAAAAGATCACAATGATGAATGTAACTGTACTGTATACCTAAAATGTCCCATAAACTCAATGAGGGGGAAGAAAATAGGGGAAAGCAGTTGTTAAAGACAGCAAGCTACATATTAAAATAAAAATTTTCATCATTAAATGAGATTTTATAAACAGAAGCACAGACTTAAAACAAGGCATGCTTACTCAGTTTTGTCAAAATTTTATGAAAATGTGATATATATTTATACTAAAACTATAATTCTTAGACTTTAGAAAGCAGTTAATCTTTAGTAAATTAAAGTAGTATTAAATACAGATACAAGTTAGAAATTGTGGAAACTGAAAGACAATGAACAATTAATGTCTATGACAAGGAATAAAGAGCTTATAAAATTTTATGTATTTCTCTTTTACATAAATCACTTGTGAAAAATGTGCTAAATTTGTTACATTAATGATATTAGGATTTTAAAATATAATTTGGAGATCCTCTGCACCCAAATTAAAACAAGTATCTGTGCCTATAAACAAAAATAAGTAAAATTATTTTAAACAATAAATCCTGAAACTGTGTTAGAAAGAAACTCAATAGCCAGTACTTTCTGCCCTGAGGAGGTGGGACAAAAAAAGAGAGGCAAGAAGGGGAAGTGCTTTGCATAATTCAACAATGACTGATCTGACAAAGTAAAAATAGTCTGAAATGATTCCCAAGATAAAAGGAATCCTATTTTAATCTCTTCACTAAAAGATTATGACATTACTTTTGGAAAGATGAAAAGAAAATGGGACAGCCGACCATACCATTTAACATATCTAAGGTATTCTAACAAAACAGAGGAGAAAATAAAATTGATAAAATACTTTAGTTGTTATAACACTGACACATGCAAATATTATCCATCAGAAAGTTTTGAAGCTTATATAGCTGATGTACAACTTATATAGGTCTATGTATGAGCCCTGAATGCCACATGGAAGTCCTTGTGAATGATACTAGATTTTTTTCATGATACTTGAATCCTAAGAGAACACACACATATTTCAGTGATTACAAAGTTCAGCTTACTGATTCCATCAAATGAAACTAGTTTTAAATGAAATATCAGATAAAAACTACCAGCTCAAAAGCTTTATGGATTTTATCACAGTGTAAATTATGAATTAAAATTTCTATGGATGGTAGGAAAAACTCGACAGAAAAAATATAAGTAAACGAGTTTACAGAACAGAAAAGAATTAACAGAATAATATTCAACTTTAAAGATAATTTAACCATAAATTTAAAATATTATTATAGATAGCATCTTAGTTGTCCTTTTACAGTTGTGACTCTACTCTAATTACTTAGCTTTACTTACAACTTTTAGATTCCAACTTCTTGTGTAAAATGGGAACAGTTCTGTCTCATGAGTAGCAATGATTAAATGACAAAACACTAAGTAAGCGTTTGGTACACAGCTAATTTAATGAGTGCTATCATTTTATTGCATCATCTCCTTCAAACCATGCAAAGCTGTCAAGCAAACTGGGTTTTGCATTTGCAGAGAATGTACTTCATCTTTAGTTTTTATTATGTAAAAACTAGTCATATATATCATGGCATTTTTTCATCAGTGAAACTGGTCCCCAGCCCTTTTTATTTTTTATTTTGTGATGGGATCTCACGAAATTTCCCAGGCTGGGGCTGAACTTGCAATCTTCCTGCCTCAGTCTCCTAAAGTGCAGGGATCACAGAGATGCACCAACATTCCCAGCTGTGAACTGCACATTTTTGGACATACGGTATTAACACTGAAGAGGACTCCTTGGCTGATCCTTGTGAAGCTGATGGACATATAATAATAACTGACTGATTTAATCACATAAAAATTAAAAGACAGCCATCTAAGTCTACTTACTTGGTGAAGATCATTTCCCAATGCGTACTCTGCAAAGTAGCCTGGAGCAGCAGATGAGGCTCGAATGGCCTGCCACATTTTATACTGACACCCTCCCAAATAATGAGAGTTGATTCCGGGAAAATGACCATAGTTTCTGAACACAAAAGCTTTGGGTGTTATCCCTCTGTTTACTATGGTGCTTACAGCAGCTACCTAGTAAATTAAAAAGTAAACAAGACCACTGTAACAGCAATACTTAGGATCTGTAGAAATTAAATACTAGTTAGAAGTATGAATGAACAACCTTCACCTCTCTTGCCAATGTGTAACACAGATATCTTTTATGGGGCAATACATATAAGGATAGAGACAATTCTGAGAAATATACTAGAAAATAACAATAACAATATATTTGACTACCTAATTTGATTGAAAAGGTACACACTTCTAGATTTTTAGAACACAGGAGCAACAATAAAAACTACTTAAAGATAAATAATATGGGTATTTTTTTTTACTATTTTTACAATACATATCATTTTCAAGCTAATCTTTGTTTCTGTGTTCTTTTAAAGCACTATGATTTTATTCAAGCTAAAACCTAATACTATGCAAACTCTTAGGGCTCTCAAGTCATGGTTATTAAAAGTTTGGTAGCTGGATCATTTTTATTAAGAAACTTTAACATCAATCTTTTCAGAACTCAGATTTGCTATCCATGGAGTTTATATAAAACATGTCATTATTTACTATGATCTGTAATATGAACCTAAGCAGAAACATACTGAGGCAAAAGTTTTCAGTATCCTGTGCCAAGCCCTACCACAGACCTGTTTGCTTTGCTATTTGATGAACAAAGGTTATATCCTAAATTCCTGTATCCTAAATTCAACTGTATCTCTAGGATAAGAGTTGGTTAAACATTAAATCCAGATCTTTATATAATTAGTACAGAATACAGAATAAATTATGAAATGAATGGGGTGTTGCTCCCATAAATTTTATGAAGAGGAAGTACTTTTTGAAGTGATTAGAGTTTCTCCATATTCACAATATACTTTTATTTAAAGGTGATAATTTCTGTAATTGGAAGCAAGCAAGCAAACAGGGTCCAGGACACACAGGAGAATATACAAGAGGCTAACCATGCATCCTAGGGTCCTTTCCAGAAGAGCTAAGTCACCCTTTAGTAGGGCCTGCGAGGCCCCGTATGTGGTGGTATCTGCTCACCATCCCAGCCTCACCCTACATGTTGCCCATGGATATTTGACCCCCGTCTTCAAAACCCTTTCAGCTCCTGGAATTCTTCACGATTCTTCCTGCACAAGCCATTCCCTATGTCCCTCTGCCAGCAATGTCCCTACTCCTCAGCCTTCACAGTGATTCTCACAGAGCGGCTTTCTCTTGTGCACCTTCAATCACGCTTTCCAAGAACTGTTTGTGCACTCTGTGGCACTCATTTCAGGAAGCCCTATCTTGTCTGTGTATCATCAATAGCTACACTGGCAAACAGGATTGTAACCTCCATATCTGCATTTGCTCACAATGTATCCAAAGGGCCTAGCACGCTGGGTGCATAGTTAGTATCTGCAGAATGAACGAAAGCTTGACAATGACAGTTAAACTGCAACAGGAGGAGCTGTATTTTCTTTGATTTTTCGTTATTGCAGCTTGTCATCCAAGAATAAATACAAGATGCATGAGATTTCTAGGAATGTAAATTATATTCCTATTAAGTATTGTTTTAAAAAAACAGAACTCAAACAGTACTCAGATCATCAGGTTTCAAACAAATGTGTCTCACACTGAGACACAGCTTTAAAACTGGGATGCTATTTGTACATTAATATATATATCAATAGTACATAAAATTTCACTTTAAAAACCTAGGGGAGGAAAGGCAGTAACTTTCCTTAAACTACTAGATTTCATTAAAATACTTATGAAAATAATTCTCTATATTCAGTTCTAGACTTTCTTAAACTTCTGTGATATTTGCTGGATAGAGAAAAGATCAAATCAACACATCCCATATCTGCAAAGAATGACACAGTATGTAAAGAATTAATAAAATCTATCAGATGAAATTCCTAAGACTTGCTCTCCTTAATAAAAAGATCCTCAGAGTAATTTAGGAGACTCCAAACATACCTTTGGACATGCAGGGTCTCTTGCTGTTTCAATCATTAGTGCAGATCCCATTCTATCCCTTTATTAAATGAGAAGAAAAAAATTTTATCAAAATTGTTTTATCTCTGAACAATCAGGGAACATACATTGTGTAATAACAGCTTGCCTATGGTTATGTCACAGTGCTATGAGGGACAAAAAAGGAACATAACCATCTCCTCTATGGATCTTATAACCCAATTAATTCATGTGAAACAATATCCTGTAATTATTAATCTCTGATTCAAACTGCAAATGTTGATAGTTCTGAGGAAGATCAATCAATACAGGCTGCAGTAACAAAAAAAAAAAAAAAAAAAAAA
>NW_022900916.1:12407658-12416471 GCF_012274545.1 Fukomys damarensis
AAAAAAAAAAAAAAAAAAAAACGCATAGAAGTGTGCTAGCTGTCTGAGAAAGGCAGCAAAAGACAGAAAGGAAACGTACTGAAAGCCAGTATATATATATAGAAATAAAAGCAGAATACATCTATTGTTTCCAGGGTCCTACTGATAGGATGAAGAAGCTTTGTAGAGACAAGACTGCAAAAGTATGTACAAACTAAAGTTACTTAAAAATCAAGTCAACACATTCAGACATCAACCTTACTATAATACAGAGGACATACAATGACTGTACATCCAGGGAGACAATACAAAGGTATAGAGTCGATGTCTTTAAAAAGTTGCTTTATATCTGAGTTGGCATTTAAATCACTGCAACAGTTCAGAAATTGTTCTTGGACAGTAGTTTTTACAACTGCATCATAAGGGAAGTTACTTTTTCCTGTATTGAACATAAAGAATATAGTTTTAATAAACTTTCTCCTGAGTAAAGGTACTTTTCTAATGCCATTTTCACACAACAGTCATGTTTTTCAACTAGAATGCTAGGCAATTTCAAATAAAGGTAATATTTACAAATTGCTTAGAGATCTTACCCTTTATAAGCTTTTCTAAATATCAGTATAAATACTCCTGCAATGTTTTGCAATATAGACAAGATTCTTGTCTTTCCCAACCTCTTCTTAAAAAAATAAAAGCATATTTATAAAGCAGGATAGTGAACAATCATTAAAACATGTTTTAAAAATATTAATGACAGGGGCAGGGGATTTAGCTCAGTGGTTTGGCTGCCTACCTCCCAAGTGCAAGGACCCAAGATTGACCCCCGCTACCAAAAAAACCAAAAAAAACAAAAAAAAATTAATGACATGAGATAATTTGTGATAGACATCAAATAAAAATGCAGGATAACAAACTACATGTGCATTATCACCCCGATTTTAAAGTGAATGATTACATACACACAACACACACATTTATTAGTAGGAAATTCTAGACAGAAATGTCAATAGTGATTTAGTTCCTTGTGGGACTATAGGTTAATTTCATTGTTTTCTTTATATATTCTCTATTCATATGATAAATATTTTTAAAAGACATCAATATTTAAAATAATAAGTATGCATCTTATCAATATTGGTATTTTCTGAAATGTGGGCAGAAATCTAAAGTTTCCTATCATAGCACTGTTCGTAAACATAAAAACCTAAGAACAATATAAATGTCCATAAATATCCTAAATGGAAATGGTTAAGAAAATATAGTACCACCACTGGAATGTATAGTAGTCTTTAAAAATATGTCAAGGAATTTTTTTTGGGGGGGTACCAGGGCTCAAAATTGGGTCCTTGTGTTTGTGAGGTAGGCACCGGAACCACTGAGCTAAATCCCTGGCCCCTCCAAGGGTTATTATTATTTTTTTAAAGTTGGGAAAAAAAGGAAAAGACATAAATTTGTAACTATAATTTCAGCTATACAAAACATATATACACGTGTATAATCTAGACAAAACCAGGAGATATACTGCAAGATCTATAGCTTTGAGCAAAAGGATCATGGTTGATTTGAAGTTTCTACTTTATGCTTATATTTTTGGCTTTGTAGTATTTGGAAGGAACTTAAAACTTATAAAATGTTTTAGAATGTGAGAAAAAGTTGTAACATGTTAAGTAAAAACAACAGTATGCCAATATTGTCTATACACAATATAATCTTGTATTTTAAAAACACAATTTTAACTTTTACATGCAAATCTCACATCTGTGAACTCAAGGTCCCATGACTAGAATTATGACTCATCTAATAACAGTAGTCATGGGATTAACAAATTAATGTCCTTTATATTTTAAAAGCTATAATATGCACATACACAATAATAACTTTTTTTTTGTTGTTTTTGAGACAGGGTCTCACTATGTAGTCCAGGTTGGCCTCAAACTCACAGTGATTCACCTGCTTCAACCTCCTGACTGCTGGGATTACAGATGTGCACCACCATGCCCAGTAAGAAAAATTTTAAAAAGAACAATCATAACTTACTTAAGAATTTTTTCCCATGTTTGGCTGTCATAAAATGCATGGCTCCAACTCATTTTGACTGTGCCAACAATGACATTCTGTGAAAATACATCTGATCCTAATTTTCGATAAAGTTCCTCACATTCATCCAATGGCATATGAAACAATCCCAACATGAAAGCTAATACAGCACCTGAAAGAAAAGACTGTTAGTTTATCAGCATTGGTGTTACCTGCACTTATGAGTATTAGATCTCCTGAGTCATCAACCTGGCTTAAATTCTAGCTATTTCACCTGGAACAGATTACTTAATTTCTTAAAAGCCCCAGTTTTTTCATCTGTACAATGTGGTTAAAGATCTAGCTCCCAGCCAAGCATGGCGGCACAGGCCTGTAATTCTAGCACTCAGGAGGCTCAGGCAGCATGATCACTGCCAGTTCAAGGCTTGCCTGAGCCACATAGTGACTTCAACGCCAGCCTGAATTACAGTGGGATCCTGTCTCAAAAAAAGAAAAAAAAAATCTAGCTCCCTACTTACTATTATCTATCTTTTATTTTAATCTTTGACTTTGGGTTTCTCATATAACAGGAACTATGCAATATTTAAGCTTGTGTGTTTGATTTACCTCACTTAACATGAGGAGAGGGACAGAGAGGAGAGGAAAAGGGGATGAAAAAGACACTAAGATGTGTCATGTCCATGTATAAACTCCATAGGAGGAACTCAAACATTATGTACTGCAAACATGCACTAATAAAAATAAATAAAATGGACATAAATAATTACTAAGATATGTTAAGTTCTTTGTACACAGCTAACACATGTAAAAAGTTTACTGGGTCCCAAAAAGGCCTAAATAAATGCTACCCCGACATGATGATGATAATAACAATTTTAAAATGTTGCTTACATTAAATTCAATAGTATATAAGACAGAGATCATGGTTGCTAATGGCCTAACATTAATAAATTACTTAGCTTTAGTCATAGAATACAGTATATTAAAAACTCACTGATTTATTAAGCAATTACTATTTCAGGTTGGTCCTAGAACCAGTGTAATTCAAGAAATTGGTTCCTCTGGGGTGTCCTATTTAACACTGAGCTCACCTCCTAGCTGTAATGGTTAGGCCACACTGCCACCTAGTGTGCCTAACTGGCCTAACCCTGAGGGAAAGAGAAGAGAGCTTTGGAGAATAGAGAGCTCACAGGACAGGGAAAAAACCTGCTCATTATTGCCGCCTAATCTGTGATTGCAACAAAACACAAAGGAAAAACAAGAAATCACTACCATAATGTAGTCTAAATGCTTATTTTATTATAATTGGTATTCCAGTAAAAGATCAGGCAAGTTATGTTTTAAAAATACACTGTTACAGGGCCAGGGATTCAGCTCAGTGGTTCCAGCAGCTGCCTTGCAATCACAAAGACCTGAGTTTGATCCCAGGTACCCCCCCAAAAAAAGTTACAGCTTAACTATATAATAGAAAAATTTTTAAATTTGTAGTTTCTAATTAAAACAAATGATTTGCAAATAAGTTGTTTTTAAATACATCTACTATAAAGATGCACAAATATTTAAAAAACAATTTTATTACTAGTAAGATATTACTTTAAACTCACACTGTGCTAATTTTATAAAAGCCACAGGTGCAAACAAACTCAGAATATAAAAAAAGGAAAAGAAAATTACTATACTACAGTTTACATCAGCATAAACAAGGCACAATGAAAAAGATACATTGTGATACAGAAAGGTACATTTTACATAAACTAATTCTTCAATTCATAAATGGATCTCTGAGTTGAGATTCTCTTTACTGAGCTTTCATGGAGCCAAAGCAAAAAGTTAGCTTCTAATATGTTTACAAGTTTGAATTCCTAGGACCATTACAAATTTAAGAGAAATGATGATGGTAATATTTCCAAAAGAACACTGAAGTATTAGGAAATGTCAGTTTCTGCTGGGTATCTTTCCAAAAGAATTAAAAGAATCATATCACAGTGATACATGCGCACCTACGGTTATAGCGGCACAGTTTGTAATAGCTAAAACTTGGAAACAGCCCATTTGCCCATCAGTTGGAAACTGGATAAAGAAGATGTGGTTTTTCTATAAAATGGAATACTACTCAGCCATAAAGAATGAGAAATTAGATTCATTCATAGGAAAATGGATACATAGTGAGGATATACTCCCAAGTGAAATAAGTAAGCCACACATGTGTAAATACTGAACAGTTTCTCTAGTGTAAAAAACTATAATAGTACACAAGATACTAATGAGATAATTAACAACGTGAAATAGGAAGAAAAGGGCTAAAGGTGTAGGGAAAGTGGGAAGGGTAGGGGAAAGGGAATAAGGGAAAAGAAAAAAATATGAGAAAATGAAAAAATGGAAATAAAGTGTAAATGGGGAGAGTCGAAGGGGGTGAAGGGAGGGCAGGGACAAGGGGAAAAAAATGAGAACCAAGATCTGTCATGTAGAGGTACAAGATCCCAATGATGAATGTAACTGTACTGTATACCTAAAATGTACCAATAAAGTCAAGAAAAAAAAAAAAAAGAAGTTTCCAGCTCATGGTGCTGCCACCTGCCTCAAACACAAGGTCGTGGTTCCGCTACCTGCCTTGCAAGTGGAAGGTCCTGAGTTCAATCCCCAGTACCCCACCCCCCCCAAAAAAAAGAAAGAAAAATCTTGTTTACTTGCTTTAATCCAGTATTTTCTATCCTAAGAAAGTAGCAATCCAGTGATTCCTTACACCGATGGATTCCTCTGGTTTTAAATTCAACCCTATAGGGCCAGGGATTTAGCTCAGTGGTTCTGCTGCCTGCCTTGCAAGCACAAGGTCCCGAGTTCGATCTCAGTACCCACCCCAAATCATCCCTTAACTGCTCCCATTTAGTCATGACAACTGAGCATCAATTAACATGCCCTTTGGGAATATCAGTCATATTCAAAGCTAATGACGTAGAGAAATCACTTGATTTTGTTTATAACGATGTTTAGAACTACTATTATAATTAAAAAGAATGAGAAAAATAAATAGGTATAATAAAATCTATGAAGTGTGAATGAACATCAAGTCAGAAACTATCAGACCAAACAGTAAAATTCAAAGTAACAATCATACTAAATTCTATACAAACAAAATCTTATATGTGTATCACTAGTGATATGTCAAAGTAGCTTTCTAAAAACACAATTCTCAAAGTTATCAATGTAAATTCTGGTTTCCACAACCATATGAAAATGGTTTCTAACAGCCATATAAAAATGATATATGAAGCAATTTCCTCACTGAGAGACACCCCTTACAAGAGTAAAACTGTATCCATTTCAGATTTTCTATTGGTTCAAATATAGTATTTATCTTCCTCCTATTTCAACACTTTCCTTACAATGACAATTCCATAGCACGATAGTAATTTGTCCCACTGTGGCTTAATGAAAACATATTATAAAAGCACATTAAAATCTATTTCTGAATGTTAATCGCAGTAAACATTTTTAAAAGTTCATTAAACAAACCAAAGGATTATCATCATAAAAACAGGAAGTACCCATCATTTCAGAGAATGACCCATGATATTATGTCCAACTGTTTAATATTCTTTTCCTTAATGGGCTGCTAGAATGCACCACTTCTGTGTTGTTAATAATTACCTGTGCTTACACCACAGATGTAGTCAAAGAGCTGATGAACTGGCTTCTGAGTTAGTTCAACTAATTTCCGCAGTGTCTGAAGAGCAACCACACCCCTGCAGAAAAGATTAGATGCAAAGTGGGAATTCCTGTTTCAAGGAATATTAATTCAAGTTACTGAATCAAACAATTCTATAAATTGCTTTTGTAGCTTATATGCTACAAAAACTAGTAATATAAATTAGGCCTGCCTGACCAAAACTGAGAATCACTGCTGAAAATCCAGAACCTAAATGATATAAAACCTGTGCAATGGGGGCCAGAGATTTAGTGAAGTGGCACCATGCCTGCCTTGCAAGTGCAAGGTTCTCAGTGCCATCCCTGGTACTGCCAAAAATAAGGTAAACCCTGTGTGGTGGTGCACCCTGTAATCTCAGCACTCAGCAGGTAGAGGCAGGATAGCTGTGCCCAGCCTGGGCTAAACAGTCAGTTCAAGGCCAGAACAGGTCTCAAAACAAACAAATTCACCTCTAGAAAACATTTAAAATGCCTCATTAGCTGTGGGATGACATTCACTGGCTTCTTCTCTTACCAATATAGTTGGTCACCTACACGTCTATGTATTTGTGTTCTGTTTCAGTAGTCAGATATTCAAGTTCCTATTTATTTTTTTGGCTTTTTGAGACAGGGTCTCACTATGCAGTTGAGACTGACCTAGAACTCACTATGTAGCCCAGGCTGGTCTTGAACTCACAGTGATCCTCCTGCCTCAGCCTCCCAAATGCTGGGATTGCAGGAGTGCGCCACCATGCCTGGCTTCAAGTTCCTATTTAATCCTACTCAAATTCCTATTACTAAAAATTCAATAAACTTGGGCCGGGGATTTAGCTCAGTGGTGCCACTGCCTGCCTCACAAGTGCAAGGTCCTGAGTTTGATCCCTGTTACAAAAAACAAAAACAAAAACAAAATCAATAAACTTAGGCTCTTAGGGCATGAGCCAGGGCTTTGGCTCAGTGGTTCTGCCATCTGCCTTGCAAGCACAAGAGCCCAAGTGCGATCCCATGTACAATCCAAGATAAAAAGAATGTAGGTGAGGTACAAGTCTGGCTGGGACAAGTGCACCACAAGTATGTCTCCTAGCACACTAACAGAGGCCTAACTTGAGCGTTGAGCCTTGTCTATATCCAGCTGTGGCCTTGCCCATCCCCCCCAGTTGGATGCCTCCATTGACCATCCAAGGACATTCCACTAACCAATCCTGTTAAGCCAAATATATTATTCCCCCTTTGCCACTCCCTCTTCCAAAACTTTATATATTGCTGGCTGAACTTATTAAAAGTGGAAGTGTTCCAGAAACCTCCCTTGAGTCTGCTTCGTGATTCCGCTCCTTGCCCTCCCGGTCCGAATTCCTGAACCTTTGTTCCGCAAGTGGACTCATGGACAAAAACAACAAAAGAATCAGAAGGCTTTTAAGCATATTAACTAATGCTAGTGACTTTGATAATTTCCAGAACTTTGCTAAAGACAGTAAATAGCTTCATGAGGGAATGTGAAAAGATGAAAAGTCCTGGAGGTGCAGGGTGTTATCATGTGGACAATCTTAAAGAGGAAACAATGACATACAAAGAGAAAGATCAGTTCTAGAACATAGCGATATCATAGATACCTTAAAATAAAATTCAGAATCTCAAATTATGCTTTGACTGTTCACAGGAAGTCAACAAGAAATATTCTAAGATTAAAGTAGAAAAATTAAGGAGGTGATTTTTTTTTATGGTGACAAAGAATGTGAATTTGAGAATAAGATGGCTTATAAGAAACATTAATTCAATACAGAGTATTCCACCCCACAAAATCAGAATATACATTCTTTTTGGCTGCACATGGATCATTTTCCAAGATAGACCACATATTGGCTCACAGAATAGGTCTGAATAAATGCAAAAGAAATGAAGTCATCCCCTGTATATTATCAGATCATAGTGCAATCAAGCTGGAGATCAACAGCACAAGAAATTGTAGGAACTTCACAAGCACATGGAAACTGAACAACACTCTCCTAAACAATCAATGGATTACAGAGGAAATTAAAGAAGAAATTAGACAGTTTTTACCAATAAATGACAACACCAATACAACATAGAGGGATCTATGGGACATAATGAAAGCAGTTCTACGGGGAAAATTCATAACATTGAATGCCTACAGTAGGAAAACAGAGTGGGCTCAAATAAACAACTTAATGATGAAACTTAGACTCCTAGAAATCAATGGATTACAGAGGAAATTAAAGAAGAAATTAGACAGTTTTTACCAATAAATGACAACACCAATACAACATAGAGGGATCTATGGGACATAATGAAAGCAGTTCTACGGGGAAAATTCATAACATTGAATGCCTACAGTAGGAAAACAGAGTGGGCTCAAATAAACAACTTAATGATGAAACTTAGACTCCTAGAAAAACAAGAGCAAGAAAAACCCAAAGCTTGAACAAGAGAGGAAATTATAAAGATCCGAGCAGAAATCAATGCAAAATAGAAACTAAGAAAACGATACAAAAAATAAATGAAACAAAGAGCTGGTTTTTTGAAAGAATAAATAAAATTGACAAGCCCTTAGCTAATCTTATCAAAAAAAGGAAAGAAAAGACTCAGATCCATGCAATCAGGAATGAAAAAGGCGAAGTCACAACAGATCCAAAAGAATCCAGAAGATCATGAATACCTACTTTGAGAACCTATACTCCAATAAAATGGAAAACACAGAAGAAATGGACAGATTTTTAGACACTTACGAATTACCAAAGTTGAACAAAGAAGATAAAAATATTTTAAACACCCCAATTACAGTCAGTGAAATTGAAAATCTAATTAAAAATTTACCAACAAAGAAAAGACCAGGCCCTGATGGATTCACTGCTGAAATTTACAAGACATTTAGAGAAGAACTACTGTCATTACTCTTCAAACTTTTCAATGAAATTGAAAGGGAAGCTATACTTCCAAATTCATTCCTTGAAGCAAGTATCACTTTGATTCCCAAACCAGGGAAAGATGCAACTAAAAAGGAGAACTGCAGACCAATCTCCTTAATGAATATAGATGCAAAAATCCTTAATAAGATACTAGCAAACAGAATACAGAGGATTATCAAGAAGATCATC
>NW_022900916.1:12417781-12442954 GCF_012274545.1 Fukomys damarensis
GTGTGAATAATCTGCAATAATACAGATGATCCTAATAAGATTACTGACATCGAGAAATGGGAAGAAAGGAGCTAAAGGTGTAGGGAAGGTGGGACGTGTAGGGGAAGGATAAAAAGGGAAAAGAAAAAAATGTGAGATAATGAAAAGATGGAAATACAGTGTTTGTAGATGGGGAGGGGAGGAGGGGGTGAAGGGAGGGCAGGGACAAGGGGAAAAAATGAGAACCAAGACTTGTCATGCAGAGGTACAAGATCCCAACAATGAATGTAACTGTACTGTATCCCTAAAATGTACCAATAAACTCAATTAAAGCTGAAAAAAAACAAACAGAAAAAAGAAACATTAATTCAAGGTGGTATGTGAAGAATTAAATACCAAATAAAATGTATTTAACAGTGTGCTCTTTATGATGGTTTCTGTATAGATTACGTAAGAAAAAATTTGATGAAAATATTACAATAATCTTGAAGCTTTTAGCTATTTTTTTTCCACCCAAGGTTTTCTAACCACTTACATAATCAGGAGAAAACTTATTTTAAAATGAAGTATTTATAAGTTAATTCCTACTATTTGCCTAACACTCCAAGGCTGTTACATACATGCCCATGCACACATCAATTACATGATTGGGTGGTTGGTTGTTTGGTTTGTCTGTTTCTTTCTTTAGGTACTGGGGATTGAACTCAGGACCTTGCAGGCAGCAGTGCCACTGAGCTAAATCCCCCGCCAAATTACATAGTTTCTTTTCCTCACAGCCCTCATATCTTCCTGCCTTCCACACAAATCTCCCTCTCTGGCAGCTTGTTCACATTTCCCTAAGCCAGAGTTCAAGAGCAGCAACTGGACTCTGGGCTGGCTAACTCCTTGCTTTAGGGAGATGCTCTACGCATTATAGGGTCTTCAGCAACCGCTCTCTTCAAATGAGATGTCTGGAAGTCCTCCAGTGTGACAACAAAAATGTCTCCAGACAATGCCAAGTGTCCTCCCTGGGACATCACCTCCAGTAGAAGATCACTCATCCAAGCTTACCTTCATCCTAACACACTCCTGGATTTTCCTAAATTCTTTCCCCCTATGACTAATAAAACTCTTGTTCTATAAGATTAAATATTTATTAGTCACAAATGTATTTTCACCATCTCTCTCACTTTAGCTATCTGAATGTCCTTCAATGTCCTTTCAGATCTATACTTAAATATTTCTTCTTTAAAAATCACTATTAGGCTTTTTTACTTTATTTCCACAGTTTATATTACTACTTAATAAAATTTTTTGTTTTTCCAAGTTATTTTTTTCCTCCTCTAGAATGCAAAAGAGGATTCTTCTGTTCCTCAGGAAGATGCCTTACTCATTTAATTACCACTTTCCTTACTTATCACATGGAACTGCTTCTACTAACTATAATGATTTTCTACGATTCATTAGCATTTTATGTAACACAAGGGTGATGCATACCTTCTTGGGTTATTTTACTTCCCTAAGAAATATCTACCCAGATCTAAGATGTTGGCTTTTTTGCCATTGGAGCACTTCTTTGCAGAAGCATGTAACCCTATATCTAACATGCCTAAACCAAGAACTCTTCCAATACCATTCACCTCCTGTCTCTGTAATTTATTTATTTAATTTATTTATTTACTTTTTGGTACTGAGCATCAAACTCAGGACCCTGTGCTTGCGAGGCAGGTGCAGCACCACTGAGCTAAATCCCCAGCCTGTCTCTGTAATTCTGTCCTAGTCATCCACAGAGGTTATACTGAGAATGATTTTGACCTGTTTTTAGTATATACAGTCCCCCTTTTTCTTCAAAAAACTTTTCGTGTATCTTTCCTTCCTCCTGCAAAATTCCCATTGCCAGCATTACAGTACTTCGGTGTCATGGATTTTTAAATAGCCACCTCTCACTACTCAATCCTTCCTTCACATTGGTATCATATTGTAAGGACTTGGGTGACATTTAAGATTGAGGAATTTAACAAAGATAAAGGTAGTACATGGCAGAGAAGGATGAGTGGCAAGGTAGGTATAGAAAACAAAATCAGAGAAGTTAAAGCAAAGAACAGTAGGCAAGGCACACCCTAGACACCTCAAAGGTCAGGGCAGAGATGGTAGCAACTAGACCCCAAGCTAGGAACTATGAGGGGAAAGTTTCAAAAAACCAAGGCATCAATCCAAACAATGTAACGGCAGATATTAGATAAACTATGACAGAATAAGCAAGGATAGTCTGGCAGAAGTAAAAATGAAGACTGATGATGAAATTATGTCCTGAAGAAAGAATGCATTTATCTCCAGTACAGTACCCAAACACAAGGAGCGAGGAAGTTATTGATATGGACTTCTGAGCCAGCCATCACCTCATTAAGTGACTAATTAACTAATATGGTTAAGATAAATATAATAAAGCTAAAGCTATAAAACACTGCCAAGATTTTAAGAGAATAATGGTTGAAGCTTCTAAACTAAAAAAACGTCTAAAAAGGTCAAACTACAATACAAATACTAAACTAGATCAAAATAAGGTGACTCAAGCATGTTATTTGCTCTGAGACTTAAAGTTACAAATGAAAGAAAAGATTTCATGTTTCATTTAAAAAAATTTGATTTTATAATGATACAACTTAATCAAGTCTGTTTTTGAAGAATCCCTAAAGCTTGAATTGCATTTGCAGTTATTAACGACAATTTTTCTAATCTTACCTTGTTCCTCCACCATCAATTGTGAGAATTCGGATTCCTCTTCCTTTCACTGGGTCCACATAACCAATTAAGGCTAAAATTTCTCTAACTGCAGCCTGAAGAGTTTCATCTTTAACTTGTCTCAACCGTAATAAATATGGTATAATTCGTTCCTACATGGAGAGGAAAAATATTTTTGTTGCTTTTGTCAATCAAGAATGAGACTGCAGGGTCGGGGATTTAGCTCAGTGGTTCTGCTGCCTGCCTCGCAAGTGCAAGGACCTGAGTTTGATCCCTGGTACCAGAAAGAAAGAAAGAAAGCAAAGAAAAAGAAATAAAACTAGCACTGGCTTCATATATGAATTTTATCTCCTGCCTTAATAGAGTAGTTTTTCAGTATAAACATTTAATTACAATTAAGAAAAATCTGGCAGCCTTTAGGCAATTTAACTAATATACCGACCCTCCTATTTTATAACTGTCTAACCTCAAAATATAGATATCAGTAGTATTAGCATCATTTATATCACAGAATAAAATGAATCCACTAGAATCATGTACATCATAGAATACATGGATCAATTATTGAATATACAATTACATGTATGATAAAAAACACAAAAAATAAATAAAAACAAAGACCTTGCCATTTCCATTTATTAGTATTTTTAGTCCAAGGCAAAACCTGATTAAATAAATCAGAAATTACCTTGACAGCTACTCCTTTTCCTTCAGGAAATTCTAGAAGATGAAAGGTGAGTTCTTCAACTCTTGTAATGCAGAGCTTTGGGTCTGCTGTTCTTCTTAACGCCTGAACTAATGCCCGGGTCCTATTATCAATACTCACTCTTGCAATAATCTATAAAGATACATTAAATATATGTGATTAGAATATGACACTTTTATCAAACAGCTAATGCTTCACGAGGAAATGAAATTTATAAATTTGACAAAATTAATACAACTTAAAACCATATTGAACAACAACTTGCCTTTTCTCGTTGAAGAGATAAATGCTTTTTCTCCTCCGCATTTTTGTCCTTGCTCACAGCCTGCTCAGTGTTAGCAGGCTCTTCCTGTTCTTCTGACTGACTCTTGGAATCATACTTTAATCTGGGGACTAGTCCACCAATATAGCCACCTACTAAAGCCTGAACACCTTCCGTGGGCCGAGAGAGAAAGTTAGCGATGCTCTGTTTAGTGGACACCGGGAGAACCTCTGGCACCCCACTTGGACCTGCAGGCTTGGCCACGGTTTGTATGGAAGACCGTGAGCCTGGCTCATCAGTCAGGGTGCCAGGACCTGGAGAACCAGGTTTCCCTTCTTCAACCTTCTCACTTTTGAGTCCTGCTTTGTCCTGAAAATGTTTATTTTCCTTTTCGTGAGACATTTTTTCCTCACGTTTGAAATATGAATTAATATGATTTGATAAAAAGTAGAAAGATTCTCCAAATTTTGTGGTTATAATACTCGTGTAACGAAAAAGGCTTTGTCTGCCTGTATCTTCTTTATCTACTACGCGACTTTTCTCTTCTGCAAAAGGACTCTTTTCTGTTGGTTTGTCACTATATTTTTTCAGAAATCCGAAGGCTTGTTTAGTATTTTTCTGTTTCAACCAGCCACTATCTGATACTTTTCTTAATATTTGAAAACTTGGCTTAAATTGAGCTAAACGTGAAATCATTTCATTTTGACTGCCAAAAACAGCCTTTGAAACAGAATTGAAAGTACTTTTAATGTGGGACAAACGAATGGTCACTTTTGTAAGTCCCTTAGGAGCAGAAGTGCTAAGCTTCCAAATGCTAATATGTAAACCATGGTTGCTTGGCGGGTAACAGTGCTTACTGCAAGAATACGCTTCACTTCTGGTCCATTTACATTTTATTCTGCTTGTATGAAAACCTCTTTGTAGACTGAGATAGCTTATCCTCCGGTAATGTCCAGGTGAGCACACAAAATGTAGCTGCTTGTTTCTCTGATTTCCACAAAGACTTCTTGCATTACTAAGGAGGTAAATATATATATCTATGGTCAAATTAATAGACATAACTTAAAAATCATTTATTTTCTATGTGACATTTTCTCACTTCATTCCTCAATGCTTCATTTATGAAATGCCTTAAGTCATGGTCTTACCTAAAGTGGCAAAAAAGAAAAGAAAAAGAAAAAAGAATTAAGATTCAAGTTAAAATCAAAATTGGATAAAATATAAAATACAAGAATATCTGCACTACGTTTAGCAAATTGTTTCAAAAAAAGATTATTTCAATATGGCTTACATAGATTTCGTTTTTAAACTAGAAGAAAAGAATTCACCTTTCAGTGTACAAGTCAATAAAAAGAAAAACTGAGTAGTAAGTACTGAGGTGGGATAGAAAAAAAAATTGAGACAGGCAGAAAGATAACAGGTAAATCATAATTTTACTTTTAAGTCTGTGACTTTGGGACAGAATCTGTTACTGAAGATCATTCATATCTGTACTCCCTAGGCCTATTTATACCTCTTTTCTGGGTCTATCATGCCCCAAATCCCTTAAAGAGGCTTCAAACTCCTGTATTAACTAAGTTGATAAAGTAAAGGGCAGAAACTTGACCTTAAAAAAGACAGGCATCTTAATTCACTCATTTTTCTTTTTTAAAATTATCAGGATATGTTTGCAATATATAATGATTATACCCATTACTAAAAAAATACAACAGACTGGGCCATGTCTTCATTTCATATATTGAGCCATCCTTTTACCTGTAAAAGGAGCTATTTCTCCCTGTGGGTAGGCCGTCTTTTTTTCCTATAAACCAAGCTCACACTTTCTAAAGATTCACAAATCTCATGATGCAAAAAAACCTTGAACAAAGAATTAGCGAATCAAATCTAATAATGTATCAAAAGAATTATACTATGACCAAATAGGATTTACCTCAGGTATACAGGACTAGTTCAATATTTGAAAATGAATGAACATAATTACTACATCAATAAGCTAAAAAAAGAGCAATCACGATCCTATCAATAGCTGCAGAAAAAGCATTTGACAAAATCCAACACTCATTGTTAAAAACTCTCTGTAAACTGGAAATAGAAGGGAACTTCCTCAACTTGATACAGTCTACAAAAACAAAACAAAACAAAAAAACAACCTGAAAATAAAATCCTATAGCCAATGTAATACTTAGGGGTGAAAACAAAACACTTTCTTACTCAGATTAAGAACAAGTCAACTTGTCCCTCTTACCACTGCTTTTTATCATTGTACTAGAAATCCTACCTAATACATGAAGACATGAAAAGGAAATAAAAAGTATACAAATGGGAAGAAAGAACTAAAAACTTCATTTAGCTGCAGATGACACCACTGCCCATACAGAAAATACAAAAGGGTGTGGTAGTGCACTCCTATAATCCCAGCACTCAGGAGGCTGAGGCAGGAGGATGGCTGTGAGGTTCCAGGCCAGCCCGGGCTAGCTACACAGTGAGTTCAACACCAGCCTGTACTACAAAGCTGACTGTCTCAAAACAAAACAAAAAAATAACCTGAGACCTAAAACATACAAAGCATACTTAAGGCTGCCTCTGCCTGCCATGCCACGAACTGTCTTCTCTGCAATGCCCCTCTGCCTTGCTGCCTTGCCTTAGAGCCAGCCAACTATGGACTAAAACCACTACATGCTGTGGGCCTTGAACTTATGAGTGTCAGGTATTTTATCCCAGCAACAAGAAAGTAACTAAAACAGATTCATACCAGAGAAGTGACACTACCTGCCTGTATGGTTCAGGAACATGTGGAACTAGCTTATGGGAAGAGTTTGTACAGGTCTGGAGATGCCGGGTGAAGCAGAAGCTCTGCAAGGCTATAGGCCCAGCTTGATGGGAGATTCTGGTCAGAGCTAGAAGACCAGAATGCTGACAGAAATGAAGCTGGTAAAGACCAGGCTCAGGAGGTTTCTGTAGGGAATAGGGACTGCATTGGCAGCTAGACTCCAGGCCATGTTATGCTCTGGCAGAAAATTTATCAACATTGTGCTCATATCCAAAGAATTCGCAGGATACTGGGATTAGGTGTGGTAGGCTAATTAACCTGGTAGAAGAAATTTCAAGGCAGTCTAATGTTGAGACAGTAGCATGGCTACAGTTGGAGGCTTTTTAGCCATATTTATTGTGAGAATCAAGAGTAAATGGCCCAGCAGAATTTTAAAAGTTTATAGTTTGCCAGAAAAATTAGGCCCAATAAAGTTTTGGCCTACAAAGATGGAATGGCTGCTGAAAGGATTAAAAAAAAAAAAAAGCCAAATAGCTAGGAATAGGATCATAAAAAAGATGGCCTAAGGGTTATCATAAGACCCAGCAGGGCTCTACCCTCTGCAGCCTCAAAATTGCAGAGGCGAAAGACAGCTTTGAGAATAGAGCCTCAGGGCACCATGTCCCAGAATGGCAGTGAGTTGGAAATTTGTTCCTCAGGATTCCGTTCCTAGTGCTCAGCAACCAGGCACTCGACCCTTACAGCCAAGAAAGAAGCCTGGTTACTGCTCCAGCTGGAGGGAGACCTTGGCACCATCTGTGTGGTGCTGATTTTGGGTGCATGCAGAATGTAAGAGTTGTGGAGTCAGAAAGGTTTCTGCTCAGATTTCAGAAGAAGGCTTGGGAAGTTGGGCAGTGTGCCTCCTGCGTGAGGCTGTGAGTGTGAAGCTGAGGGCAGTGAGACATCGGAAGTTTGGAGAAGTCAGGAACATGGATCATCTGAAGAAAGCTGCAAGGAGTTGGCACAGCCAGCCCAAGAGAGAAGCCGTGGGAGCTATAGCCACTGATGGTGCCATAGGGGTGGAGCCACCCAAGCCTTTGGAGGCCTCTGGAGCTCATATCTTGCCACAGATTGCTTAGATGCTAGACGTGGAACTACAGGACTTACTGTTTGCCCTGTCAGATTCTGGACTTGCTTTGGTCCCATTCCTTTATATTACCCTATTTGTACGTTTTGAAATAGAAATGTTTATCTTATGCCATTACATGAGTATTTAACTTTTATTTCTGGGTGGTGTACTGTGGATTGAACTCGGGACAGTGAGCTTCAGAGGCAGGTGGCCCTGCCCTTTAACTTTTTTTTTTTCATTTTTACAGGGACTTAAACCTAATAGTTTGCCTTAAATCTCGGAGGAGACTTTGGACTTGGATTTTTCCAGCAATGCTGAAACCAATGGAACTCTGGGAACTCTGAGAGATGGACTAAATGACCTTTGCATTAAAGGATCCATCCACATGGGTCTTTTAGGACTAGGGGCAGAATGTTATGGCTTGTATCTAGATGCCCCCAAGCCCTCATGTACTCATAGGTAAGACTTGGGGGAGGTAAGTGGATCACAGGTGTGTGATACTGGATTAGGAGCTGTGATAAATGGATGTGGGTGTGATAAATGGACGAGTCCACTGATTGGTTTAACATAATTCTGGGTGTGGTAATGGGAAGGCCCATCCTGGGTGCCTACAATAGTCTTGTAGCTGGATGGGATAAAAGCGAAAGGAAGGTTCACTGACTGATGCTTCCTGCTAGCCTGCCATGGACTGTTTCTCCTCTGCCAGGCCTCTCTGCCATGCTGCCCCACCCTGGAGCCAGCTGACTAGAGACCAAAATCTCTACAAACCCGGCTAAAATATGTGACACTCCCTATAATTTGGGAGTGTCAGGTATAGCCAGCAACCAGAAAGTAACTAAGATACCATCTAAGATGCTATCTCAACAAAAGAACAATTCCTACTTTAGGGAACCCACATTGTGGAACCCACATCAGAAGCTTTAAAGAGCATGAATAAGGCAACTGAAAAGAATTTTTAAAAAAGAGTATCTTTTTATATTTTTGGTACTGTGGATTGAACTTGGGTCTTTGCACTTGACAGGCAGGTGGCAGAACCACTGAGCTAAATCACCAGCCCTTAAAAAAAGAGAGTATCTTTTTAATCTGAAGCATGAAGTCAAAAGGAGGGGGAAAAAAACCTCCAGGGGGAAAGTGCATTCTGTCAAATATACAATGAGCTAAGAAAAACCCACTGCTTCTCTTTCCCTGCTGTCCTTGCTAAAGTCACACCCTAGTTATATGTCATGAAAGAGCAATCATACTTTTCATTTGCTATTTAGACTCCTCAAAGGACAGACCAATGAATGGTTCACTGTAAAATAACAATTATATAAATACAGCAATCTCAAAGAAAAGAAAAACACGCTTAATATTTCAGCACCACATAATACATCCTCAAGAAAATGCAAATTCAGGGTTGGGGATTTAGCTCAGTGGTGCCACTGCCTGCCTTGCAAGCACAAGGTCCCGGGCTTGATCCCTGGTACAAAACCAGGGTGCTGACACCACCAAATGCTGGGGAGAATGTGGAAGAACAGGAACCCTTACTGATTGCTGATGGAACACAAAATGGTGCAGCCACTGTGGAGTATGGCAGTTTCTTATAAAACTAAATGTTTTTATCATATGATCCAGTAATTGCTCCTTGGTATTTACCCAAAGGAATTAGGTCCACATTCATGTCTTGTATATGAATATTTATAATAGCTTTATTCATAAATTCTAAACTGGGGTTTTGTTTTTCGTTTTCGTTTTTTTTTTTTTTGGTACTGGGGATCGAACTCAGGACCTTGCACTTGCAAGGCAGGCAGTGGAACCACTGAAATAAATCCCCAGCCCACAAATGTAAACTTGGAAGCAAGCAAGAGGTCCCTTGGTAAGTGAATGGACAAATTGGGGCACTGTATTCCCTCTTACGCACAGGGGATATATTTCAAGACTCACAGTGGATACCTGAAACTGCAGATAGTATAAAACCTATATACACTATGTTTTTTCCTATTCACACTGAAAGTGGAACATACATACAATGGAACATCCAGCAGTAAAAAGAAATAAGCTATCAATACATGAAAACACATGGTGGAAACTTAAATGCATATTACTATGTGAAGAAGCCCATCAGAAAAACTATATATTGTATGCCTCGTTCTATTTGGGCCACTACAACAAAATACTATAGTTCTGGAAGCTGAGAAGTCCAAGATTAAGTCACTAGCAGGTTCAGTTTCCGGTTAGGGATCACTTTCTAGTTCATAGATGGTGTTTCCACTTGTGTCTTCACTCAGTAGAAGGAACTAGTTAGCTCTGGAGTCTTTTTTAAAAAAAACTAATCCCATTCATGACCTTATCACCTCTCAAAGGCTCTTCTGCCTAATCCCTTCATCTTAAGTGTTTGTTAGGATTTCAACACAGGCTTGGGGGACACAAACAGACCATAAAAGTAAGATTCCAAATATATGACATTCTCAAACAGTTAAAACCATGAGGACGAGCCAGGCATGGTGGCACACACCTGTATTCCTAGCACTGGAGTGGCCGAGTCAGGAGGATCACCATGAGTTCAAGGCCAACCTGGGATACACAGTGAGTTGAAGGCCAGCCTAAACTATATAATATGAGTCAGGAGGATCACCACCATGAGTTCAAGGCCAACCTGGGATACACAGTGAGTTGAAGGCCAGCCTAAACTATATAATGAGACCTTGTATCAAAAAGCAACTCCCAGCCGGGTGTGGTGGTACATGCCTATAATCCCAGCACTCGGGAGAATGAGGCAGGAGGATTGCTATGAGTTGGAAACCAGCCTGGAACATAGTGAGTTCCAGGTCAATCTCAACTACATAGTGAAACCTTGACTCAAAAAACAAAAAAACAAACAAACAAAAACAACTCCCTCAAAAACAGCAATTTAAGAAATTCAACTTGTGTAAATATGAGAAGGGAAGTAGATAACAGTAAAAATACAAACAAAAAGCATGTAGGAAAGCACACAGAGTAGGCTCAGAAACTTCAAATCAGTAAATAGTTTTACTGCAGGACCTAGAAAGATCACATGAGGAAAAGGTATGATACTGAGAAAGACATCCAAGAACTTAGAATTACTGAGAATATGACACTGTGAATTAAAATCTCCTCTCTATACTGCATGTGCATGTATTATTTTGAAACACTCAATTGTACAGAGGGAAGGAGATAAAAGGTGCAAACCTGTCTGCCTTCTTGGCTCTTCTAGGCTTTTCAGGGCTTACAGACAAAATGTCATGAGCCTAACATAAAAGCCCTGCAATTCCCACAACACAGAAATAGTTCATGGCCTGGCAGGGTACATGCCTGTAATCCTAGCACCTGGGAGGCGGACATGGAGGAGTGCCCCTATTTTGAGGCCAGCATGAACTATATAGCAAGAACCTGGCTAAAAACCGAGAGAGAGAAAGAAAAAGGAAAATAGAGTACAAGTCCCTGCAGTCCTTGTGGATAAACAGCTACGCTCAAAACCGATAGAGAGCCAGGGATTGAGCTCAGCGGTGCCACCTCCTGCCTCACAAGCGCAAGGACCGGAATGGAGTTTGATTCCAGGTACAAAAAAAACTAAAACAAAAACAACAATAACAACAATAATAGAGAGAAATCTACAAACTGAACTTCAGGCCTGGATCTACGGTCATACCACTCAGATGGTGCTATGCAAATGAAAACTGCTTAGACCTGGTGAACTACATGGAACCCCAGCACTCAACTGAAACCACTAAGGACACTGCCAAAGCCCAGGGCAATGGAACTTCGACACTAAGCAAAAGTACTGAACATTAACTCAGAAAGATTACAAAAACATGCAAGGAAATGAATCATCACCTAGATTGACGATCAGGAAATACAACAGCAGGAAAATGTGTAACCAAGATTTAGAAATAAAAATTAAGCAGGTCTAAGATGTTCAAAGACAGAAGAGAAGAAACTTTAGACAAATTTAAGGGAATAGTATTACATAATAAAAAGGGACATTAATAACTAATATAGGGCCAGGGATTTAGCTCAGTGGTGCCACTGCCTGCCTTGCGAGCACAGGATCCGAGTTCGATTCTCCAATACAACAACAACAACAAAAAAAAACCAAAAACTAATACAATGTCATAAGAATGAGAAGTGCTATGAATTAAAACAAAGCAAGAGGCAGGGTGTTATTTTGGATATATGGTCAAGAGTGGTGAACTGGGCCAGGGATGTAGCTCAGCGGCACTGTGCCTGCCTGGCAAGTGCAAAGTTCTGAGTTCAACCCCCAGTACTGGAGAAAAAAAAGTGGTGAACTGACATTTTAGTGAAGATCTGAATCAAATTATTACTGAAAAATTAATAATAAATTATTAAGTTATCAAGAATGTGAGAAAAAATTCTAGGCAGAGGAAAACTGAGCAACTGTGGAGACAGAAATGAGCATTTTATATGCAAGAATATCAAGGACAAGCAAGGTGACTGAATGGGACTGAAGCAGAAAACAACCCTGTTAAGCCTACACAATGATTAAGGACTTTGCATTGTTTCAAAAAGATACCAGGCTTAGGCAGAAAAGAATGCCAAATTCAAATCCAGCTGGGCAATTTAGCAACTCAGACCATGTCTCAAATAAAAATTTTAAAATGGGCTGTGGATGTAGGTCAGTGTAAAGGTCCCGGGTTTAATCCTTACACTGCCAAAAAACAAAACAAAACAACAACAACAACAACAAAAAAAAAGAAAAGAAAAGAAAGAAAAAAAAATATAAGCACACACAATCATTATGGCTATTTATGCATAAATCTATCAACCTGGCACTGAAATATAAAATAGAAAGCCCCAAAATGGGAGCCACTACAGAAAGATAATTTTATGATCAAATTGAAAAATTTTAATATATTCCTTTCAAAACCAACTGTCAAGGGCCGGGGATTTAGCTCAGCAGTTCGGTGGCCTGCCTTGCAAGCCCAAGGACCCGAGTTCAATCCCCGGTACCAAAAAAAAAAAACCAACTGTCAAGCAAAACTTACAAAATATAGCAATCATTAAATTAACAATCAAATGTGGGTAGGACGAAAAATAAAATGCTAAGAATACTAGTAAATGCAAAGTGTTCTGAAAGTAAATTCAGCCATAACAAAAGCTAAGAGTGCAAAAATAGAAGAATGTAAACTGAGGAAGGCTTGATCAACTGAGAAAAGAGCAAGGAAGAATAGAGATAGTGTAAAAACAACCGAGGTATAAATGGAAGAGAGTTGTGTGACCAACCACTGGGAAAAGGAATGGAGTTTTAAAAATTCATTTGTGAATATGGGGAAGCTGAGAAAAAGCCAATTTAACTGGAGATAATAAACTTCCTTTGGGTTTAGAGTGAAGTAATGGTGAGGCATTCATATTAAGATTCATCTAGACAGTGGATTTATGTGTGGAATTAGCACAGGGACAGTTGAAATCATTAGAAATGGTCAGATATACCAAGGACAACTAATAATAAGGATGATGATGATGATGGCCGAGGATTTAGCTCAGTAGTTCCACTGCCTGCCTCGCAAGTGCAAGGTCCTGAATTCGATCTCTGGTACCAAAACAACAACAACAATAATAATACTTGAGAATCTGAACATCCTAGAACTTGAAAAAAGCTCTTTTTGAAAATGCTTATTTGCAAATACTAGCTTTATGTGACATTTCTGAGTATTCATGGACCTGTTATAGTATTTCTTGGGTTTCAAAATATTAAAAATGTTGGTTGGGAGAGAATCCAGTCTTGAGTGCCATCAGTGCAAGGTCCCGAATTCGATCTCTGGTACCAAAACAACAACAACAACAACAATAATAATACTTGAGAATCTGAACATCCTAGAACTTGAAAAAAGCCCTTTTTGAAAATGCTTATTTGCAAATACTAGCTTTATGTGACATTTCTGAGTATTCATGGACCTGTTATAGTATTTCTTGGGTTTCAAAATATTAAAAATGTTGGTTGGGAGAGAATCCAGTCTTGAGTGCCATCCAGAGTTAGAAAGAGGAAGAAAAGCCTTTCAAGGAAGCAAGAAAGAAGAGGAGAAAAAAATATGTCCAAAACTCAGGTACAAGTTTTAAAAAGTTTAATGAGAACTTTTTTGGGGAGAGTGTACCAGGGATTGAACGGGATGGGTGGGCGGGGGTTTAGCTCAGCGGTTCTGCTGCCTGCCTTGCCAGCACAAGGTCCCGAGTTTGATGCCCGGTACCAAAATAAATAAATAAATAGTAATCGATAATGAACAGAATAAAATAATAGAATATAGAGGTGGTAGATCAGAACAGAGAAAGGACCGGACAGGAAGGTGTCGAGGGCTACACGTTCTTACTCTGAGCTTTTTATAAATGTCTGGAGATTCCACATGTGAAGCAAAACGAACCCTTCTGCTGTCTTAACTGCTAGAAGTAAACAGCTCAAAGAACAAGATGTTCTTGTACCGACTTTGCTTGTGAAACAATGAATATATAAATTGTGAAACTGATTTTTCATCCAATATCACTCACAAAAAGATCACTGCTTATGAGATTTTAATTTAGAATTGGGATATATATTAAGAAAAAAAGGACCAATAAGAAAAAGCATGATTAAAAGGATGAGATAACATGCCTTAACACTGAAAATACAATTCTGCATAAACAATTTAACAAAACGGCTATAATGATTTGATTCAAACGCCTCAAAGAATAAGCTCCCGATTCAGCTTAATCCATTTAAAAATCCTCATGATTTTAATGCTTTTTTTAAACATTATTATCTCACTGTCTTACTGGCATTTTCTTGATATCCTACAACATATTTTTGTCCTTTCTGAAATCTCCGTTAAGTAGGAGTACAGATCTAGCACGCAATTGCTCCTCGAAGTAAACCTGGTATTTTTTTAAAAAATTACGATGTCACATCTCTTCTAAGTTTTTGCTTGGAGAATCACCACTTTTTATTAAAGTTATTGCAGAAGGCATAGAAACCGGGTCCTCCCAGCGTCATCACAAGGATGGGGATGGGCTTCCTGTCCCGCAACAATGATTCATACAGCTTCACCTGCTTTTAAAAAGCACACCCACCGGTATCCCCTTGAGCAACAGCAGTCCGGGAGGAAACCAAATGTGGGTGCGACGAAAACTAAAATGCTGACAAGTAAAAACACCAAGCAAAGGGAGCACGAAATGCACTGACAGACGAGAACAAGGGGAAAATCAAACCCACTTTTGAGTCCCCGGTAAGTAGATGGTGGAGAGCTGCACCCAGGGAAGACGAGCCCGCGGAGCCGCGCCGGGAGCGGAAGAGGGGGGTCGCGGCGGGCCAGAGAAACCCCACGGCGGGCGTCGCGGTACACAAACAGACGCGCAGCCGCCGGAGCACCACCCCTTCAGCTCCGCCCCGCCCCACCGGAAGTGACGCGAGGCCATTCGGGTCTACCCGCCTGCCGCCCTGGGGACTCTGCCTCCCAGTCTGTGGCTTTTTGGTGCGCACGACAGAGCATGCGCAATAGAACGTGACGGCGCGAGGCCGGCGTGCGTGCGTGTGTGCACCCGCCTGCGTGCTCCGGAGAGGCGTGGCTTGGTGGAGGGCAGCTTCCATTATTAGGGTTCGGTCAGCTCTCTGGACTTGGGTGTGGTTACCCTTGCTGGAACTCGGAGCTGAGTCAGCTTGCTTGTTTTGAGTCTCCACCCCGCTTCAGCACAGTTGAGGCTCAGTATCTTGACCCTGAAGGCCCGGTGCATGCCCTGTTCTCTGCTCTGAGATTAACCAGCCTCCTGGGGCGGTGTGAGCGCCCTGTCGATCCTGCCACGCTGCTGTGACCCTTTCAGGTGACACCCGGACTAATGTCACTCAGACGCGCGACCGCATACTCGATTGGAGTTAGCATACACTGTCGCACCAGTGGCCCCACGCTTAACACTTATTCTTGAATTCTGGCATTTGGTGCGCACCAGACAATCGAAGCGCCCTGCAGGCCTAGGGTTAACTGTGTACCAAGACTGTTAGACTCTGCCCTCCAGGCTCCCCTCGTGGATGTCTGTGCTGAAGCACCCTGTAAGATTATTGTAAAGCCCCCTAGGAAGGGAATTGTATAGGGGCCATACTTAGCAAGTGTTGCAATAATAGACTTTTTAAAAAATGAAAGTGAGGAAGCCAGCTTGCTAGGCTTTTGGGACACAGGTGACGGGAATGTGTGTGTCTTATTGTCAGATATCTAATGCCAGGTAAACCTCAGCAGGTTATTTAGCTACACCTTAGTTTTTTTTTTCCCCCATTAAGTTTTTGGTACATTTAAAGCAAAAAAATAGTTACATTTATCATTGGGATCTTGTACCTTTACATGATATGTCTTGGTTCTTGTTTTTCCCCCATACCCCTGCCCTCCCTTCACCCCTTCACCCTTTCCTATTTACAAAGACTTTGTTTCCATTTTTTCCTTTTTTCACGTTTTTTCTTTTCCCTTATTTCCTTTTCCCTCCCCTTCCCACTTCCCCTTTAACCATTTTCTTCCTATTTCACAATCTCAATTATAACATTTGAGCCTTATTTACACTTAGTTTTTCACACCAGAGAAACTATTCGATATTTACTCAAGTGTGTCCTACTTATTTCACTTAAGAGTATGGCCTCAATGTGCATCCATTTATTAGCTACACCATAGTTAAAAGATGTATTCCACAAATGAAAACTTAGAAGTGTGGCATTACTTTAGTTCCTGGGAGATATTTCTTCCACTGTAAAAGACAATATTATTTGGACATTTATTAAGATGTCAAGAAAGATTATACAGGACTCCGGCAAGTAGTAGGTATTGAGTAAGAGAAAGAATGAACTCAAGTCTGGTCAATGGGTAGAAAATGAAAGTGACCAGATAGGGGATTCTATCTAAAATGACTTAGAGGTCTGTTAAACCCGGGCTTGGGTGGCCTAAGGCAGGACCCAAGGATATAGCCTAGTTGAGATAAGGGCTGGAGAAGCCTAAGTAAGGTTTGGTCAAGAGAATCTGTCACTATTGCTTGCTTTCCTTCATTCCTTAATTGAGTCAAGGAATGTAAAATGTCAAGATTTTCCTCCCACATCAGAAATTTCTAAGTAACTCTCAGTTCCTCCTCATACTGGCTAGTGTGTGTCCTTGCTTTAGAAATTAAGGGCCAGGGATTTAGCTCAGTGGTTCCACCTGCTTCGCAAGTGCAAGGTCCCAAGTTTGATCCGTGGCCCCCAGTACCCCCACACACACAAAGAAAGAAAGAAAAAAATTATAACTGAAGCGCAAATTTACAAGAAAAAAAAGCTTTAATTGGAAAGTTGGAGGGAAGTTAGGAAAGGACTCCAGGTTAGGCAGCTGGAGGAAGCACACTGACTGATACAGGGGTTCAGACTGGCCCATCTGCAAAGGCAGACCAACTTTTAAGGATTAATTAGTGGGCTGAGGCTCCGTACCTTTATGGCTGAGGGATGGTTTTCTTTGCAGGAAAGGATTGTCTCTGTAGTTGTGTCAGACATGAGGCTCTGCCTTTTTTGGAATTCAGGTGATCACAGGCTTAGCACAATGGTAGGAGTCTTTGGAGTGTAGCTGAATGTCTCCATAAACCTGCTATCTTGGGGTCCTCAGTTTTAAAGGGGGGATTAGATCATGCAAATTCAGGGATAATCAACCTGGTCTGGCTAGCTCCTGAACAGGCACTCCCCAAACACCAGCACACCCTATACAGAGCTGAGAAAAGATTTGGCCCAAGATTTACAATAGTCAAGGATATGAAATAAAGGTCAAGGTTTGTTCTGCTTTTAGTTACTTATTGGGCATTTGTGGGTCCTAGTGAAGTTATGGCTCTTAGAAAAAATGGCTATCCAAGAAGAAACCACAGATCATGCTTTTATGAGTAGCAGTAAAGGGTCCAGGGTTCTATCTATTCCCCATCCCTTTGATGGTCATCATATGTCTGTCATTACTCTTTCTTTACCCTTGTTTTCCCTCCCCTTGGCATAATTATGGCATAGTCAGAGACCACTATAGGGATGGAGCATGGGCAGAATCCTAGGCCTTCAACCTGTTACTTATCAAAACCTTGATTTGTGTTTTCCCCTAAAGCAGTCAGGGAATTAAAAGGTATTTTTACTAAAGATGGAGACTCTTCACTTGGGTGTGCAAATGCCCAATAGCTAACTAAAATTAGAACAAATTTTGACCTTCATTTTGTGAAACTCTGGCCTGTAGAGCCTTCTCAGCTCTGCATATAGTCTGGTTAGTCATTTAGGGAATGGCTTTTAGCCTTAGATCTACCTGACCTGTCGCATTGTCCTTGGAGACCAAAAATACCAAAAGGTTTATGGCAGCTATACCCAGAAGTCACCAGCTATTATGCCAAATCTGTGAGCACCTGGATTCCGGGAAAAGCAACTCAATTTATCCAACTGAAACCACTGCAGAGAGAATCATTTCATGGGAACAGAACCACCCTCAAACCACAAGGATTCCAGCGCTGTAAAAGCAGGACTGAGATACTTCTAGCTGGACGTAGCCCGTGGAGCTAATCCTTAAAATCTGGCCTTTCCCTTGGGGGAAGGGAGTATCTGATCCTCTCTATCAGAATGTACCTCTTCTAACCTACTACCCAAGTTGGAGTTCCTTCTTCATCTTCTCTTATCTTTCAGTTAAAGCTTTTTTTCCCCTGAAAAATCATGCATTGGTTTTAATTTCCATTTCTACTAAAGCAAGGACCCATGCCAGCTGCTGATACTTTCCCACCACTGTACCTCTAGTCAGTCTTGAAGCCAGATGAGTCTCACCACACCATCTTTTGTATATTTCCTCCACTCTGCATTCTCCCTCCATTGCCTTAGTTTAGGATTTCATCCTCCCTAAGCTGGTTTTACAGCTTATACCTACCCTCTAACCCAGTCAAGTCTCTTGGGCAGCCAAGTAAGCTTTCAAAACTCCAAACCCTAAACCAGTTTTGTGATGCTTACTTGTGTCCCAGCACCCTGGGAGGGTGAGGCGAGAGGATGGAAAGTTCAAGCCCAGCCCGGGTAACTTGGCAAGACCCTGTCTCAAAACAAGCTGGGAATACAGCTCAGCGTGAGCATCCTGAGTTCAGTCTGGTACTGCGAGAAGTAAAAATTAACAAACAAAAACAAAGAGCTCTGAAATTCCAATCATGTATTTTTCCTGGTTAAAAGGCTTTCCCAGGCCTTCATCTCCATGGAATAAATGAATACGGGAGCCCTGACCTCCTGCCTCCCAGCATTTACTTCCCATTCCTTGACTTTCACTCTTCACCCTCCAGCAGAGCCTGTGCTCCCTGAACATACCCTGAGCCTGTGCATATTTAGTACCTCTGCGCATGCTGTTGTCTCCGCTTCCCGTCCATCCCTTCTCCTAAAGATTTATTTGTTCTTCAACCAGGAAAATCTTACCTCACTACTCTTTAGATCATCTCTTCTACTTGTGTTAGCTTCTCCTATTGTTCTTGCTACACGGTATGACAATTCATTAATTGAACTAGCGGATTTCCTGCAGGCAGGGAGTGTAATCATGTTGTTGTCTTCTGAATCTGGCATCATATGCCCCCGGATACAGGACTTTCCAAAATTCATTATTATTGCATTGACTTTTAGTCTTATTCAGACCATTCATTTGGTAAGTTAAAAAATGGAAAATGAAGTGTATTTATGATTCTTTTACTTTTGGGTAAAGTTCTGAGAGGAAAGAGAATTTCATTTAATTTCAACTAAAACAGATTATCCTGTATATTAATAGCAGATTAGGACTGGGGATTTAGCTCTGTGGTTCAGCCATACTTGGAATAATGATAGATGTAGTGACTATCTAACCCTATACTCTTCTGAGACTAGATAAAATATTCATCCACAGTGCTGCTGTTTCACTCATTTATGGTGCTCACTGTATTTATAAAGCTTACTAATTTCTTTATGTATTTTATATCTTTCCCTCTCTTTTTGTACTTAGTCCTTCCTATGAAGGTTTGGTTCATGATAATACTTTCAAATAACTTCTAATTCTTTATTGTTAAACAAAACATAGAATTTTAGGCAAAATGAATGTAACTATGCTGTTGTAGAGTAGTCTCCAAATTATCTAAGTGAGGGATATGCTGCGAAATAATTCTAGAATAGTCACGGCAGTAGGCTAATGGCCTAAAGAATGTCCATGACCAATCCTTGGAAATTGTGAATATGTTATGTTACAAGACAAATGGAACTTTGGCAGATGCAATTCAAGTAACTATTTTTTTTGCTACTTTATTTTTATCATTTTTAAAATGAAAATTATTTAATTTTATCTCACCCTGTCCCCTTCAAGCTCCCCACGGTTGTAAATTTTAAGAAAAATAATTATCCTGAATTATCTATATGGGCCCAGTGTAATCACAGAAGCCTTTGAAAGCAGTAAAGGTGTGGCAGACGGTTTCAAGATGAGAGGTGTGGGGAAAGGCCAGGAGCAACATGATACGGAAAAATTCAGTGCCCATAACTAAGAGAGGCTCCCAGCTAATATTCAGCAAGGAAGTGAAGGCATCAGCCTTACAGCTGCAGGGAACTCAGTTCCGTCAACAACCTCAGCAGCTCAAAGCACATTCTTTCCTAGAGCCACCAGGTGAAAGCCCCCGCCACTGAAACCTTGATTCCATCCTGGAGACTAGCAGCAGAGGGACCAGCATGACTGTGATGTAATGAATGAGTTGTTTTCAGCCACTACATTTTTGTAGTGTCTTGTTTTAGCAGCAACATAAAATTAATGTGATTAGCTTCATTAAGTTTGAAGATATGAAGGCAAAGATTTTTATCTTTTGATCCTTAGCATCGAGGCCTGAGATTTAGCCGTCAAATTTTAGTGAGCGCATGTGGAATGAATTAGATTTGTTGCTGAGTGTCTACACTGTGCCTGGAACTATTATTTGCTAAAGGTTTAAAAAAAAAAAAGGAAGAGCCTTAATGGCACCAGATATAATCTTAGGTAATTATACTAGTAACATGGAAAGTGTAGTCTGGAGGTAATGAACCAGAAGAGTCTTGGGGATACCTACCACAGCCAATAGTATCAGAAAAGGCTTTCTAGGGAGACGATTTATGAGACAAGGGTTCAAAAATGACATTGTAAGCAAGGGAGATGACGGTAGTGAAGGCAGTGAAGGTTGAAGAGTGTTTACAGAGAAAAGGCACATCATGATCTCAAAGACAATGCAGTAAGAAACAACAGAGTTATTGTCACCATGATGCCTGAAAGGAACTATTCATTGCATGTTGCCGATAATGAAAATGTGATGTAAATGTGGGGTGAGAGCTGAAGCTGACCTTAGACTTGATTTTCTACTTGATTGATCTGAGTCACTATCAGATTTTAAGGCAAAGAGCAATACGGTAAAATTTAAGTTTTAAATAGATTCCTTGTGATACCATGAAAGAGCAGGATTTGAAGCCCTGTTGTGATCTTGTTGGTTTCCTTTTTTTTTGGTACCAAGGATCGAATTTGGGACCTTGAGCTTTCAAGGCAAGCAGAGGAACCACTGAGCTAAATCCTTGGCCTGCTGTTGGTTTCCTTTTAATAAAATCATTCCTTCTCCACCCCAGAAATTACTTTTAGATCTCTGCCTATCTACATTTGTACTCCAGACCTCTCTGAATACTTGAGATTACCTTATCTAACTTCCTACTGGAACATTCCCTAGAGAAGCTAAACCAGTGGAAAGTAAACTAGACATATAAGATACTTCTCTGAGTGAAGAAATCCTAGTTTTATAAGTAGATAAATTTTATCCCAGGTTTTGGCACCAGAGATTGGCACAAAATTTATATCTTAAATACAAACTTTAATTTCAACCTGCTTTTGAATCTGAGTTACATTGTACCTTCTAGCTAATACTTTTACAAGTTATTCTCTACCTTACTTATTCGTAGGCCATCTTATCCAGTTAAAAAATTCAGGAAAAAAAATCTGAAAATTCCCTAATGTGCAGTTTTATTGTCAAAGGTCCATACTTGGACTGCTTAACTTCAGACTTATGACTGAATTGGAGCCTTGCCGCTTACTGGGTGTGATAATTTGGCTACAATAAACTCTGCAGCCCTCCCCTTCTCCACCAGTAAAAACGCTGAAAATCCCAGTTTAATTGTAGCGGCAGAATGATCCGTGGCTAGGGAATACGGTACTGTGAGCAGGCGGTACAGTCAGGCTATCCCAAACCACTCAGTTGCCCTAGGGTGTTGGGTCCTTCAAGAAAACAGAAGTTCCAAAACCCACAAAATTTGTCTGAGAATTTTCCCAAAACAAGAGGAATGGGGGGTGCACAACAAAACAAACAGAAGGAACACTGGTTGAACGTGTGAAAGAACCACTGTGTCACTGCCTCTAGATTCGGTTGAGCCACCAACACTTCCTGCAAGGCCTTTGGTAGTTGCCGAGCATAAAGTTGGGTCAGGGACTATGAGTGTTTGAGATGTACAGTGCCTGTGAAGACTGACTGCCTTGAAATGAAGGCAAATTATCCAACTGTGAAGTCTCAGTTCCCACAGTTAAAAATCACATCGCTAACAAGGACCTTTTCATTTTCCTTTCATTCTTTATTAGTACACGTTTGCAGTGCATAGTGATTACATCCAACCTGGAAAGTCGGTACATAACACATCTTGATTCCTTTTTTACCCTCCTCCCCTCTCCCAAGGACCTTTTCAAGAACATTTGGACCCAGTTTGAGCTAGAATGTCTTTTAATTTATTTTCTGTGTGGTGCTAGGGATTGAACCCAGGGCCTTGAGTATGCCAAGCGCATAGTGAACCACTGAGCTATGGCCCAGCAAGAATGTCTTGTTTTTTTTAAAGACAAGAGTCTTGCTTTTTAGTTCAGGCTAGTCTTGAACTCTCAGGGATCCTCCTGCATTAGGCTTCCAACTGCTGGGATTACAGGCATGTGCCACACATCTGGAAGAATGTCTATTTTGAAAAGCAGTAACGGCTGTTTATATTGGGTCATAAAGTCATTAATGTATGGGCTTCAGAGCCATAGGAACCAGTTATTATTTTGTCATTCCCAAAATGATAGCAAGGTCTGCAACTTCTCTGGTCTTACTTTTCTCATCCCCCTCCCCAAAAGTGGGCACAGTGGTATTCCTCTTAAAAGGTTTGGTGGAGGCTTGAGTCAAGGAATATATGTAAAATGCCTAGTATTTATTTAAGACAACTTGGACTGCTTAACTTCAGACTTATGACTGAATTGGAGCCTTGCCGCTTACTGGGTGTGATAATTTGGCTACAATAAACTCTGCAGCCCTCCCCTTCTCCACCAGTAAAAACGCTGAAAATCCCAGTTTAATTGTAGCGGCAGAATGATCCGTGGCTAGGGAATACGGTATTGTGAGCAGGCGGTACAGTCAGGCTATCCCAAACCACTCAGTTGCCCTAGGGTGTTGGGTCCTTCAAGAAAACAGAAGTTCCAAAACCCACAAAATTTGTCTGAGAATTTTCCCAAAACAAGAGGAATGGGGGGTGCACAACAAAACAAACAGAAGGAACACTGGTTGAACGTGTGAAAGAACCACTGTGTCACTGCCTCTAGATTCGGTTGAGCCACCAACACTTCCTGCAAGGCCTTTGGTAGTTGCCGAGCATAAAGTTGGGTCAGGGACTATGAGTGTTTGAGATGTACAGTGCCTGTGAAGACTGACTGCCTTGAAATGAAGGCAAATTATCCAACTGTGAAGTCTCAGTTCCCACAGTTAAAAATCACATCGCTAACAAGGACCTTTTCATTTTCCTTTCATTCTTTATTAGTACACGTTTGCAGTGCATAGTGATTACATCCAACCTGGAAAGTCGGTACATAACACATCTTGATTCCTTTTTTACCCTCCTCCCCTCTCCCAAGGACCTTTTCAAGAACATTTGGACCCAGTTTGAGCTAGAATGTCTTTTAATTTATTTTCTGTGTGGTGCTAGGGATTGAACCCAGGGCCTTGAGTATGCCAAGCGCATAGTGAACCACTGAGCTATGGCCCAGCAAGAATGTCTTGTTTTTTTTAAAGACAAGAGTCTTGCTTTTTAGTTCAGGCTAGTCTTGAACTCTCAGGGATCCTCCTGCATTAGGCTTCCAACTGCTGGGATTACAGGCATGTGCCACACATCTGGAAGAATGTCTATTTTGAAAAGCAGTAACGGCTGTTTATATTGGGTCATAAAGTCATTAATGTATGGGCTTCAGAGCCATAGGAACCAGTTATTATTTTGTCATTCCCAAAGTGATAGCAAGGTCTGCAACTTCTCTGGTCTTACTTTTCTCATCCCCCTCCCCAAAAGTGGGCACAGTGGTATTCCTCTTAAAAGGTTTGGTGGAGGCTTGAGTCAAGGAATATATGTAAAATGCCTAGTATTTATTTAAGACATTTATTGTATACACTTAAGGAACTGATTATTGTAGTAGTCTTTGAATATCTATCAATCAAAATAGATGTCATCATACTCCTCATGAACCACACTGGAACAACTTGGAGATACTTCCAGTGCAGTTTTAGACCAGTATAACAAAGCAACTGTCTCGGTAAAAATAGTCACATGAATTGGTTCCAGACCACTATGGTAACAGTGACTATCTCAAAAAAAAAGCCAGTAACATGAATGCTCTGTGTCTTCCAGTATATATGCTATTTTTACACTATAATGTGGTCTATTAAGTGTCTAAAAATTATATTTTTTAAAAACAATGTACAAACTTTAATTTAGAAATATGCTATTGCTGAAGAAGGGTAATGATAGTCTCAGTCTTCAGTGAGTCATAAACTTTTGTTTATCAGTGACTTGGCTTTGCCCCTCAGTAGGCTGGTGGATTCCCCTCCATGCCCACCTCATACTGGGGGTGGAACCCAGAGCCTCTGCTACATCCCTGAGCTACATCCCCAGCACTTTTTAATTTTTATTTTGAGACAGGGTCTCACTAAGTCACTGACTTGCCCAGGCAGGGCTCATATTTACAGTCTTTCCACCTAAGCCTCCCAGAGTACTGGAATCACAGGTGTGTGCCGTTGTGTGTGGTGGGAATTTTTGAGATTTTTATGGCTTCTGGAGAAACCATCTTGGTGGCCATGCTGGGAGGGGTGTTGAAAATGCATATCAATGACATTGTTATTAGAGCCAGGGCTTTGTTGAAGACCACTGGGCACAGGCCTGGAGACTAAAGTACATAAACCAGGTTACCCGGTTACTTTCCCCACTGTATTTACATCCAGGTATCCTGGTCCTGGGCTAAAGTTTGACTAAGACTGTGGATCCGATGCAGAGAGGGGGCCCATTTGGCTCTCTCTGGCCATTTCCTTAGCTACCTCCTGATTTAATTTGCCGGGCTAGGGTTTTGACGAGGAGGTGGTTGCTGAAGTTTATGGTGGCCCTGGCATTTTCTTGAAATAAGTCAATAATTGATGTAGGATGGTATTGTATCATACCTCTATGAATGTAAAATATCTAGTACCTGCTTTATGATACATAGTAGGGACCGTGCTTTATCAGAGCTACATTTAATGATATTACTCTAGAATGTTCTCTTTCCAGATGATGATTAAGAGGCTAATAGAAAAAATGGTGCCAGGTACCACAACAGCAACAGAACTTTGCTGTTGTCTGGATATTATTCTTTTCTTTGTTTTTTTTT
>NW_022900916.1:12443488-12446258 GCF_012274545.1 Fukomys damarensis
TTTAATGTTCATACAGAGATTTCTTTAACTGAAATACCGAATAGTTTCTTTGGTGTGAAAAACTATAATAGTACACAGGATCCTAATAAAATAATTAATAATGTGAAATAGGAAGTAAAGGGCTAAAGGTGTAGGGAAAGTGGGAAGGGTGGGGGAAAGGTAATAAGGGATAGGAAAAAAATATGAGAAACTGAAAACATGGAAATAAAGTGTTTGTAAATGGGGAGGGGAGAAGGGAGTGAAGGGAGGGCAGGGACAAGGGGAAAAATGAGAATCAAGACCTATTATGTAAAGGTACAGAATCCCAATGATGAATGTAATTGTATTGTATACCTAGATTGTACCAAAAAACTCAATAAAAAGAAAAAAAAAAGAACTCAAAAGAAATCAGACCCCCACCCATATAAAGAAATGATTCAAATATGGGCATCTGAAATGAACAGACATTTCTCAGACAAAGAAGTAAAAGTAGCAAATAAATATATGAAAAAATGTTCCACATCAATGGTCATTTGAGAGATACAGATGAAAACAACACAGAGATTCCACCTCACCCCACAAAGAATGGCTGCCATCAAGAAATCAACCAATAACAAATGCTGGTGGGGCTGTGGGGAGAAAGGAACCCTTCTGCATTGTTGGTGGGAGTGCAGACTGGTGCAACCACTGTGGAAATCATTATGGAGATACCTCAAAGAACTAGGATTAGAGGTTCCATTTGACCCAGCTATCCATCTGCTGGGTATCTTTCCAAAAGAATGAAAATAATCATACCACAGTGATATAGGTGCACCCATGTTTGTAGTGGCACAGTTTGTAATAGTTAAAACTTGGAGAAAATCCAAATGCCTATTAACTGGAGACTGGATAAAGAAGATGTGGTTTTTCTATAAAATGGAGTAGTACTCAGCCATAAAGAATGAGAAACTAGAAACATTTATAGCTAAATGTGGGAGCCCGCTGGCATTTGACATTGGAAAAGTAACTTCTTCTACCATTGAGGCATTGACACAATCTATGACTCTATTTGGCTTTTCTGAGATGAGGGTCTCAGCTATGCAGATGAGATTGACCTGGAGCTCTCTGTGTAATCCAGGCTGAGCTCACTGTGTAATCCAGGCTGGGCATATGGGATTATCCAGGCTGGGTTTATGGGATTATGGGTGTTGACCTGGAGCTCACTGTAATCCAGACTAGTTTTATGGGATTACGGGCATGCACCACCACGCCCGGCTCAAGGACTTTGTTAAGTTTGACCTTTGATCTCCTCCCTAATATTGCTTGATGTTTCTTGTTGGCTTGCCTTTAAAAGGAGCGGTTTCTGTGTAATAAATCGGACCTCTTGTCTCC
Source organism: Fukomys damarensis (assembly GCF_012274545.1). NCBI lineage: Eukaryota > Metazoa > Chordata > Mammalia > Rodentia > Bathyergidae > Fukomys > Fukomys damarensis. The sequence goes on from NW_022900916.1 coordinate 12,444,839, forward strand.
ACACTATTGAGTGTGCTGTCCTTTCTCAATCCTCACTCCCCAACTCAGGTACATTCGTGTTGTGACTGCCGGAACGCCACACTAAATGGATGCACATTGAGGCTATACTCTTAAATGAAATAATAGGACACACTTGAGTAAATGCCAAGTAGTTTCTCTGGTGTGAAAAACTAAAAGTGTAAATAAAGTCCAAATGATATAATTGAGACTGCGAAATAGGAAGAAAATGGTTAAAGGGGAAGTGGGAAGGGTGGGGAAAGGGAATAAGGGTAAAGAAAAAATGTGAGAAAAGGAAAAAATGGAAACAAGGTCTTTGTAAATAGGGAAGGGCGAAGGGGGCGAAGGAAGGGCAGGTTATGGGGGAAAAAACAAGAACCAAGACACATCATGTAAAGGTACAAGATCCCAATGATAAATATAACTGTATTGCTTGCTTTAAATATACCAATAAACTTATTGGGCGGGGGGAGAAAATGGGAAGAGAGTTACTCTTCCTGGATAAGCAGAAGCAATTTTGTAAAAATTGTCCTATTACTAAAGCTAATGTCTAGATTTAATGCCATCTCAATAATTCCAATGGCCTTCCTCACAGAACTATAGACAATTACACTGTAATTTATATGGAACTAGGAGGTAACCATAACAGCAAAAGGAATCTTGGGCAGTAACGATAAGTTGGGTGTGGTGGTGCATGCCTATAATCCCAGTACTTGGAAGGGTAAGGTAGGAAGATAGCCGTGAGTTGGACTCTATTCCGGACTCTGTGGCTCTAGTGGACTCTGGACTCCAGCGAGACTCTGTTTCAAGAAGAGCGACAACAAACAAGAAGAAAGCAGGTGGCATCACAACAGTGGATTTCAAGTTACAGTACAAAGGTACAATAAAAACAGCACAGTGCTGGTGCCAAAATAGCTATGTGGATCCATACAGCAGAAATGAATTACAGAAACAACTGGAGGCACATTCAGCTATCTGATCTTTAACAAAGGTCCTAAAAACACACTGGAGGAAATATGGCCCATTTAACAAATGGTGCTGGGAAAACTGATTACACACATGCAGGAGACTGAATTTAGAACCTTATCTGCCTTTGTAAAAACAAAAATGGATCAAAGACATACATATTACAACAAAGACACTCTGCTGGAAGATGAAATAGGTAAAATTCTTGAAGGAATAGGCACAGGCACAGATAAAAACTTTCTAAACTGATACACAGTTAAACTATAGTTGACACCAAGCATTAACAAGTGGGATTATATTACATTAAAGAGTTTCTCCATAGCTAAGGAAACAGCCAAAACGGTGAAGAGAAGAATGAGAAAAAAATTTTGCAAACTATTCCTTGAGTGGAGAACTAAAATCCAGACTATCTAAAGCACTAAAAAAAAAAAAAAAAAAAAAAAAAAAAAAAAACCCC
>NW_022900916.1:12446840-12453524 GCF_012274545.1 Fukomys damarensis
AGCCTCCTGTGGTGATAGAATAGGTAGGGATTGGGATAAGGGGCTAACTAGTCAAACAATAGCAAGAATAGTATTTCTAATTACTTTAAAATCTTGATATTTTCTTCTCACCTTAGGTCTTTGAGTTAGATAATATTATTTTCTCTATATTACTGATGGGATAAAAGGCTCACAGAGGTTTACTGGTTTCCCAAGCTCCACTAATCACATAACAGTTTTGAATCGGTTGCAACCATGTGACATCAGGATAGAGGTGGCTGACGAGCCGGGAAGCCTCCCCTGACCCCGGCCCTGATGAGGACTCCGGGTAGAATCTAGGTTCTTTTTCTTTTGTGCGTCGCCTGTGTGTCTTGCCTGTGTCCTGTCTGTTGAGTATTAACGTTACATTCATTCCTAGGAACAAGATGGAAGGATCGAGCTTCAAAAATACCCCATTGGACTGTTTTCTCACTAACTTTAAATTGGCTTTTTCCCCTGAGCAGGAAGATAAATATGGAATTAAGGGAGCTCTGAGAAGCCACAAGCACTAATCTCCCTCCTTGAGTCTGTGTTTAATACCCATGACCCCACCTGGGATAATTGTCAGCAACTTTTACAGGCTCTGTTCACATCCGAGGAACGAGAAAGAATTAGAAGACACGCTATTGGTCAGTGCTGGGGGGAACTAAGGGGCTTATTGACGACCAACAACAGGCCCGAGTTGAAGCACAACTCCCCATCTCCCATCCCAAATGGGAACTGAATTCCACCAGAGGTAGGGAAGCTCTTCGCAACTACCGTCAGCATCTCCTGGCCGGCCTTAGGGGAGCCACTTGCAAGCCTACCAATTTGAGCAAGGTAAGCGAGGTCCTACAAGGGCCTGAGGAATCCCCCTCTGCCTTCCTGGAGCGTTTACTGGAGGCGTACCGCACGTACACTCCAATTGACCCAGACACTCCAGCCAACAGGCAGGCAATTAATCTGGCTTTTGTAACTCAGTCGGCCCCAGATATTCGGAAAAAATTACAGAGAATTGAGGGCTTTGAAGGAGAGAATAGGGAAAAATTGATAAGTGTAGCAATGAAGGTGTTCACAAACAGGGATCCATCTGAAGATAGAATAACTAAAAGATGGCAAGGACAAATATAATGATGATGGCAGAAGAGAGTTTTATACAGAAGGGGAGAAAAATGAAATGGGGAAATAAGAAGAATTTAAACTAATCAGAGAAGAAGAAAATTCTCCAGAACAGGACTTGCGGGAGGTAAACAGCCAGGTGGAGAACATCCACCCGATGGTACTGAACCCCTACACACTGCTGAGCCTCATTCTGCCTGCACATGTATGGTATTCAGTTCTTGATCTCAAAGATGCATTTTTCAGCCTGCCCCTGGCACCCGTAAGCCAGCCGCTTTTTGCATTTGAATGGACAGACCCAGACACTGGAACTACTGGACAATTGACATGGACTCAATTGCCACAAGGCTTTAAGAACTCCCCCACACTGTTCAGGGAAGCTCTCAGCAGAGATCTACAAGAGGTAAGGAAAGCTTTTCCCTATGCAACTGTTCTCCAGTATGTGAACGACCTCTTAGTGGCGACCACAACCGAGAAAAAATGTCTCACAGCCACCGAGGGACTCCTGGAGGCCCTACAAGGCCTGGGATATCGAGTGTCCTGGAAGAAAGCCCAGCTCTGCAAAACCAAGGTAACTTACTTGGGTTATGTTCTTGAAAAAGGGAAAAGAAAGTTAGCTGAATTCAGGGTGTCAGCGATCCTTCAGATCCCCACGCCCAGCTCAAAGAAGCAGGTGCGTGAGTTCCTGAGGGCCATAGGATACTACAAAATCTGGATACCTAGCTTTGCTGAAATTGCCAAACCCCTGCATGAGGCTACGGTGGGGGGAAATGCACCCCTTGAATGGACAGAGGCTTGCCAGCAAGCATTCCAGATGCTCAAGACTGTGCTCACCACAGCGCCAGCCTTACCCTGCCTGACTTAAATAAACCATTACAGGTATTATGGGAACAAGGGCTGCCCCAAGGGACTGCCCATGTACATGGAGAAATTTGCTTTTGACTTTTAACATCAGACGGAAAAGAAATTAAAAACCAAGTTGAGATATTGGTTCTGCTGCAAGCCATTTGGCTGCCAAGGGAGGTTGCCATCATTCACTGCCATGGACATCAAAGGAATTCCAGCCCTGAAGCAATTGGAAACAACGCAGCTGACCAGGCAGCAAAGCAAGCTGCCCAAAAATCAGTGGGGAAACAAATGGTGCTGCTACCTACACCCATGCTCCCAGAGAGGCCTGAACACAAAGAGGAAGAAATAACGGAGATGAGTAAGAACCACTGGACCAAAGGAAAGCATGGATGGTGGACGACAGATGAAGGGAAGGTCATTCTGCCAGCTGCGGTGGCCGACACTTTGCTAAATGAGCTCCATGAATCCACCCACCTAGGAGAAAAGAGGATGATGACCCTGCTACGGCCCACTTTGTCAGCAGAGAATTAGCCCAGAAGGCCCGGGACAAAATGAAACAGTGCCCCACCTGCCTCAAGGTAAATGCGAATCGGGTAACTGGGCCCCCAGGGGTCCGATATAGGGGACTGACTCCCAGAGAACACTGGGAACTGGACTTCACCAAAATGAAACTAGGCATGTATGGTTACAAATATCTATTAGTTTTCATAGACACATTCTCAGGGTGGATAGAAGCATACCCTACTAAAAAGGAAACAGCTGAGGTAACAGTAAAAAAGCTCCTGACTGAGATAGTTCCCCGATTTGGCTTGCCCTTGGCCCTGGGGTCTGACAATGGCCCAGCGTTCACAGCTAAAGTGTCTAAACTGATTAGCCTAAGCATTGGAATTAGATGGAATTTACATTGTGCTTACAGACCTCAAAGTTCAGGACAGGTAGAAAGAGCTAACAGAACACTGAAGGAGATTTTAACTAAATTGAGCCTAGAGACTGAATTAAGTTGGGTGGAGCTTCTCTCCTTTGCTCTGTTGCGTATTCGATGTACTCCCAAGCCTCCTCTGAATCTGTCACCCTTCCAAATTATCTATGGGCGTACTCCCCCCTTGGTTCCCCATATAGATATGGAATTAAAGGAGAAATTCTCTCATCTGAGGTTGCTTAAGTCTCTGAGAGCTTTACATGAAATACAGTCTCAACTACAAGACCAGGTTAGAGGATCTCTGACCCTTCCTCATGAGAAACCTTTACAGCCACTGCCCTATAAGCCGGGAGAACTGGTTTATATTCGCAGGTTTGACTCCAAAACCTTGGAACCACAGTGGAAGGGACCTTTTCCAGTTGTCCCGTCTACTCCTCTGGCTGTGAAGGTTGCAGGACACCCGACGTGGATCCATCGCAACCACCTCAAGCCCGGACAAGACAACAGCCCGGAGGCGCATGGAAAATGGAGCGTCGTCAGCAGACCCTGAGAATTGAAAGTAAAACTCCGCTCAACTGGACCTTCATTATGATCTGGGTGATTACTCTTGGGACAGTAATAGCGTTGTCCAAAGAGGACTTAGGTCATACTAAAAATGTTTGGGTGCAACTAGCTGAATCCTTAAATTTGTCTGAAATATGTTTAAATGCTGATGTGAATTTTCATTATGTGCTTGGAAGTTGTTTGGTTCCAGTATGCACCCCACTTGAAAGTATTAGACCATATACTATGTTCAAAAATTTCCCACAAGTAAATCTCAGTTATTTGGATAGTTACAATTGGGGACAGATGACATGTTACAAACCAAAGAATGCTATTAAACTATATACCCCTCGAGTAGCTATGTCCAATAAGACTCTCTGTGCCAAATATAAAGTTTGTACTTCCCAATGTTTAAATCTTAAACAAGCAGATGTAATGAAGTGTTCCAGAGAACAAAAGATTCCTTACAGCAAATGCCATATTACTCTGCCACTGGGATGGTTTTATACTTGTGAGGGAATAACTTACAATTACATCCCAGCAAACTTGAGTGAGGCCCGCTGTTGTCTTAGTAAATTAGCAGTCATCTTACCTGACAGGGGAGACCTCTCACCACCCAACAGAACAAAACGCTGGTCTCCCTATACTTCACCAGGCTGTGATGATGATGTGGGACTTTTAACAGATGCTGAAGTTATTCCTATGATTATTTCTGTGATAGGTTTACCCTCAATTGGAGTACATGCTGAAAAGGCAGTTAGAAAACTAGCTTGCAAAGTAGTTAAAGGGTTAAATACCACCTCTGCCGCGCTGGCGCTAATTAATCAAGAACTCCAGGAACAGAGACAGGCAATCTTAGATAATAGGGCGGCAATTGATTATTTGCTATTACTTCATCACCAAGGTTGTGAGAGGGTCAAAAATATGTGCTGCTTCAATTTAACAAATAATGGGCCAGCTATAGAACAAGACATAGAAAAGCTCAAAGATTTAGCTACAAAGATTCATAATGAACGGATAGGATGGGATTTGTTTAAATGGTTAACAAGTTGGTTACCTAACATTACCTGGGTAAAACAACTGATACTCTGTGTGATGGCATTAGGATTATGTATTATAATAACTTGTTGTCTTTTACAATGTGTTCCATTAATAAGGCCCAGAGTCAGATATAAGTAAATCAAAGATTTGATTCAGGTCCAAAAATCAGTGGGGAATGTGGGAGCCTGGCTGAACCAGAGCGACTCCATCTTGATCAGCAAACAACCTAGAGACTGTCGCTCCCCCCCCATCCCTTACAGGATAACTAATGATTAATTGTGAATTGTTAGGTGGCTGTTTTGAAGTAGCTAGGAAACTAGGTAGAAACTGTAGTGAACACAGAGACCCAAGGCAGGTCACGCCACTCCTTGCATGCCTGTAGTCTGAATGTTCTGAACTTTATGATGATCTAGGTTGCAAATGGAACAATGGATAATCACTCTGCTGATCATTAGTACATGACGACCACTAGCTCAGATCAACTGACTCTTTGCCTTTGTCCTTTTCCTGTAAGTTTTAAGTGTAAACCCCCCTTTTCAGCCCTATATAAAATGGCCTCTGTTTCTTAGCTGGCCGCCTCTCTGAGCTACTTGGCTTGGGGAGTGCCGTCTGGCCAGACTAATAAAGGTCTATTAGCCAACTTGCCTGGTGTGTTCCTTCCTGGGTGACTCTCGCTATCGGACAAGCTCCTGGAGCCTCGCTGAGCTGCTGAGCCCAGCATCGTGAAGGCCTCTTGGCTGTTCACGCTCCAGGAGTAAAAGTGAGACACGAGTCTTACACTTTCTTCCCTAAAAGACCCAATCAAAAACTGGATAAGTGAAATGAATAGGCACCTCTCAGGAAGAAAAAGTAGAAATGGCCAATAAGTACACGAAGACATGCAAACATGCTTAACATCTCTGACCATTACTGAGAGACAAATTAGCACAACATTGAGATTCATCTTTCTCCAGGAAGAATCATTGAGATTCATCTTTCTCCAGGAAGAATCGTTATTATTATAAAAACAAAAACCCAAAACAATAACAAATATCGGTAAGGCTGTGGAAAAGAGAACCTTTTGATATCGTGGAAATGCAAACTTGTAGAACCACTACTGAAGTCAGTCTGAAGATTCCTTAAAAAACTAAAGCTAGAAATGCCATTCAACCCACCTATTCTACTTCTTAGTATCTTTCCAAAAGAATTAAAGACATCGTACACGGTGAGATGCATATTGATGTTGGTAGCAGCATAAATCATAATAGCCAAAGCTTGGAAGCAGCCTATATATTCATTAACAGGTGAATCGATAAAGAAAGTGTGGTATTTATACACAATGGAGTGCTACTGTGCCATAAAGAAGGATAAATTTGAGTCACCCAATTGTTAGAAAATGGATGCACCTTGAGGCAATAATGTTAATTGAAATAAATGAGATACACAAGTAAGAATATCACGTAACTTTTCTCTTTTATCACATAATTTGTTAATACAAGAAACCCAAAATATAAATACATTTTTAAAAACAAAATAAAAGTTTGGCAATAGGAAACAGGCAGATGGATCTTTTGCAAATGAGACAGGATCCAGAGATGGAGGGAAGAGAAACAGAATAAAAAAAATTAAGCTATGCTAAGTACATGTACCTATCTCCTAAAATAAATGTAAACATTATGTACTACAAAATGTACAAAAAAAATCATTGAGCATAGATCACCATGGTGAATATAATAATATAAAAGTTTGAAATATTGTGAGAATACTAGCATGTATCATAGAGACATGAACTGAATGCATGATCTTGGTACCAAGACCTGCTCAAGGCAAATCTTTAGTTTATGAAAAATGCTATGTCTGCAAAGCATAAAGGGAGATACAATAAATTGAGATATACCTGTACAATCGAGTGATTTGTACAGAGAGAGTAAACACGATGAATTTGGCTAGTATTATTAGTACTGATACCAAATTAATGGTGCCGTAAATAATTTCCCAGGTGAGCTGGGCATGGTGGAGCATGCCTGTAATTCCGGCACTCAGGAGGCTGAGGCAGGAGGATCGCTGTGAGTTTGAGACCAGCCTGGGTTACATAATGAATTCTAGGTCAGTCAACTACATAGTGAGACCCTGTCTCAAAAAACAAACAAACAAACAAAAAACAAAATAAATAAGAGTTTACTCAAGGTCCTGAGTTTGATCCCCAGTACCAGGAAAAAAAAAAAAAAAAAAAAGGG
>NW_022900916.1:12453594-12487044 GCF_012274545.1 Fukomys damarensis
GGTATATACATTAGATAACATCAAATCTGGAAGGGAAAAAGAACCAAAAACAGTTTGCTACTTCATGTGGCACTGGACAGCTGTTTCTAGTAAGTTGCAAGGTCTGTCAGTGGCCACAGGACTGATAACATCAGATTGGTATTTGTTCTCAGGTCAAAATTGAACTGCTAAGAGGCTGGACTCCCGTTCTGTTGTGTGGGTGACCCTTAGCTGGGATATCTGGTCAAAAAGGAAACCTGAATGGCAAGCCAGGTGTCTCCTCACCTCTCTGGAGGGAAGGCAGCCCCTGAGTTCCGGCTGCCTGGTCAGGTTAGACACCTGGGGCTCTGTTAACATCCAAAGCTTCCCGTGGAGCAGGGATGGGGAACCTTTCAGAGATGACTGCCCAAACTGCAACACAAAACCCACTTATTCACGGCAAGGGGCCAACACTGCAATTAAACCTGAACACTGAGGTTTTAGTTTGGAAAAAACAACTACTGCATTAACATATTTTTGTCTTAAAAGAAAAACAAATGGCACGCGTGCCGCAGGTTCGCCACCCCTGCTCTAGAGGTACAGCTGCCGCACCTGCCTCCCCATTTTGGGAGCAGGAGGGCCATTCAGCAGATGATGCTCTCTCTCACAGGGCCGGGGACTGTACAGAGAAACAGCTGAAGGGCTGCTGGCCAGACATAACTGGCTGTGGTCTGGGGACTCTGGGCTTGGCTGAAATGTCACCTCATTGCTTTGTTTCAGGTTGGACACTGCCAGGCACCTACTCCCTGACTTCTGTTTAAATGAGGGACTTCAAGACTAGCCGACACGGCTCTTTTCAGTTCACAGCGGTTTACACCAGTCTAAAAGCTACGCCAGATGGTTACGTTATAGGAGCTGTGAAGGTTTTAAACTTGTGACAAGGGACAGAAGGTAAATTCTACTCTTTACAAGGATACCGTAAGCTTTAACGAGCCACAGCAGCACTGAAAACCCATGAACCTTCCCCCTGAACGTCCTTAGCCGGTCCAGACTCTGCCAGGAAGTGGCCTGTGTGTTCGTGCGGTCGCCCAGGAGCTGGATCCCTTCTCCGTGTTCTGGGTGGTCCGTTCCAGAGCTATCGCAGGCACGTTTCTTCCTAGACACCTTCACTAGTTTCTTTTTGTCGTGATCCTCAGCAATCACTCTGTTGAATCCTGATGTGGGCGTAACCCGCAGTGCCATCGGGGAGCAGATCACCGTCCTCACTCGCATCAGCAAAGGCCTGGACCAAGCGGAATTCTCTTCCCTTGCTGGAAACAGCCTGCGGCGGAAGATGGTTGTGGGAGAAGGCAGTGTGGGAGGGGTGTGGAGCACTAGGAAGCAACAGGGGCTGAGGGGAGAGTGCTGAGTCCTCAGCCACAGCCCAGTGACCGCATAAGATGTTTATTCTAAAAAAATACATCTATTTGTTATTTAGCTGAAACTCAAATTTAATTGAGCACCTAATATTGTATCTGACCATCCTAATTAAGGAGAGCGGCTGTCAAGCTATAAAATTTAATGATTTCCAACTGGGAGAATGTGTAGGATGTAAACTGGTGGTGGTGGTGGGGGCTGAGACAGGGTAATTCAGACTGGCCTTGAACTCTGTGGAGCCTGGGCTGGCCTCAAACTCACAGGGATCCTCCTGCCTCAGCCTCCCAACTGCTGGTATTATAAACGTGCATCACCACAACTGGCAAGGATGTAAACTATAAGGAGGCAAATCGCAAAGGTCTTTGAGTTGCTGAATTTGGAACTGATTCTCTGTGTGATGATTTATGCTAGGATGGAATTCAGATGAAAGATAAATTAAACTTTTTATTCCATTTTGAATATTCAAAATATCATGGATGTTATGTAATCATAGTAGGAGGAAAGTATAATAGAGGGGTCATTCACTGGAGAATGGTGAGACCTTGAAGGAAGCTGGAAGTGACTTCAGATTAAATAAAACAAATAGAAAAAAATCATTTCAGAAGAGAAAAACTTGTGTAAATGAATAGAGAATTAGGTAATATGTAGGCCTATGAGTCACAAACTTCGGAGTACATAAAGCCGGCACATGAGCAGTTAGAATGTTCAGGAACTATAATGCCACTGACAGATTCCTAAAGAGTAGGAAGAGAAACAATTCTAGAAAATCACAACTTGTTAAAGACCATCTTTTTTCCCTGATAATTTTATTGGTACATTTTAGGTATACAGTACAGTTACATTCATCATTGGGATCTTGTACCTTTACGTGACAGGTCTTGGTTCTCATTTTTTGTTAAAGAGCATTTTATCCCCTCAAAGATGTCCAACTGGGGGAGCTTTTCTTTTTCAAATGTATTCCATGCCAAGAATTTGATGTCGAAAGGGAAGGAAATGTTTGCTAGCTAGGATGTCAACCACTGTAACTCCAATGAGTGATTTCAAGTTAATTCGACTGTAAGAAAAAAAAATCCTCAAAGTAAAATCATTCTAAGTGGGCCAGGCATGGTGGTGCACAGCTGCAGTTTCAGAACTCATGAGGCTGAGGCAGGAGGCTGCTGTGAGTTTGAGGTGTAAGACCTAAGGCCTTACTACCACTCCAAGGAGCTCAATTCTACCGAAGAGCTCGACAGCCACGAGATTCACCCAGGAAGGAACACACCGGAAACGTTGGGAAGGAAACAGACCCTTATTAGTCTGGCCAGACAGCACTCCTGTAGCCAAGTAGCTGGGAGAGGAGCCAGCTCAGGGGCTGAGGTCCTTTTTATAAGGGGTTAGGCAGGGTGGGGGTCTTTACTCAAGATGCTTACAGAATGTCCCAAGGTTTTCAAAACATTCCTTCTGGGCAGACAAGGAGTGAAACAGTCTTTATCTATTTACCCAGAACTACAAGGAGTGAAACAATCTTTATCTATTTACCCAGAGCTACTAAATGTTCACCTGTTAATTTACATTAATCACAGTTGAGCTAGGATTTAAGATTACAAAGTTATGCAGTCCCACAGAGGCCAGACTGGACTATATAGCAAGACCTTGTCTCAACCCCCTTCCCCCAAGAAATCATTCCAAGAATGAGATGTAAGGTAAAGAAAAAGGTTCAGCATGCTAGTTCAATGATATTAACTCTAATTATATTGTATAATACTACATAATTACTGGGAGGGACCTATGTCAAGTTACTGGGATATTCCTCCTTTTCTTCTTCCTTTGACATTGCAAAATTCTAACTTCATGTTATTTGCTCTACAAGTAGTAAGAGAAATAAAGAAGCCAGCCTGACTGCAGCCTCCTCGAAAAATTCTATTTCAAATATGTCCACATTTTAGAGATTTTAAACATTGAAAGAGACACATTTTATACTATTTTCTTTGTTTTAAGAAATGACTTCTCCCAGTAATACTTGCACAGCAGTATATAGCTGTGAGTGCGTTGTCTATACAGGCTACAGGTTATTATATTTATAAATGTTTCTTTTACATTTGCCAAAACGTTTCGGCTTCAATTTATGCCCCACACACAGGAAGTTGATACATTATATGTTCCACATTACAATTCTTAAATCTAAAGACTGCAAGAGAATTGGATGACAGTGATTTAATTAGCTTGAATAATATGTGGATTAAAACCTCTTTTTAAGCATTATAATAAAGTAATATTATTACTCATAAATAAATATGGTCCAATTGAATCATTTCTCAAGGACCATCCAGTCAGACTTTACATCCGCCTCTGGTGTGGTTCTAACCTTTGATTAAAAAGCAGTTTGGGGCCAGGGATTTAGCTCAGTGGTTCCAGAGCCTGCCTTACAAGTACAAGGTTTCAAGGTTGATCCCTTGTACAAAAAAAAAAAAGAAAGGCACTTTGGGCTTGGCATGGTGGCACATGTCTGCAATCTCAGTACTCTGGCAGGCAGAGGCTGAGGCAGGAGAATTAGAAGTTCAAATCCAGGATGTGCAAATTTGTTTTGTTCTGTCTTTTGAGCTTTGTATTTCAAAGGCTGGTCTTGAACTCTGCCTCTCAGCTGCTAGGATTACAGGTGTGTATCACCACACCCAGCTAACAATACCCTATCTCAAAATAAACAATAAAAAAGAGCTGGGATGGAGCTCAGTGTGGAGGCTCTGGGTTCAAAAACCCAGGAGAGATTGGGGAGATGGAGATTTAGTGTAAACTCACCCATTTCCCATTGATTACAAGACAACCCTTGTCCAACTAGGTTTAAGCCAGAATTTTTTTTTCCATAAAATGTAACTTCTAGCTGGATGTGATGGCGCATTGCCTGTAATCCCAGAACTTGGGAGGCTGAGGCAGGAGGATCACTGTGAGTTTGAGACCAGCCTGCTTCCAGGTCAGTCTCAACTACATAGTGAGACCCTGCCTCAGAAAACCAAAAAACAAACAAACAAGTAACTTCTGAGGCCAGAGATTTAGCTCAGTGGTCCCATGTTTGATCCCCGGTACCAAAAAAAATTTTTTTTCCATAAAGCCAGGTTGTTTCCACACACCTCTCGCCCAATAACAATACCAAGATAGGTAAGATTGGTGGCCTCAGGGTGGCTTTTCCACGACTGCTGTTCCTTCCAGTGTATACATTCTGGGCTTTTCACATGCCCAGCTTCCCCATATGTTCACTCATCCAACTGTGGGCTGAAAATATTTTTTAATTGTATTTGTACTGAACAACAGACTTTTTCTTGCTATTATTCCCTAAACTATACAAAAAGTATCTACATACCATGGATTGGGTATAATAAGAAGCCTGTAGATGGTGTAAACAGGAGGAGGGATGAAGGTTATTAGAGAATACCATGCCACTTTAGAGAAGGGACTTGAGTACCCATGGGTTCTGATATCTGTTGGGGGCCCTAGGACCAATCCACCTCAATACTGAGCGGTTCTTTGTTCTGAGACTGCTTTTCTAGTTTAGCAGGTGCGGTAAGACTTGAGAAATAGATTCTCTCAGTCAGATTTGTAAGAGATTTTTATTAATTATGTTTATGTATTTGTTTAAATTGGGAGAGAGATGGCTCTGTTGATAACTGCTATTTAGGACATCTTTTCGATGAGAAATCACAGTACCTGGGAAAGAGAGGCTGGCATAGCAAAGTGGCTGGAACAGAGTAGTGAAAATAGTAATGACGGTTTTTTCATAAGTAAAATCCCTCACAGTGTTTTCTTGTTTTTAAATCTGTCATGGCAACATTCAATGATTTCTTCACTGATTAACTTTTTTCTTAAGTCCCTCTGAAGACATGCAGGGGTTCTTTATTTTCACTCCTGAGGCATTTATGAATCATACAGCCTGAAGTTACTTTTAGGAAACCTTTTCAAAATAAAATTTTCTGTGTGATACACGTATTTTGTTAATTCTAGTCGCAGAAAGTAGGCTCTCATGTTATGACCAGCCTGAGATAGGAACAACTTGGCTTAATTAGGTTAATGGAAGATTCGCCTGCCTCTTGTTATCTGTATCGTGTACCCAGGTAAAAATCCAGATCTCAGCTATTCTGACTTACAGCCAACTTGAGTTACAACCAGCCCTCGGGAACCAATCAAATTCATAAGTCAAGGGTCTGCTGTGAAAGCTATTTTCTTAGTGTTGAAAGTTCATCTAGGCTGGAAATAGTAGCACATGCCTGTAATCCAAGGCTCTCATGTTATGACCAGCCTGAGATAGGAACAACTTGGCTTAATTAGGTTAATGGAAGATTCGCCTGCCTCTTGTTATCTGTATCGTGTACCCAGGTAAAAATCCAGATCTCAGCTATTCTGACTTACAGCCAACTTGAGTTACAACCAGCCCTCAGGAACCAATCAAATTCATAAGTCAAGGGTCTGCTGTAAAAGCTATTTTCTTAGTGTTGAAAGTTCATCTAGGCTGGAAATAGTAGCACATGCCTGTAATCCCAGCGCTTTGGAGGCTGGGGCAGGAGAATCACCACGAGTTCAAGGCCAGTCTGGGCTACACAGTGAGTTCAAGGCCAGCCCAAACTACACAGTGAGACCTAGCCTCAAAACAAAATGAAACAAGAAACCCACCGCCCCAAAAAATAAAAAAATAAAGAGAAAGTTTATCTAAATTGGGGGACTCTTTCTACTTATAAAGTGCATACATAATGTAATCAGGAATCAAATAAAGAACTTGAAATTTAAAAACACACATTAAATTTCTCAACCCTATGGAACTTAAAATTTTCCTACACTTTATTTTCAAGGTTAGAATGGCAATAGAGCTGGGGATTTAGCTCAGTGGTTCCTCCACCTGCCTCACATGTGCAAGGTCCTGAGTTTAATCCCCAGTACCAAAAGCAAAATGCAACAAACAAAACCCCAAAAAGAATGGCAATAAAACATAGCCCGTGAATTTAGCAGATTATTAAGATCCTTTGACAATATTTACTTCACTCTGAATTTCCTTTTTGCTAATATTCAAATATATTACTATAAGGTGGAAACTTCTTAAATCTTAACTGTACCTTTGATACTGAGAACCATATTTAGATGTCATATTGTCATTTAGACTCTGTGGTGATCCTGCAAATATCCTTTTTTCTTAATAGCAGAACATTTATTGGTGCATTTTAGGCATGCACGATGATAACACTCATCACAGGGAATTTGCACCTGTACTTGCTACCTCCCGCCTCTTGCTCCGCTCCACACTCCCCTCCCTGTGTACTAAAGCTTTGCTTCCGTGTCTTCCTTCTAATTTTCGCTTTCTTTACTTGTCCCTTCCTTCCTTTCCCCCTCCCTCCTCCCTTGTTCCCCTTCCCATGTGAACATTTTCTTCCCGTTTCCCAATATCTATTATACATTTGAATCCTTATTTCCATTTTTGGGTTCTCACGCCAGAGAAACAGTTCCGTATTTAAACATGTGTATCTGATTTATTTCGCTTGAGAGTATGGTTTCAAGGTCCATCCGTTTAGCTATAAACGTCTGAGGCCCATCCTTCTTTACGGCATTGTATAAAAAGAAAAAATCTTTATCCATTTATTAGTTGATGGCATTTGGGCTGTTTCCAAGGTTTAGCTCTTACAAACTGTGCCACTATAAACATGGGTATAAACATGCATATATCACTGTGTTCTGATGCTTTTAATTGTTTTGGAAAGATACCCAGCAGAGGGGAGGCTGGGTCAAATGGAACCTCTGGTTTTAGTTTTTTGAGAAATATCTACACTGATTTCCACAGTAGTTGTACCAGTCTGTACTCCCACCAGCAGGTGGAGAAAGGGTCCTCTTTTCCCACAGCCTTGCCAGAATTTGTTATTAGTTGATGTTTTGATAGCAGCCATTCTTTCTGAGGGTGACATGGAATCTCAGTGTGTGGTTTTTTTTTTTTTTTTTTTTGGTACCGGGAATTGAACTTGGGTCCTTGCGCTTGCAAGGCAGGCCACCAAACCACTGAGTGAAATCCCCAGCCCCATAAACAAGTTCTTTTTCCTGAACCATCTGTGGGTAAGCTGCTGGCCTGATACTCTGCTATCTTCCACTATTTTAGTGTGAATTTCCTATAAACAAGGATATTCTCCTATGTGTCAGTAATATAATCATCAAAATCAGGAAATTTAGCCGGGCGTGGTGGTGCACGCCTGTAATCCCAGCACTCAGGAGGCTGAGGCAGGAGGATCGCTGTGAGTTCAAGACCAGCCTGGGCTACATAGTGAGTTCCAGGTCAGTCTCAACTACAAAGTGAGACCCTGTCTCAAAAAACCAATAAAAAAAAAATCAGGAAACTGCTTCATGAATACCGTCTAACCCTCAGACCTCATCTAATAATGACCATGCTTCTTCTTGAGATGCCGTCACTGTACAATAGTTCTGTCTTTTCTTGTCTCCCATGTACTTGACACAAACTAGTTATGTTGTGATCTGTCCTTCAGTTTAATTTTGCCTCAGGATTAGATTTAGATTATGTACATTTGGTAGTAATACCACCGAAGCGACCCTCTTTTCTTATTACATCTTATGATTTGGTTTATCCTGTTATGACATTCACTTTGGTCACCTAAGGTGGTATCTGCCAAATTTATCCACTGTGAGGGTCCTATTCTTCTCTTTGCAATTCGTAAGTATTATATAGGTCCTATTCCTTATTAAATGTTAAATTACCAAATTAAACCTTAAATTTTTTTTTTTTTGAGAAAGGATCTTGTTATGTAGTCCAAGCTGGACTCGAACTCATGGAGATCTTCCTGCCTCCACCTTGCAACTGCTGGGATTATAAGTGTGTGTCTCCATGCTCAACTCCAAAGAATCCTTTTGCTTTGTGTTTTGAGACAGGCCCTCACTATGTAGTTCAGATTGAACTCATGATCCCTCTACGTTAGTTTCCCAAGTATTGGGATTACAGGCATGCACCCACACATCCAGCCCCCCAGAGAGCCTATTATAAGTCTCATAAAAGTTTTTTTTTTATATTTCATCTCATCACCTACTCTCACGAGAATTTTGAATGCAGAAGTAGAAACAAACAGAATTAGGGTATAACTGTAAAAGGCATGAGTTCAGACATGTGAGATTAAGAATTCTCCCTGAACTATCAGAAATAACAGCCACATGGTCAAATTGATCCTGGTCCCCTGCCACTGTAAGGGAGCAAGATGTTAGCTCCTCTAGGGTTGAAAGCAATTGCAGGGGAAGCCAAGGTTTGAATAGAAGAGTGGAGGTGTGGATGAGTATATCCCACCCAAATAGAAATCATACTGTGAATTATGGGTAGCAGGGGACACACAGCTATCACCTAGTACACAAAACCACTGAGATCAAGCTTTAACCCAAATCATGCTCTCATAGGTGAGACTGAACATTCAGGTTCATTTTTAAAACTCTTGGAGTCAGGCGTGGTGGTACATGCCTGTAATCCCAGCATTCAGGAGGGTGAGGCAGGAGGATTACTCTGAGTTTGAGGCCAGGCTGGGATACATAGTGATTTTGAGGCCAGCCTGAACTGCATAACAAGACCCTGCCTAAAAAAAAAAAAAAAAAAAAAAAAAAAAAAAAAAAAAAAAAAAAAAAAAAAAAAAAAATCTGGGAATGCGGGGAATGTTGATATAAGGGGGAATAAATGTAACTCCCAAACCTGCTATATATCGAAAATGTGAGTTCATGTTCTCTGAAATCAAAGAATGAATTCTAAGAATAATGGAGGTTACGAGTAGCTTCTGTCTAAGAGAGACAGCAGAGGGACTGGAAAGTGGGTTGCCTTCCTACCCTGCTTCTCAAAGATGTTTTATGGGACTTTAAAACCATGAGGTGAGGTGATTACAAAGTAAGAGAAAACCATAGTCAACTAGGGAGATTATAAGTACAGTTGCTTAGGTAATATCGGTGTAATGGGAAATCACAAGGTGGACATGAGGTGGAACAAAACTATGCCAACCAATAAGATTAAAATAAGTATAGTCACTTAGGAAGTAGTGATTAAATGGGGAAGCAAGTCAGAAGGAACCAAAGGAGAAGCAAGCATACACGGAACCAAGGAATGAATAAGAATTTTCAGTAAGGGATGGGTTGGGGACCTTCCTTAGAAGGGATGAGTTAAGGTCTTGACCCCTACACAGGTGATTGATACCTATTTAGAATATTAATCACTGCTATTTATCCCTAGGGGGAGAACATGGGTGTAGTAGTTTCTCTCTCTTCTTTATAATGCTAATCAGTGAATATGCCTCAGTTGTTTTTTATGTGGAAGGTCCACCTTTGTCTAGCTGCCTTGCAGTAATTTCTATCTGCAATAATGTCATCGTCATCAGCTATTTTAAGATAGAATTGAGGGTGATCAATGTTCTGGAACAGATTTCCATTATCCTCACTCACAGGAGGAACACAGAGCTGAGTAACTGGTTTTATAGAAGACTTCTCCAGATGATGTGGGTGTGAGTTCAGCACCATTTCCTCAACAAGGCTTTAGGTGGTTGTGTGGAAATACCACTGTTGTTGCTGTTGTCATTTCTATGATTTCAGGACATTGTTCTGCTCCTGAACCTTTCCTAGCATTGCCCTCATGTTAGGCCTGGCCTTGCAGAGCCTTATTTTCACCTGGCTTCCATAGCTGCACAAGGCAACATGTATCCAAGGGCTCTCTAAAGTGGGTCTATTTTTTCTTTTCCTTATCTCAATTCTACCAGTCCCTGAGGTGCTCTGAAGGTTCACACACTTTATAAAGCTCCATAAGTCTGTCACCTTCATGTTTCCTCTCTTCTCTTTCTTTGAAACTTACTGGTTCTTCTACCATTAGCATTTTATATTTGATTTGTAACCTTCTCCCATGTGAGTATAAGTCAATTATCACAGATTCACAAAAAGGTGGTGCCATACTTGTAAATCTTTGACTTTTCCACAGTTCTAGACAAATTATGGCCCAATTTTATTTTTATGTCATAAAAGGGTATTGTGTGTAAGAAACATATAAATGAGTTCTCAAGTTAGAGCATGGAGCATTTTGTTCATGTTAGATTTCCCTCACCTTAAGATGGCACTAACTAGTGATGACAAAAGCGCCTCCTGGTGATGTCACAAGTTCCCCCAATCCCTAGCCACTACATCACTCAATCTCACCCCAGCTCTTATAAGCCACACCCCAGTCCTATAAGAAGGGCCCCTGTCTCAGCCATATTGCTTTCTCTCCTTCATTCAGAGATAGCCCAGCAGATCCTCCCCATAATAAAGGTTTGTTATGGTTCTGGTATGGTCCTGGCCTTTGGCTCTTTTTTACCTGACAGTTCAGTCTCCTTGTTTTACAAAGAAAGAAACCAAGGCCCCAAAATAGTGAAGGGACTTTCCTAGTTGTGCTTTAATGACATAATCCGGACTAGACTTTCCAGGTGTCCTGCTTCCTTAGTCATTTTCTTTTCTTCTAGTCTACTCTGTATTCCATAGTTATTTTGACCCTTAATTAAGCTAAATTGTTGATTTGTTTTTTTTGTTTGTTAGTTTGTTTTTTGAGACAGGGTCTCACTATGTAGTTGAGACTGACCTGGAACTCCTTTTTTTTTTAAGCTAAATTGTTGAAAAGGAAGCATCGAAGATGATTCTGGTATCAAAGTTCAAACAACTAAAGTTCTACTATCCAAACTTGAGTAAATGCTCCCAAACCTGCCACTCTTTTAGTATTCTCCAGCTCAGCTTTGAGACCACCATTGATCTAGCAACAGAAGAAACACACACACACACACCCAGACTCATCCTTATCCTGTCTCTGTATCTTCTGTATCAAACATGTGTAGTCTTTCAAAAGATCTTGTCAAAATACATATAGATGCTTACCCTCATCACTATCATCCTGTGTCATCAGGAACAATTCTACATAATTTTGGGTAAAAATCATTTCATAATTAAATTATGATTAGGCCTAGTTTTCTTGCCTACAGGCTGGCTATGACATGTTGAGACCAGTCACAGCTAAATCTTCAATGGTCCCATGATGCTGTGATGCTCCAGAGCAGGATTATATCAGCTGAAAACATCCTGGGGAAGGACAAATTTTTAATGAACATAAATTCCTTAAAAAACAGAATCTTCATCTGCATAGGTTCTTCATTGTTCTAGGATTATCACTGCTTCCCTCTGAGCCATCTGTTACTCCTGATGAACTGAACAAAGATGTGACCAACAAAGGATGCATTGTCATTGCTGCCCAAGGAAGCATTGATCAGGCTCCAGACTCATCTTCTCTAAGTCTCATTTCTGTCTTTATTCATTAATTTGCCTTGTGCTGTCGCTGCTCACAGCAGACCAGGAATCACTGCAGGATTTCTGGCAACATCCCCTTTCCGTGTTTCCTACACGGTGTCACTGAAGATCCAGAAGGAAAGGAAAGCCCCATTGAAACTAAGTAATTTGAGCTGGACATGGTGTCACACATGTGTAATCCCAGCACTCAGGAGGCTGAGGCAGGAGGATTACTGCAAGTTTGAGGCTAGCCTAGGCTCCAGAGTAAGTTCAAGACCAGGTTGGAATACATAGTGAGTCCCTGTCTCACCTCCTACCCACAAAAAGAAAACTAGGTAATTTGAGGAAAGTGTGTTAAAGGGATCTTTCATTTAGTTACTTAGTCATATTTGCTTTTATTTTAAAATTATTATATAACTTTCAGATGCACAATAAGTTCTCTTGATATAGATATGGGTAGTGAAATGGTTATGTTTCAGAAGGAATTGGTAAGTGACACGCAGAGACACAGACTGGAAGTAAAATAACAAAAGGTTTATTTTGTTCACAAAAGGCTGACCACACTAAGAGCAGTGCCAGAGATCGACTCCCCCCACCCACTGGGTTACACCTCCTTCTTTTACAGGGTTTTACAACCATGATCTCGTTCAGGTGGTTACATTTCATTCTTTCAGTTCGTATTACTGATACATAAATCATGGTCCACAAGAAAGTTAACTTTCAATCCAGATGTAGCAATTCTTTGTAGTAGGGGAGTTTACCTTTAAAATTCACCTAGCTATCTATCCTAGCCCACAGGAAGGGGGTGTTCAGAGTCAGGAAAGCAAATATTAACAATGGTTCTTATCATCTTGACACTTTTACTATCATGTGGTTTACAGAACTTTGGACCTCAGGGTCTTGATGTGCCCTGTTATCTCAGGATGAGACCAGATGCCTCATTCAGTGGTTAATGCCTCCAGTGTCTGTTAATTTTGAATTCAACAAAGCAAATTTCTGTTTGATATAGCAGAAGCCATTTTACATTGTAACATTTTGTAGGTTTGGCTATTTACAAGCATTTTCTCTATCAGTTACTGTAATCAAGCAAATTAACATGTCTCTTATCTCACAGTAGTGAACCTTTTTGTGGGTCTGTGAAGCCAGAGCACCAGAATCGACTCAGAGAAAACTCCTGAATACTGATGATATTATTGACTATAGTTCTGTTGTACTTAGATCTCTAAAATTGTTATCCTATACATCTGCAATTTTGTAGCCAAAGGGATTATTTAAGAGTGTGAACAAAATTTGGGAAACTTAATCAAGGGTAGTATAATATCTCAGAGTTGGCAACAGCAGAGAATTTATCATCATAGTATTGCAGATAGGTAAATTACTTAGATATCCTGTAGGCAAGTTAGACAGGGCCACCCTCAAGGAGCCAATATGGAGGACAATCAAGACACATTCAATGAAGGCCAGAATTGTAAAAGGAGAGAAACTACTCTACCCTTATGATTCCCCTGGTGAGAAATAGCAGTGATTGATATTCTAAATAGGTTTCAATCACCTGGGTGGGGGGACAAGGTCTTAACTCAGCCTTTCCAGCAAATACCCCTGACTCCCACCCTTACTGAAAATCCTTGTAAACTTGCCATGTGACTTGCTTCCCCATTTGACCACCACTTAATCAATATTACCTGGGTGACTGGACTTGTAATCTTATTGGTTGGTCATGGTTTTGCCCCACCTTATGCCCACCTTGTAATTTTCCATTTGGTCTTACAGTTTTGTCCCACTTTGTACCCACCTCACCACGTAGCTTTGCTGTATAAAACACCTTTGATAAATGGGGTGGGCAGGCAACCCACTTTCTGGTCCCCCTTCTGTCTCTCTTAGATAGAAGCTTTCTTTCCCCCAATAAATTTTTCCTGCTGTTAACCTCCATTGTTCATAGAATTCATTCTTCGATTTCAGAGATCATGAACTCATGTATCAAATATCTGGCAGTATTGAGAGTTACATCTCTTGCCCCTATATCAATAGTACTTAAGGAAGACAGACACATAGAGAGGGCTGTTTGAGAGGAACTAAGCTAAGGAACTAGTGATCAACCACTATAGCGCTGCAGGGAGGGTCTGGGGATTTGACTCAGTGGTTCCACTGCCTGCCTTGCAAGCCTAAGGACCCGAGTTCTATCCCTGTACACTCTCCTCAAAAAAAGTCTTAGAAAAATGCTGCAGGAAGAAAGCCAAGAAAAATCAATTTCCTCCCTATTGGTCAAGCCAATCAGCTTCCCAGAGCACAAAGCACAAGACAGAGAAAGGTGTTAAGAATTTTGTATTTTGTATTTTCTGTTTTCTCTTCCTGGAATAGTCTCTTCTCAGAAGCCATAGTTTCCCCCTGCATTCCTTATATCTCTAATAAAATGTCACCTCCTCAGCAAGACTTTTTTTTTGGGGGGGTTGGTTTTTTTGAGACAGGGATGCACTATGTAGTTGAGACTGACCTGGAATTCACTATGGAGCTCAGGCTGGTCTCGAACTCACAGCAATCTTCCTGCCTCAGCCTCCCAAGTGCTGGGATTACAGGCATGTGCCACCAGGCCCAGCAGCAAGACCTTTCTTTACTATCCATTATTCTCTATTTTAATAATGTGCTTTATTCATACTATTGATTCTTTTACGTATTTATTTAAAAAATTTAAATTAATTTCTTTATTGAAAAGAACAGGTAGGGCCCAGGATTTAGCTCAGTGGATCCACTGCCTGCCTTGCAAGCACAAGGACCAGAGTTTGATCCCCAGTACCAAAAAACAAAAAACAAAAACAGAAAAAAAGAAAAGAATGGGTAGTTTTTTTTTCTAGTTTGTTTATTGCTGCCAACTCATAATATAGAATATTGATTGAAGATTTGCTAGTAAAAGAATGAATGAATTAATGAATTCTCAGGAATACTGGAAAGATTAACATCTTTCTCAATGTATAGAACCAGTGCACACTAGCGTTTGAACTATACATTAAGAAACACCTTTTATTTTATTATAGTCTTTATTGTATCACAATACATTTATAAGCCACAAGGCACAACTTCTACTCAGTGAATAAAATGTTTCTCTATATTTCTATATTTTACTAGTTTCAAGTGATAAGGTAGCTTTTCTATTTGTTAATACTGTAATGCTAAATATAAACAACTTTACTACAGACATAGATTCAGTTTGTGTGTCTTGAGAAATAAGTTCTTTCTAAAATGGTCATTATAATAAACTTAGCTAACCATCAAATTTTAGGATATGTAATATTTAGTGTTTATAGGCCTTTTCATTTGTAAATTTGCCCTCTAATTTAGGATTTTCATTTTAGCAGTGGAAAAATATTTTATTGTTCTTTGCAGCTAATAAAAATAAAGCTGCAAATTTGAGTCATTTGAGTCACTTTCCTTCTAGGACCCATAGGCATGTGAGCCACTTTTGCTCCTTATTTTCTTCCATGGTCTGGACAATCTGACAACACTACTTTAAAGAAGCCATCTTCGTAGACACATGGAGTCCTTTTAAGCATTCTAATTATATTTAATATGCCCCAAGGAGGTGAATCTTTAATGGTAATAATTTCTATTATTATTATTATTATTATTTCTTTACTGGGGATCAAACTTGGGATCTTGCACTTGCAAAGCAGGTAGCAGAACCACTGAGCTAAATCCCCGGCACCCTACCCTATTCCTTTTTTTTTTTTTTTTTTAAATGAGTTCATTCAATAAGAATAATCCTTCATCAAACAGAACAGGAATCAACAATTTAGATACTGACTCTATTTTCTGTCACTATGAAGTTATTCTTCTTTAAAAATAAAGACAAAGATTAAAAACTCACAACAGACATATTCAATTACTTCACATTTGATGTTTAGATAACTAAGTTCTCACCAAGCCCGATTAGTTACTAGGCTTCTATCAAATGTAATTTATGAACAAGCATGTTGTTTAAAAAGTGCTAAATATTTGACTATATTTAATATTTTTATTTATATGCTCACCATTGTTGTACTACTTATGATTCTTCTGGCTAAAGCAGCTGCAAAGCCCAGCATCACTTTTAAGTTGCATGGGGCTTTGTATGTGTCCAATATAAGGCCTTTTAATGCTGTAGTAGGATAGAATCCTTTCAAGAAGTGAATCTGATAGTGCAGATTCACTTAATCATGGAAATTTGAAATCTGAGTCAGTCCAGTATTTTACCAGCTCAAACCTTAAACCTCAACCTTTGAATCATAAATCAAATATTTCCTTATACATGTTTTTATTTTCTGTTCAAGATGACATCCAGTAATCTGATAGTCCTGTTCACCAAAGCATCTTGAGCATTAAAAATATGCCTAAATCAACTGATGAGAAAAAAATTACCCTAAATTGAACTAATTGTTGTTATAAAAAACTTTTATAATTTTTATATAGTGTGTTGTTAACCTAACACTGGAAGAAGAATAACAAATACATGTGTACTACTTAGCATAGCAAATTTGGGTGGAAATTTTCTAGGTTCTCACAACTAATGTGGAACACCGTAGGTGCTTTTACAAGATTAGATGATAGGAATGTTTGCCTCCTGTGACAGTTAAACTGGGTTGTCAACTTGATTGGCTTGGGTGCTACCCAGGGAATTAATAAAACTCAGTGTAGAGGCGTCTGCATGGGTTAAGGAGGTGTGACCTTGGGGTCTATGTCTGATTCCTCATCCCTTCCTCTCTGGTGCTGTTCTGTGCTCTGATTCCAAATCACCATGAACCAAATATCTTTGCTCCAGGATGTTCTTGCTGTGGAGCCCACCAACTGTGTACTGAATGCCATGACATTATGAGCCAACTAAAACCTTGCTTCCTGTAAATTGTGGATATCAGATTTGTTTTGTTTTTTGGGTTTTGGTTTTTTGAGACAGGGTCCCACTATGTAGTTCAGGCTGGCCTTGAACTCACTTTGTGGCCCAGGCTGGCCTCAAAGTCACGGTGCTCCCCCTGCCTCAGCCTCCCACATGCTGGGATTACAGGTGTGCACCACCATGCCTGGCTGGATGTCAGGTATTTTGTCCCAGCAACAGGAAAGCTGACTGATACACCTCTGTTTATAATAATCATTGCTTTGCTTATCTTTTTCTATGACAAAACTTACTGGTTTTTTAAAAAAAATCAAACATTATATTGCATTTCATCATTTCACTGGTCAAGTATTTAGTCATGGTTTGGCTTCTTCTCCAAATGACACTGACTGAAGTCTCTTAGCGGCGTTCAGGAGTGAATCTGGTACAGGAGTGATCTGAAGGGTTCGACACGGCTTCACTTACTGGTATCCTGTGGGAATGGCTAGAAGGCTTGGCTTAGAACTGTTCAGCACAGCACCCTTACCTGACCGCCAGAGCAGGTGAGGAAAAGGTAGTCTGACTTCTTATATGACAAGTTGTTTCTCCAAGAGAGTGTTTTCTAAGAGGACCAGGCCAAAGCTGGAAGGCTTTTATATGATCGAGCTTTGGGAGCCTCAGAGCATCAAACAAATCCCTAA
The DNA here is from genome assembly GCF_012274545.1 of Fukomys damarensis. Lineage (NCBI taxonomy): Eukaryota > Metazoa > Chordata > Mammalia > Rodentia > Bathyergidae > Fukomys > Fukomys damarensis. Next base: position 12,470,782 of record NW_022900916.1, read on the forward strand.
AGCCAGTCCAGATACAAGAGAAGATTCTGCCCTCTACTTTATTTATTTATTTTGGTATTGGGGATCGAACTCGGGACCTTGCACTTGTGAGGCAGGCAGCGGCACCACTGAGCTAAACCCCCAGCCCTACCATCTGTTTCCTGACGGGGTATGGCATATTCGCTCAAGGAGGTAAGAAACTGATGGGGGCATCAATAATCATGGTGACTAGGGACTGATGCCAAGAAGTTTATCACCAACTGATTACTTTTCAAAAGAATTTTTTTTTTAAATGCTGCAATTTGTAATGGCCTTGATCTTCAGTTTTTCCCATATAGGTCTGAAATATTTCCCAGTTTTTTTTTTTTCACTGCTGTACTAAATGAAGGAATTGAAGACCTATGTGACCTGAATCTTGCTTGGGCTATTTTTCATTCAAGTAGTAGTTTTGGCCATCTGTTTAATAAAAATCTGTGGGATATTTTAGATTAATGATACACATCAGAAAACAGTGCATTGCACATCAAAAGCTAATGGCCAGGTCTGATGTCTTGAACCAGCAAGTTATGTAAGTCACCAGCAGGGCTTTATTTACCAAATTGCGAGGGGAATTAAAGATGGTACTTAACTCAGGGATTGATCAATAATAATAGGAACAAAATAGAAGATAGATATTATTATAGATCCTGTAGCTTTCAAAAAATAATGTAAGATGCTGTGACTGCCTGGCAAGCACAAGGACCTTAGTTCAGTTCCTGGTACTGGAAAAAATATTATTAGAAACTGTAGGTCAATAAAATTGACAATTTAAATGAAATACTTAAAAATATGACTTATCAAAAACTAATGCAAGATCGAAAACAAAGTCTGAATAGCATCTTCTTTCTATTAAAAAAATGGAATTTGCCATCAAAAACTTCACTATAAAGAAATCTCTAAGCCCAAGTGAAATCTACCAAAAAGTTTTGTAAAAATGAGATCATCCATGGTCCAAACTACCAGTATTTGCTAAAGGAGAACAGTGCTATTAAACAGGTTAAAAAAAAAAAAGGATTATAGCCAGATGTGGCTGTGCATAGGCTACATTTTTTAAAAAAGATGCACTATGAGGAATGACAAAACAGTTAAATTTCTCCATACAATGAATCGATATAAGATCTAGAAAGTCCAATAAATGAAGCATAACATTATTCATGTGAAGATTTAGCATTAAGAAGCCAGGCGTGGTGGCTCATACCTGTAATCCCAGCACTCAGGAGGCAGAGGCAGGAGGATTGCCACTAGCTGGAGGCCAGCCTGAGCTACATAATGACTTCAGGGTCAGCCTGAACTACAAAGTGAGACCCTGTCTCAAAGAACAACAACAAAAAAAACAAATAAAAAAAGAATTAGCATTAAGAAAATCTATACTGTTAAAGTGTAGTGAATGTGTCTAAACAGAAGAGTATAGTTCCCAGAACATTCATAAACAGCAAACGTGTCACTTTAAGAAAGTTAGCAGCAATATTCCATGGCAGTAAGATAGAATGGCAGTTTCTGTATAAGTCCCAAATTACATTTAATTTGTTTTCAGTTCAGTTGTAAAAATCATAACTGAAATACTTACTATTACTTCCAGGCATAATGCGTCTGTGAAGATATAAAGCAAATTTAGATAGAGTTTAAATTTCACAGAACGAAATCTAAATCAAGAGCTAAATCATTCAACATGAACATAACTGTCCAGAAAAATATTTGTTTAAAAAAATATCAGGGACAAGACAAGGGTACCTATTCACCATTCCTGTTCAATGTAGTACTTGGAACTTTGTCCAGAACAATCAGCAGGAGAAAGAAATAAAAGGGATCTATATCATCTATATCTATCTATATCTATATCTATATCTGTATCTATATCTATATCTCTATATGAAAGGAAGAAGTAAAACTATCCTTATTTGCAGATGGCATGATCCTTTACATTAAGTGAGGATTAAAAAAAATCCACCAAAATACTCTTAGAACTAATCAATTCAGCAAAGTAGCAGGATAAAAAAAAATCTATACACAAAAATCAACAGCCGTACAAACAATGAACCCACAGAGAAAGAAATCAGGAAAACAATACCATCTATAATAGCTACAAAAAATTAAATAGCTAGGAATTAATGTAACAAAGAAAGTGAGAATTTTGTAATGAAAATTCTAATACTATGAAGAAAATTACAGAAGACATCAGAAAAATTGAAAAACATCCCCTGTTCTTAGATCAACAGAACTAATACAGGCAAAAGGCCATGTTACTAAAAATGATATAGAGATTAATTGCAAACCCAGTCAAAATACAAAAAGGACTCCTCAAAGAGCTAGAAAAAACAGACCTACAATTTATACGGGACCCGGTGAGACCCAGAAGAGTGAAAGCAATTCTGGGCAAAGCAGGAGGCATCCCAATCCAGATCTCAAGTTATCTTACAAAGCTACAGTGATTAAAAAACAGACATATTGGTAAAGACAGAGCTGAGGATACAGAATTAACCTTAGGCTGCCTCAAATCTGAGTTTTGACAAAGGGGCCAATATCATACACTGGAGAAAAGAAAATAGAGCCTCACAAGTAGTGCTGGGATACTCTTTCCAAAAGAGTTGAAGACAGAATTTTACAGGAACACACGCATACTCATGTACATAGCAGCACAGTTCATAATAGATACATTCTGAAAGTGGCCTTCATGCCTATCAAGAGATAAATTAATAAAGGAAATGATATACATGCTACTTAGCCATAAAGAAAGATAAATTTGAGCCATTTGTAGGGAAATGGATTCACCTTGACTCCATAATGCTAAGTGAAATAAATCAGGCACTGAAGATGAAATGTTTCACAGTTTCTCATACATGAGAAGCCCAGAGTATAAACAATTTAAAGAGAAAAATAAAAGAAAGATGATAGGGAAAAGGGAGAAACACTGTGTGGAGATGGGAAGGGGATCTGGGGATAGGGAAAATTGGAGGGAGGAGAGAAGAGAAAATAAAAAGGACCAAGATGTGAGATGCGTATGTACCAACATCTCAGATGAGTACATCCGTTCTATATCACAAACATTTTTAAAAATTCAATTTAGAATTGAGATGGATGCAACATAAGGAAGATTCAGGAACAGTTCATAAATCCATTTAGTACAATACTGCTGATTGTTTAGATTTTTGAGTTTTATTTTAAAAAAATCATTCTGTATATTGCAATTGAAAACAGGAATCCTGCAGTAAATACTTTGTGACTTACTGAATGTGATCTCAATTTAAAAAGAGTAATATGGGTATTTTAAACTATGGAATATGTCCTATGCCTAATCCCTTTAAGTTTTCTTTTTTCTTTTTCTTTTCTTTTTTTTTTTTTTTTTAAGCGGGGTCTTGCTTTGTAGTCCAGTCTGGCCTTGATACTGTCTCAGCGTCCTGAGTGCTGAGATTATAGGTGTGTGCTACTATGCTCGCCTAAGTCTTTCTTTTTCTGATGTTTTCATCTTCTTTGATGTCCTAATTTTTATAGCCTCTTCTCTACCTGCTATTAGGTAAAGTCGAGATATACATTAGGACAGGAGCCAGTCTAGAGTTAGCAGCAGGCTTTGAGACTGAGTATGAAGTTACTGTTCTTACGGCTATTTAGGTAGCTGTAAGCATAATGCAATTCATTTATCAACCATCCATCAATCAAATATGGCCACAAGTGATAACTTATTATTCTGGTGATTTACTACAAGTAATTGAGGCCCTGCTAGGTGTTACAGATGAGTGAATTCTGGCCTCCACCTCTTTGAAACTTGTACGATAGTCACAGAAACAGACACATAAAGCAGCAATTACAACAAATTTAATAATAATAAAACCAACAGAATGTGTGAAGAGAGACAAGAACAGCCAACTGGTGTGTGTATAAGAGGCTGGGAACCAAGCCTGTAAGAAGCCACAATCTGTAAGAATTGGTTCTTTACCGATTCACAGGTGATCCTTACCCACACCTCTGCCTCTGCCCCTATAAAGCTCTGGTTTCTGTTTTGGTTTAGATTAACAAAGGAGGGGGACGTGAGGGGAGATGGAGAGAGAGAAAGGTATTGTGGGAGTCTTTTATCTAAATCTGAAAGCAATTGTACAAATGCCATGAATTATTTTTAAAACCAGGAGTGCTCTTATCTTTAGAAGTTGTGTCTCTTTACTCAGTATGTTACTATTGCTAAGGAATGAGCAGTTTACCTCAATGCAACGTAAGCTGGCTTTATTGTCTTTCATTTCACTAGTAGGTTTTGAGTCAGGTCTCACTAAGATACTAAATTGCCCAGGCTGGGTTCCAACTCACGGTCCTTCAAGGCAATTTAGGGAGACCTTGTTTTAAAGTTAAAAAAAAAAAAAAAAAGAGGTGAAGGAGGAGCTGGGGACGTAGCTCAGTGTGAAGGCTCTGGGTTCAGTTCCTGGTACCAGTGAGGAAAAAAATGTTCACAGTACGCTTTTCAGAAATTCATTTCTGTGGTGATTCTGGGTAATGTACTTCTGCACACTTTCAAAGGTAACGATTAGGGCCAGAGATTTAGCTCAGTGGTTCCGCCACCTCTCTCGCAAGCGCAAAGACCTGAGTTCAATCCCTGTTAGCAAAAAAAAAAGAAAAAAAAGGTAATGACTAGATTTCGATAGTAACTAGTAACTACGTCACATTACTTAAGTAAGACAGATTCTTCAGTCTTCTAAGTCTCACCCCTCTGCTCCTCCTATATCATATAGCACTGTTTTCTTTGTATTTTATTATTTTTCCAAATTAAGAAAACTAAAAAGAAGTGTTAAAGGGTGTCTCAGACCCCTAAAGCACTAAATTTTAACCAGGCAAAACAAGCTATTTAGCATATTACCTAATGTTCCAATGAAGAACAGACATTTTTTGTTTAATGACTTTCTGGGGGATTGTTTTAATGGTTTGAATGGTGTCCTTTACCTGTCATTTTTCACTCCTCTAAAACTTCTCATATTTTAATATCACTGGATGAACTGATTACTTTCTTTTTCATCTGTGGTTCAGGTACTTTGTGGTCACGCCAATGAATTCGTTTTCATTTAGGTCAGCCAAGGTTACAAGCCCAATATAATTAACTTCATTTCATATTTATGATATTCTAGTCCACTGTACATAGTTAAACACCACATTTTTTGTTTGTTTGTTTTTTGAGACAGTGTCTCACTATGTAGTTGAGACTGACCTGGAACTCACTATGTAGCCCAGGCTGGTCTCGAACTCACAGGGATCCTCCTGCCTCAGCCTCCCGAGTGCTGGGATTACAGGCATGCGCCACCGTGCCCAGCTCAACACCACATATTTTTATTAATGGAAAGTTTGAACTATGCCTTATGAAAACTAAAGTTTAGGGTCTTTCTGAAATTGGATCCTGCTTCATTGCTTCTCATGTTGAATAATATTTCAATAAGAAAGAAGAATTAAACTTAGATATTATTCTCCAATGACCCAAAAGAACACTGACTCAAACCTTGAATTTATTTTCTGACATTCTACATAGTAATTTGAACATTAAAATAATTAGGTAAGAATTTTATGTAGAATTTATCCAATCTACTTTCAACACAGGACAAATTTTCTTTAAGTCCTAGTTCTATTCCTAATTAATTAAAATCATGTAGCTGAACTGGCATTTGTGTATTCAAATCTGAATAACAGCTTTCCCATTTCTATATTTCAGAACTTTAGAGAATAAAATGTGCAGAGAGCTTATGTTTCTTTGAAGAATGGCACAAGAGAAAATGTAAAGCACTATTGCCTTGAGCTGCGGTATTTAAATTTTGGGGGGTCATTTATCTCTTTCCAAATCTAATAACATTTATGAGGTCTTTCCAGAAAAATGTCCATGCATCCCAAAATTTTTATTAAAATAGATCCTATTGGAAGCCTCTCATGATGTAGACCCTCAATTTATAAAACTCTTATCTTGAGGGAATGCTATTTTACCCTTACTAGACATTGGTTTTAACATGTCAGGATAGATTTAACTAGAATTATTTATACTAGAATTTAATATTTTAATAGAGTCTGCCTGGATAATGGGGCAATAATAACTTAGGAAGCTGCAAATTGGTTAATATATATACTCACTGTCTGAAAGTTCAACTCAGCAAAATAGTGTCTCAAATATGGTTTAGTAGGTGCTACTGTTCACAAATATTTATAGAACTCTGACTTTGTAGTAGGAATTGTGCTAAGCAATGAAGGTAAAAAAACTCATTAAAAAACTTTCACTTTTAAGTCTGAAACAAGACCTGGTTTACTAAGAAGGATATTTTGAAGGCGAAATGAAAGCTTTCTAGATACACAATAAATGTCAGACCTTAGGATAAAAGTGAGCCCACAGAGTTCTGCAAACTTAAGTATGTCCATCAGCTTTGTGTCTTTGTAACAAAATAGTTGAGAAAAACCATTTGTGTGAGGTGTTTTGTTTTGTTTTTTTGTACTGGGGATCAAACTCAGTACCTTGAGCTTGCCAGACAGGCGGCAGAACTGTGAGAGAAATTCAAGCATGGCTGAGGCAAGTTCGCTGCATGCACATCTCCTAGCTCGCTAGGGGATACTCGGGATTTGGAGCACACTCACTTTCCTGCGTTGAGACTGGCTTAGAGCTGGCTGAAGGACGTCGGATTCCTCCTATCCACTACCTCCATCGCTAGCCCAAAAGATCACCTTACATAGTAATATGACAGCATCAGCCAATCACGTTATGCCCAGCATACAGTGTCCCGCCCCTTACTCCTTGATTATATAAGCGATTGCTCTGCCTATTAAAAACGGAAGTGTTCCAAAAACCTCCCTGGAATCTGCTTGGTGATTCCACACCTCACCCTGCCAATACAGAGTAACTGTAGGACAACAAACAGACAAACTGTAAGACCTAAAGTCTCACTTTCACTCGGAGGAGCGTGAACAGCCGAAAGGGCCTTCACGATGCTGAGTCCTACAGCCCAAGGATGGCTCCTTATGCAAGACCCAGGGCCTTACTTCCGGGAGCCTTGAACAGCCCAGAGGGCCCCCAAGATGCTGGGACCTATAGCTCAGCGAGGCTCTGGGAGTTCGATGGAGGAACGAGAGTCACTCAGGAAGGAACACGCCAGGCTTGTTGGTAAATAGACCTTTATTAGTCTGGCCAGACGGCAGTCCCAGAACTGAGCATCTCAGAGAGGCGCAGCACGGGTTAGCACAGTTTTTTAAAGAAAAGGGAAGAGGACTGCAAGCACAGCAAGTGGGCCAGGGGTCAGGGGGTCGGTTTTCTGCCATCTGTCTAAAGGAGTCAGCTATACGGTGCACCTGGCCTTTCATCTCCAGACTCAGGCTGTTGTGTTCTAACGAGGCCTTGAGTCGCCATCTTGTTTGCCCGTACCAGGCTTCCATACACTCTGTTTTAATCTTATCTTGGAGCTGGGTAGAAAGAAATGTGTGTCGCTATATGCTGGCTAACTAGGGGTTACATAGGGGTTAGGGTCCCACAAAACAACCACACAGAACCATTGAGCTAAATCTCCAGCCCTGAGAAAAACTATTTAAAAGGAGGAAAGATTTATTGTGGCTCAGGGTTTCAGAGGTTTCAGTCCATGGTCACATGGCCCCATCATTCTGGGTCTGGGGTGAGGCCAAACACCTTGGTGGGGAGCAAGTGGCAAAGCAAAGCTGCTCATGTTGTGGCCGGAAGCAAAAAAGAAGGGGGTGGGCAGGGACTGGGGCCTTCAAGGGCACCCACTATATGACCTGATTTCCTTCCACTAGGCCTCACCTCCTAGAGCAGTGGTGGTGAACCAGTGCTATGAACCTATGCTGTGTGCCACAGCGGGCACCCAGAACCCAGTCTGCACAGGAGTCAAGCTGCCCCAGCAGCTGAGCATCAAGTAACAGTTATTTTTTCTAAACTAAAACCTCAGCATTCAGGTTTGCAGTGTTGGCACTTTTCAATAAATAAGTGGGTTTTGGGTTGCAGTTTGGGCCATTTTTTCTAAGAGGCTCGCCATCACTGTCCTAGAGGTTCGACCACCTCTGTATAGAGCCACAGGCTAGTGACCAAGCCTTTTACAGCGGACCTGGGAGGGAGTCTCCCATCCAAACTGTAACACCACATTGCCAAAACCACAGCAGTTCTCCTGCATTTGGAGTGAACCCCTTCTAGTGATATCTGTAGATTCATAGTGAACTGTATTTATGTACTGGATACAAAATAACCTGCTTATGAGGTGTTTCTAAAGATATGAAGTTAGGCACTATTTTTTGACATCCCACCATTGGATGAAATTCTACTCACTTTTATGCTTTTTAATATATGTGCAATTTACAGACACATACACACCTCCCATGCTATCACCAGCCCTATATAATTATGTAAGTGGTTACACTGTACTTACATTATTTTGACCAGGTAAATGCAATTATGTACTCAGATAGGATGGCTTGACTTTTCCTGCACATTTTGTGTCAGTATTTGTCAGCCAAGTGTGGTGGCGCACGCCTGTGATCCCAGCACTCAGAGGGCTGAGGCAGGAGGAGCACTGTGACTTTGAGGCCAGCCTAGGCCACATAGTGAGTTCAAGGCCAGCCTGAACTACACAGCGAGACTCTTTCTCAAACAAACAAACAAAATAAAAATTTTGTTTGGTGCTTTGCAGTTTTCTCTGTATTTATAGTGAATTCTATGATAATGTCTAAATTCTACCCCCGGTTTTTAAGCTTCCTCTTAAGAGCCAGAATTCTATAGGCTGAGTGTGTCCATCAATAGTTTTCTGTCGTTTCTCTTCCTGAGCCTCTGTCCTCCTCTCCTTTGGGCTGATGGCTCCCTAAGCCCGTAGGACAGCTCTTGTGTTGGAGCTTTCCGTCACCACAAACTTGAGGTGCCTTTTGCTCTGCTTTTGACTTTAATTCCTTTTTCCTGTTTTTACTTCTAGATTAATGGAAGGATAAGCTATGTAGAGAATCGTTCCAGAAAGTAAGCCATTGTCTTTTCTTTTATAGCCTATGTTCCTTTAAAACATTTTCCCAACGGTGTTCCTTAGAAAGGACAGATGAAGCAATTTTCTTTGGCCCTGTAGATTGAACTCAGGACCTTGGACTTGCAAGGCAGGAGCAGCGCCACTGAGCTAAATTCTCGGCCCAAGTAAGCAATTTTTTGAGACCTTGACTCTAAAACATTCATTCCACCTTTGAAAACATTTCCTATTGAAAATTTTTTCTTTTAATTTTTTTACTAATACATGTTTGCAGTACATAATTACATTCCTCGGGGGAGTTGGTACATCTTAATTCATTTTTCATCCCCTTCCCCTTCTGTCTCTCCCCTCCATCCCTTGGTCCCTTTCCCTATTGTAAAAGATCTATCTCCATATTTCCTATTGTCTTCCTTTTATTTTTTCACTCTATTTCTATTTTGGGTATCTCACATAAAAGAAGCCATGTGATATTTTAGCTTTTGTCTGATTTATTTCATTTAACATTATAGTCTCAAGGTGCATCCATTTTCCAATGAACTCAAGCTTATCGGTTTTTGTAACAAAGTAGTATTTTATTCTGTGTCCTGGACTGATTGTCTTCTTTTTTCCAGTGTAGTCACTAAGAAGTTTGAAGCCATTCTAATATTTTAGCTTTTTTTAGTTGGAGTCTCACTATGCTGTCTATACTGGCACCAAACTCGTCTGCAAAAGCAACCCCCCTGTTTCAGCTTCTTGAGTAGTTGGAACGGTAGGCATGCACTACCATGCTTAGCAGAAGCCATTTAGTTTCTGACCCTCTGTTAACTTTTTTCCTTCCTGTTGAAAGTCTGCAAGAACTTCGTTTTGTTTTTAAAACTTTTTCTTTTTAAATAATGTGCCTTGGTGAGTCTATTTTTCTATGCACGCAATGGGTCACTGCATCTGGAAATACATGTTAATTTCTGGAAAAAACCTTCTCGCAATTTCTTTTACTGTTCCCTTTGCTTGATTTTTTTTTTTTGTGTGTGTGTTCCAACTCTCTAAGAATCCCTATTTGGATATTGAGCCTCCTGGATGTATAATGATGCACCACATTATGTTTTGGTCAATAGCAGATTGCATATATGACAGTGGGCCCATAAAATTTTACTGATACAGAAAAATTCCGTTGACCCCATGATTTAGCCATCACAACATACAGCACAATGCATTATTCATGCACTTGTAGTAATACTGCTAAACAAACCCACTATACTGACAGTCTTCTAAAAGTGCAGCACAGTTACGTATAGTACATAATCATATATAGGTGCAAATCCCCAGTGATGACTGTTGTATTGCGTATCTTTAAACTGTACCAATAATGTTTTGTTTCCAAAAAATTTAGAAAAAGAAGATAATAAATGACGATGCTGCTAGTTTATGTACTTATTACGCTATGTTTTAATTGTGGTTTTAGAGTATACTCCTATGTATTAAAAAAACACTGTAAAACAGTATGCTGCATTATGCCAACAGCAGCCAAATGCATTTCATGCTTATTTTTTGAGATGCAGGAAGCATCGAGAGGCCACACTGAGTTACTGACCTATGCGATCTAGGTTAGTGCAGGTGCGCTCTATTATATTCGCATACTGACCAAATCACCCAGTTTTCAGAATGTCATTGAGCAGTGTGTGACTGTGCTAGTTTATTAGGACCACCATAACAAAAATACCACAGACTGGGAGGTTTAAACAACAGAATTTATTTTCTTACACTTCTAGGGCTAGAAGTTCAAGACGAAGGTGTTGGCTGGTTTGGTTTCTCCTGAGGCCTGTTTTGCATGTGGCTGTCTTCTTGCCTGGTCCTCACCTGGTCTGTGTTCTGCCCTCTCACCCCTAGTGTCTCTTTCTGTGCCCAAATTGGTTGGTTTGCATAGGGCTCACACCCTCCCCACCTCCAAATACAGTCACATTCTGAAGTACTGGGGTTTAGGGCTTCACCATGTGTACGGGGTTGTGGGGGAAGGTGACACAGTTCAGTCCATAAACTTTGGACTTGTCTTTTGATTCTCTTTCCCTATTTTGGTACTTTGGTTCTATTTTGGGGGACATTTCTTCAATTTTAATTTTCCAACTCTTCTATTAACTTATACCACTTTTTAAATTACTAAAATCTTTTTGTTTTTATATCACTTAACTAAAAAGTATCCCTGTCCCCTTTTTTAAAGAGATACAATATAATTTTCACTCAATAAGCACATAGTACTTGAGTTCTTTCCCCTGTGTTTTCCTGCTTACATAATTTGTTTCCCACAAGTTGCTATTTTCCATTTATGTAACTACTATAGTTGGAATGTGTCCCCAGATATTTATGTTTGAAAACTTAATTCCCAATGCAAACATTTTGGAAGTTGGGGCCTTTTGGGAGGCGTTTAGTCTGGAGGACTCTGCCTTTGTGAATAGATATATGCCTCTATGAAAAGAGATTACAGAAGTAAGACACAAAAAGAAGGCCCTCATCACATGCTAGTACCTTGATCTTAGACATCCTCACCTCCAAACTGTGAGAAATAAATTTCTAAAATTATCTACTCTCCCGTATTATTACAGCAGCAAGAAATAGGCACCCTCCATCTTTGATATTAATTGCTCTACTCATTGTCAGCAGAACATTTCAAAGTGATTGGGCTCCGTACGCACGGGTGGGTCTTGTCCATAAACTTCTCTGTGGAGTACTAATTCTCAACTTTTGCTGTTTATTAAACTCACTAGTGGTTGGGCATGGGAGAGCACACCTGTCATCCTAGCACTCAGGAGGATTGCTGTGATTTTGAGGCCAACCTGGGCTACACAGTGAGTTCAGGACCAGCCTGGGCTATATAGTGAGAACCTGTCTCAAAAAAAAAAAAAAAATCAAACCAAATAATTATAAATAATAAAATAAAATCACTTGGGAAATTTAAAAATAGATGCCCTGGCCTTATGCCAGACCAACTGAATCAGGTTTTCTGGAAGCAGAGTCCAGGTGATGAAAAATTCAAACCTTCCCACGATTTTAATGCATAATGAAGGTTGATAATCATTAGTGCAAAGAAGTAACTTAGCTGGACACAGTTGGAATTCCCAGTGGGAACTCTTTTGTTTTCTCTTACTCTTGCCAAATTCCCCAGAGAAGATTCTTTAAGTCTTTATGCCTGCAGGTTATTAGCTTGATCTGCTGGGTTCCGAGAATTTAATGTAGCACAGAGGCTGGGGTGGGGTGGACAGTATAAGATGCCTTTATAGTGTTTTAGTAGCATATTAGGTGGAAGCAGACGTAAATGTGTATGTTCTATTTGCCATCTCAAATTGTGAAATACATAGCTTTTCACACTTCTTAAAAATACTTCATTATATTCTACTTTGCACTTTTTTGGGGGGGTACTGGGGATCAAACTCTGGTCCTTGCGCTTATGAGGCAGGTGATGGAAACACTGAGTGAAATCTCCAGCCCTGCACGTCTTTCTGTATTGTAGCAGAGTTGAAGAATGAAAAAAAAAAATGGCAGTGGCATAAATATACAGACGGAAAGGAGTGAAGCAGCGGTCCTACTGGTAATGGGGCCATTGATTTTCTTGGGCATTGTTTCCTAAAGAATGGCCCAACAAACACCCATTCTAGAATTACCCGGCACTTACTAAAATGTTGCCAGGCTTCTCTCTAGGTCTGAATTAGAAAGTCTGCAGTTAGATCCTGCTAATAATTATGTCCCTAGCTATGCCTCTGGTCCTCAAGCACAAGCTCAGCTGAAAGCCCCCTATAAAGCAGCAGAACCTCAACTCTGCGTCCAGAGCCTTCATCATGTTTTGCCTATTTCTGTCAAGAAACATTTATTGAGGATTTTATTTATTTTTTGGGTACCAGGGTTCAAACTCAGGACCTTGTGCTTGCCCCAGGCAGGCGCTATGCCACTGAGCTAAATCCCCAGCCCAAGAAACATTTAGTTTTTACTATTTGGAAGTCCAATTCTTCCATGGATTTGATACTATGAGCCCTTTCTTGCTTCCTGCAATTGAGCTGCCCCACCTCCCAAAACCTTTACATTGGGAATTAAGTTTAAAAGTATGAATTTTGGGGAACACATAGCAATGACATAAATAAATGGAAAATAGCAACTTGCAGGAAATAGATATCATGTAGGCAGAAGAAAACTTAGTAGAAAGAACCTAAGTACAATAAACTTTAGCTTATTTTCATCTGTATCAAACACATCTTTGTAGCTATTCTTCTAGTTCCTGAGAACTCAATCAAGAGCAGATGGTAGGAGTGCTATGCTCAGACACAAGGACAGTCTGACAGAGAGGTGTGTCAGCTGTCACAGTAGCAGCAGAGAGCCCTGCAGAGCAGGGAGCCAGAAACTTCTAGGTCTGGACACAGGAGGCCATCATCCCCAATAACACCTCTGTTCTCATCCCTACCTCTGCACAACTACATTGATCCATTCACATCAACCTGCCATCTCTCCTAGTGCTCACTGGGTGCTATGAAACGGAGATATGTACATGATTGATGGCAGAGGATATTTGAGATTTGCAGCTTTTTCTACCTTGACAAGTGCTATTATTTAAATGTGTTCCCCCAAAACCATGTGCTGAAAATTTAAATTCCCAGTGCAATTTATGCTGCTAGAACACACCATCACAAGCTGTGTGAATTATAGACAATAGTTTATTTGGCTCCCAGCTCTAGAGGATAGGAAGTCCAAGATCAGGGTGCTGCATGTAGTAGGAGCCTGCTTTCTGTGTCCTCACACGGTGGAAAACATAATGGTGGGAATGGGAAAGGGACCAATCTCATTCTGTGATTAGGAACCTACCCTGTGATAACTAACCCAGTTGACTATCAATGATGTGAATCCATCTGTCATCTCTCAAAATTACTTCTGCTCACCACAGTTGCACTGGGGATTGTTTCCAACATACAAACTTTGGAGGACACGAACTATAGCAAATGGTGCTGGGAAGTGGGACCTAATGAGAGGCAGTGAGGCCAGGAGGGCCAAGTCAATGTTAGTGCTGCTATTGGGAGAGTGTGCTCATTATACAACGTTTAAGTCTAGCCCCCTCCCTTTTGCCATGGGATGATGCAGCAGAAGGCCCTCACTAGGTGCCGTTCTAGAGCTTGGACTTTCAGACTCCAGAAGCATAAGGAAGTATAGTTCTGTTCTTTATGAATTACCAGTCTCAGGTATTCTGCTATAGCAGAACAAATGGATTAAAACAGTATGGGGTTTGTGTTTAATGACACCCTTATATACTTTCCTCTTAATAAAATTTTGTATTTGGTTGTTAATGTAGGCAAAAAAGGTAGGAAATTTTTGATTAGTAAAGTAGATTTTCTAAAATGTGCTGGATTGAGAATAGTATGGGTAAAACAGAAGATATGAAAACTGAGCAGGAGCTCTGGCACAGCTGACAGATTACAGAGGCTAAACAAGTGTATTCATTTTAGGCAAGGGCAAGCTGTTTTCTGTGTAGAAAAACTGGAATAAAAATACTATTAAAAAAGGCTGGGAGCCGGGTGTGGTGGCACACACCTGTAATCCCAGCCCTTGGGAGGCTGAGGCAGGAGGATCACTGTGAATCTGAGACCACCCGGGGTTACATAGTGGTTCCTAGTCAGTCTCAACTAGTAGTGAGACCCTGTCTAAAACAAACAAACAAACAAGGCTGGGGACTTAGCTCAGTGGTGCCATCACTTGCCTCGCAAGGGCAAGGTCCAGAGTTTGATCTCTGGTACCAAAGTATAAACAATAGAACAAAACAAAACAAAAAATATTAAAAATGTAAGGGACATTTAGTGCGTTAATTTTTTTCACATTAGTAGAGTCCAGGAAGGAAAGAAATGCCCCTGAGAGACAACTTCAGTGCTACGCTGTGTTTAGATCTTTACATAAGCTCATTTACGCGCATCATCCAACATCCTGTCCCTGTGCTTCTCTGACGTGTTCTTTCACATGTGAACTTGACTCACTGAAATGCATTTTTTAAAAACTTCAGTAATCAAACTCCTCACTCTTGGTCAGTATAGTCTGCTCTTGGTATATGCCCTTTTGCTTTTTGGATGTTTCTATCAAGATAAGACAAGTTGAAAGATTATAGAATTACTTTGTACTACTAGATCTGTGATAAATTTCAATTTCATTTTGACCCCACATATTTTCTGGGCTTTATTTTCACTTCTAATAAGCTATTCATTATTTAAAAATTTTCATTAGAGTTTATTTGACCATTGGTACGTGTAATGCTGGTTTTTGTGCTGTTAAATAAAGCATGTCTATCCATATTTTCATGCAGATATGTTACTTGATTACCATTAAAAATGGTCAGTCAGAGCAGGGCATGGTGGTGCATGACTGTAACCTCAGCACTGAGGCAGCTGAGGCAAGATCACCACAGGTTCGAGGCCCGACCAAGCTACAAAGTGAGACCTTGTTTCCCCCCAAAAATTTTTTATCACATATTCTAAGACAATGGAATGTTTGAACATAAAAAAATTAAAATGTGATAAATGGTAGTGTCTATACAGTTATCAGAGAATAAAAAAGTAGTTTTATCCTCTTAGGTAATATATTCAAAAGTCAGGAAGAAGAATATGTGGAAAGTTCACCCAACACAAAATAATTTATAGAAATTATTTAAGGTAAAATATCATATTTAAAGTGCATGTCATACATTTTAGGATGTCAGTTCCAGTTTCCAAAGTTAAATAATCACCATATTTCCATTTCTTGAATATAAGCCATGAAACCCTTTTGAAATGTATACAATGCTGACAAAAATACATTCTGCATTACAGTGCTGAAGCGGGAATAAAACAGTCATACACAATTATATATGGAAAAGCCAACACTTTAACAAATTGAACACATAAATGAGGTATACTCAATACCATGGCCAAAGGCAAACCAGAGGCTCTTGACATAAGGGTGTGTGATAGAGGGAAATATAAAACAGAATGGAAGCTTGAAAAAGAACGTCTTTTAGAAAATGAGTTCTTACTCATATGCAAAGACCAGAAAATATTTGTATTACCAGAAGATGCAGGATTTATGAAGAGAATTAAGTGAATAAATTCACTGACACAAGAGAACAAAAGTTTATCTATTAGACAACACACAGTTTGTTGTATGCTACAGAGATACTATTAAAAACCTAAACTTTGGAAACTTGGAACAAAAGCACTTGTGTTGGTAACAGGTGATGGATTGCTCCTTAAGGTTTCTCTGGAATACACTATAAATGACAATATTTTGGTGTGTGTGTGTGTATGTGTGTGTGTATATATATATT
>NW_022900916.1:12487063-12497381 GCF_012274545.1 Fukomys damarensis
AACTTTTTTTCTCCCCAGTCTGGAGGCTGGAAGAATATTACAGTGCAGCAGTCGGGTTCTCATGAGGGAGTTCTCAGCTTGTGGATGGCTGCCTTCTTGCTGTTTTCCCAGTGTAGAGAGCAGTACTATGGCATCTCTACCTTGAAATACACTAAGCTATCACACCAAAGTTCCTCTCATGTAACCTCATTTGCCTTAAGTTCCTTTCTAAGGACCCCATCTCCAAATACACATTGGAGGTTAAAGCTGCAAAATATGAATTTTGGGAAGAATTCAATCTGTAGTTAGGAATGTTTCTGATTTTTTCTCAATGAAGTATGTGATCAGACTCTTTTTGGAATGATAGAAGGGAGGGCAATGAGAGGAAGGCAGGAGTGTTTAAAGAACTTGAAAGCAGTGTCATGGACTTCTTACAGAAAAGCACTAACGCTGCTGGGCCCACTGGAGTTAGTCCATTTGTATCAGTTTTTCCAGCTAGTAATGTTGAAAGAGAAGAGGCAAAATGGTATTTGAATTCAACCAGGAATGGGTGTTTAGGCAAGTGAAAACAGAGGGAAGAGCAGTATTATTGAAGGTTTTTACAAGAGAATTACATCAGATCAAGATGAAGCAAAGACAAAGAGGGGTGGTTTTGGATACCTACAGCTGCCCAGTCATCACAAAAGTTTAGTTTAAAATAAATATTTTACTTTGCTCATAATTTTGTCTTTAAGGAATTTGAAGAGCTCAGCTAGATGTGTTTCTGCTCCATTTGGTGTCATCTAGAGCAGCTGAGTCCTTTTTAAAATACTTTATCACATACTATAAAATTTAACATTTTAAGGTATATAATTCAATTAAAAATATATTCACAAAGTTGTGCAGCCATCACTGCTTACTTCCAGAAATTTTCATCGGCCTCAAAACAGCACCATACTCATCAAGCACTTTTCATCTTCGTCTTGCCCCAGCTACGGCAACTACTAATCTTTGTTTCTGTGAACTTGCATTTTGAGCACTTCATGTAAATGAAGTGTGTGGCCTTTTACCTCTGGGTTCTCTCATGATGTGTTCCAGGTTCATCCTTGTTGAAGTATGAGAACATCCTTTTTTGGAGGGCCAAATACTTCATTGTATGGATATGTCACATTTTTTACTGATTCATCAATCGATGGACCCTTGGGTTAACTTTTTGGATGCTAAGAACAATCCTGCTATTGGGCTGGGGATTTAGCTCAGTGGTTCAGTGGCCTGCCTTGCAAGCGCAAGGACCTGTGTTCAATCCCTAGTACCAAAAAAACCAAACAAAAAAAGAACAATCTGCTATAAAATTTATGTATAAGCTTTTGTGCAGACATAAGTTTATATTTCTCTAGGGTGTATTACCAGGGGTGGAATTGCTGGGTCACATGGCAATTCTGTATTTATTTGAGCAAGCAGCTGGGTCTTGAGGGTGCCTTTCCAACATAGTGTCTTTACTCATGTCTGATGTCTTTCTTTAGAGCCTCTAAACGTATCATGGGACTTTCCAGGTAACCACAGAACTTGATAGCAAGTATTCCAAAGAGGAAGTGGAAAATGCCAGCCCACTTAAGGGCCAAGTTTGGAATTGGCAGTCGCTTTATATTCTCCAGGTCAAATCACTTATGAAGCCATGCAGGAATAGAACTTACTCCACCTCTTTTTTTATTTGGCACTGGGGATCAAACTCCTCGGGACCCCAGGCGCAGAACCACTGAGCTAAATCCTCAGCCCCAACTCCACCTCTTAATAAGGGTTTAAGGTCATACTAAAGAACAGGATATACATAAATTCTTTCTTTCTAGATTTTACAATCTAGTCGGAGGTAATATAGATATCATCACATAAAATATAACAGATGGTGCTATAGTGCTATAAAAGAACTGTAGGTCACAAAGGAAACAATCTTGTCTGGAAAACAGGGATACAATTCTACCAATGTTTCAGTGTAATTCCGACACTGGTTCAGTTTAGAGAATAAAGCAGGCTGTAAGCAGAGGGACAGATATGTCTGGATCTTTGGGAAATACTAAGAATCCAGTCTGGTTACAACAGAGGATAAACATAATCAGACAGGATGACATATACAGTGGTAACAAATTTGGCTTTATTTTACAGGTACCAGAGAGTAATTTGAGATATCTGAGCTACAAAAGTTAAATAGTAGGTAGCTGATAAGTTAGATCTGTAGTTTAGGTAAAAAGCTGACAGCAGAATCCAGGATAATGTAGAGGGGGAAGTACTAAAAGCAGGCAAGATTATCTAAGATTTCTGTAGAAGTCCAAATAAGAAAGAAACCAGGCAAGGATTTACAAATATAACTTACAGGTGAACTAGTTTAGGCTGATAAACTCAACTGATTATACAAAATTGACAAAAAGACCTTTTACTTAGATTTATTAAGTTTAACAAAATACAGCCAGGTACATAAATTACTACTGAAAAGCCTAACTTTAAACAAATATAAAATTAGTATGATGTATAGTGCTAAAAGCTGAGTTGAAACATTATGTAATTGTGACTTAAGGTTACTGTATTTTCATTTTACTACTTAAGTAACAGCAAAATGCAACATGAGAATACTTAAAACTTGTCCTTCTCCATGGTCACTGTATAAAGATACGTCTAATCTTTTTATTATTAGCTGACATGCTGTCAAATAATATCACATAATTTTAGTCACTGGAAGAAACTGAGATATGTAAAAAATAATTGCTATATATTTACAAAATAACAGTATTATTTGCTATTCAGAGTTAACTAAATGCTTATCGAGCTCCTTCTATTTCCCAGGTCCAAGAAAATGTTTTGTTATCCTAAAGAAATTCCATTTTTAAAGATATATAATAGTACTTTTCATTTAACAGATGAGAAAATTAAGAATCAGATAAATAGAAACTTGCTCAATACAACTGGCAATAACATTTTATTGACTGCCAATTTGGGGGGAACATATATCATCTATTTGTCACTTCTGCATTATTACCACAGTCTTTGCTTTTACATTTTTCTTAAATTCATGCAGCTATAAACAGTATTTATATTGATATAATCAAATCTTCTCTTTTCCAAGAGAATAACTTTGTGTTCCTAAGGTCATCACCACTTATCATTTCTTGCTCATGAATTTTAATAAAATATACCTAAGTGAGAATTTGTAATATTTATTATTTTGGATTTATAAAATGACACAGGCATATACTTTAAAATCTGTATCTATAAAGAAATAGATACAAACTATGAATTCTAAAATATATTTATATGTATTTAAAATGAACCTCATTAAATTTTTGGCTTATAAATATAATTTTATAAATAAAGATTAAGATATTAGAAACATTAAGAAACTTAAAGATATTAAGAAACTTAAATAGCTATGTATTGATGGTCAGCTATTTATAAAGTACTGAAATATATATTTTCAAGTTTAAAGTACCTCTCCTAAGAGTTGAATTCAAGTAAAATAAAATTATAGCAGTATTTTGCTATATATTATAGGTACATAATTATAAGTCAAAAGTTAAAGCAATACAGAAATATTGAGGATAATTTAATATAAATGCTATCCCACTTCTATTTTGTAATTGCATTCTTATAGGAAATCTGTTCTATGCTGAATGTGATCAACATGTATGACAAATATGTAGTAATAAAGAATACAGTTGAAAAAAACAACAAAAAAAGGAAAAAAAATCATTCTAATTAAGGTAGCTTAATAGAAAGGACACAAAACTGGGTGTGGTGGCTCATGCCTGTAATCTCAGCACTTGGGAGGCTGAGGCAGGAGCAGGCACAGTTGCTAAGAGTATGAAGCCAGTCTGGGATACATATTGAGTTCAAGGTCAGGCTGAACTATATAGCATGACCCTGTCTCAAAAACAAAAAATCAAGACAAAAAAGCACATATATACTGGGCATGGTGGCATACTCCTGAACTTGAAAGGCTGAGGCAAGAGGATTCCTGTGAGTTCAAGGCTGACCTGGGCTACATAGTGATTTCAAGGTCAGCCTGGATTATACAGTGAGATCCTGCCTCAAAAAAACAAAAAGAAATCTTGTAATTGCCCTTATTTTATAGATTAGGGGCTGAGATTAAATCAGAATAAGTATATTGTTTAAGTCATATACCATTGGTAGAGCCAAGGTCTGATAATATTCTGAGCTGTTTCACCCATCTTTGTTCTTTCATCTTATGACCAAATCTTATTATGTATTCACTAACATAGTGTTTTATTTATTTATTTATATTTTGGTTTTTTGACACAGGGTCTCACTAGGTACTTGAGACTGACCTGGAACTCACTATGTAGCCCATGCTGGTCTCTAACTCACAGTAATCCTCCTGCCTCAGCTTCCGTGTGCTGGGATTACCGGTGTGACCCCGCCTGGCCACAGTAACTTTGGGAAATTATCAAGTAATAAAATTGTTTTTCATTGCAGCTCAAGACCTCTCAAATTTTTGTTACTAATGTGCATTTTCAGAATATCATGATATTAGAGTATGTTTATAGCTTAAGGTGAGAACTTCTATTTTTAGAGGAAGAAGTTCCCATTTTGGTTTAACTGGCAAAAGCTTATTAATAAAAACCATAGCTTGAAAAACCTTTTTATATCATAGTGACTTCATATGTTGTGAAATGATTTTCTATAATTTTGACATTTTCCTCAGACAGCCAGTTTTCCTGTTTTAGCTGGCTTATAAGTGCTTCCAAAGACTTCAACCTTCCTAGAGTTTTTTGTTCCTGTAGCTCAAGGAGAGTTATCTTTGAATGTAGCTTAGAGACTTTTTGCCATAAATGTTCATTTATGTCTTGTCTGCAGTAAGAATGATCAATTTGCAAAACTTCTGCCCCATGATCTACATCCTTATATAAGGAGTCTTCAGTATCTCTATCTTCCATTTCCATGGTTTCTTTTTGGATTGGTGTAAAAGAATCAACAGGTTTTGAATTTTCTGTGGGTACAAAAATGGCAATAAGAGACTCTTTGTTTGTGTTTAATTCTTCAACTGCATGATTGATTGTGCTAAATAAGAAAGGATTTTCCTGTGAATTAATTTCCATGGAATTATTTGTAAGGTTTGGATCAACAAGATGATCGGTAGTTATTTCAAGCACTTCGTGGGTTTCCAAAGACTGCTGAATACCTTCTGAATCTGAAGTTGTCAAAGTAATAGTTGTAGAATTTTGATTCTCATTAAAACTACTTCTACCTAAATCGTGGTTGACTGATGTTTTCAAGGTAGACTGTGGATTTTTGGTACCATGTTTAATTAGATTAAGAGTTACTACGTTACTCTGCATACTTTCTGTTTTTGGAGCTGGTGGATTCACTATGGCATATGAATCAAGTAATTCTGCACGTTCAGGGAGCACATCTGTGTTAACTGTATTTTTCTTTGCCTCATTTGATAGAAATGATTTTTCTGACTTGGCTTTTAGAAATACTTCATTCTCATCTTCCAATTTCTTCTTCTGAGATTTTTTTTTGGAAGGGTCCTTTCCCTAGAAAATAATATTTTCAAATTCTAAAAAAGACACACTTTATCAGCTTATTCTCTTTTTAATAATGGACTGTTCAATTATAATTCTGAGCAATGTATTGGCCAAGGAAATTTATTCAGTTAAAAAAGGTTCTAAGAATGTAACAACTTAAATATGTTAATTAAAAAAAAACATGCAGCCCATCAATATGATAAAAACATTTCAGATCATTCAAATGACCAGTTAAAATAATCTTAACTCTTTATAACTCAATAATGTATAAAGTGCTATATCTCCCGATTCTCTTAAACTGTTTCACAAAAGTTCAAATTTTATTAACATTATCACACTTTGAATAAAAACTCACACTGGTGTTCCTTATTCTTAAATATATTTTCCCAAGTTACCTTGCCCTCTCACTTTCTCTACCTCATCAGCTGCCACCTTGTAATCTGCCCTTGCCATGTGCCACCCTGTTCAACCTAACCCTCCTCCCCCCAACTCCAATACCTGACAGTCTTCAGGCAAAGAAAATATTGTTGGAATTGCAGTTTGTTTTAAATAACGAACACCCCATCTGATGTCAAGAGAATCAGGAGTAAAATGGTCACTACACAGGAACTGGTATTTACTGGGAACCCAAGAATCCCGTTTCATATTCTTTAACCACTTTTCAAGTCTTTCTTTGTCATGGAGAGGAAATCTGAAATAAAAAAACAAAAAAAGGAAATGTTTACTATGCTTTTTATAATTTTACCATATGCCAGACCTATATATCTAGGTATTCTAGTTGTCAAGTATTGGAAAAGGAGAGCAGTTGTTCCTATCAAATAAGAGCATCTTTAGGACAACTACCCCATTACCTCTGAAGAAGACACTATGACACTTAGGCAACACTTTTGTCTGAGACCAGCTTGTAAAATACAATTCAGCATCTTTCAAGTAAAATATATATTCCTGTGAAGGATGAAAGCCATTCTTTTTTATGGATCATGTACCACTTTTATTTTGTTGTACAACAAACAGGAAGTAGGAAGCAGAAGTACAAAAGAGTTTGTATAAATTATATTTTCTCATTCAAATGTATTTCATAGTAATTTCACAAGTCAAATGATTTATTTATTTTATTTTTTGTTTTGTTTTGCTTTGAGACAGGGTCTCACTTTGTAGTTGAGACTGACCTGGAACTCACTATGTAGTCCAGGCTGGTCTCGAACTCACGATCCTCCTGCCTCAGCCTCCCAGTGCTGGGATTACAGGCGTGTGACACCACACCCGGCTCAAATGGTTTGTTTATAATTTTAAGTAGCATTAAGCTTTAGGCTATTTATATTAATTTGTTTCTTTTCTTTTCTTTTCTTTTTTTTTTTTTTATGGTACCAGGGATCAAACTTGAGGCCTTGCACTTGCAAGGCAGGCAGCAGAACCACTGGGCCAAATGCCTGGTCCCTATATTAATGCTTTTAATATAAGGAGACATTAACTCAACAAATGATTTAACTGAATAAAATGAATACTGTTAAAAAAACGACTAATATTACAGTCTCTTTATTGGCATCAGCTCCAATTCTACCTATACTTAGTCTAGTATTTCTTGACTTCTCTAAACAAGACTAAGAACTCTGAAGTTCTGAAAAAGGAATTCTGAAGCAAGAAAAATAAACATATTAAAAATAATACACTCATGTTTTATAAGAAACAAATCAAATATAAAAGACAAAGACAAGATAGCTTTTGTATTTCGTTCCTATATTGGATTTAAAGATGGCTCTAGAATATTGCAATGTAGTACTATATATAAAGGTAAAATTGGACTATTGGCATAATTCGGTAGAAAAAATTGCTTAGCATTGAAATACATTTGATTTAAAGTATACTAAGCACTAACTGACAGTGATATTTCTTTTGATGATTCTCCAAAGAATACAGCTGGACACATACCTTACATAATAACTTCCTATGAGTTAAATAAAAAATACATTAAAATTAAGTTCACCTGCTTCTGTTTACTTTTGTGGCTAGTAGAAAATTTAAAATTACTTACGTGGCTTGGGTTTTATTTCTGTTGTACAACACTGTATAATTTCCTATCAAGTCTCTCATACAAATTGTAGCTGTTATACATTCCCTCCCATTTCACATTTTTGGTTGACACTTGCAGTAAGTAGTATGATTTTCCCCCTAAATTTTGGTAGGTTTATAAGATCATGGGGAAAGGAATCTTGGTGTTTTATAGGAAATAATTTTTAACACTGATACTCTTATGTGGGGAAATCAGGTGATTCATCTTTGGAAGTTCACATCATAAAAACAATGTTTTGAAAATATTTTAACCTTGCAAATAAGTAACTTAGGTTTCAGTATGACAAGCATAACCAGCAAAGGCATTTAAAAACACAAAGATTAAGTTCAATCTTTTCATAGAAATAAAATGGAAACGTCTTTAACAATGCTTTTTAAATATAAATTCACGCGTAAGAATACCACTTGCAATTTTTATTTTAAGTACTGTATGCTAAGTTATGCCATAAAAAATTACATTCCGTGAATATCCTTATTGGCAAATACATTACACTATTTCCTCATCAGACAAATCTTTTTAAAGAAATCATATGGGTTATATTCCTTGAATAAGTTAGTACCTTTATAGAGATTCAATTTAATAATTGGTAATTACACAATTCCTCCAAAATGCCCAAGATAATCACATTGTAATAGGACACAATTTGTGTATATTTACAGAATTACTAAATTCATATACATTTATGTACTACTGCTTGCTATAATTTTAGCATGAAAAAATTCAGTTCTTCAAGTTCTGTGCTATTAGAGGGAAAACCTATATTTTTATTTTTGGAGCTATACAGGTAATTAAACATTTATAAAAATATAAAAACGCTTAAAATTCGTATTTCAAAAAACTTATAATTCATCTTTATAATTAATTTGGATTATGTTTTCCTCCTCAAATACAGTAACTCTGAGGTCTACAAAGATTAATCAAAAGGACTTTTTATATGTGAGAATTAGCTTAACATGATCTTCTTTTTTTCTTTTTGCTACAAACCATCTCAAAGCTACAATCATTAATGTAATGGCATATAAAGGCCTATTCCCTATTTCCTCCCCTATTTCCTCGTGAAAGGGAACAAGGAGATAGTCCTTGATAAATTGCCATATAGTATGAATTAAGGTTATAAGTTTTTTTTTTCTATTATGTATGATAATGGAAAGCAGCTGAACCACTACTGAATGGCAGCTTCGGGTCTAAAGTAAAACTGGATTCGCAACATAACCGGGTAAAATTTAAAGAAAGTTAGACAACCAGTTTAGCTCAAAACGAAATCACTTTTAAAGACAAGAGACAGGGAAATGGCATATATTAAATTTGTTGGTTTTCCGTATCTAGTAAGCACGCACCTCCTGCCAGTACTGCTTTATCTCTTCAAACTGTGAGCTTGAATTAAGTTCTACTAATATCTTTATATATGAGAGATATGAGGCACTGGGAGTCTAAATATTTTGCAGAAGGTTATTCAGAACAAAATAATGGAACAGCATTTGAAGTTAGTGTAATCTTGGAGCCCAGGCTCTTTAAGTATTATACAATACTGCTTCCCTGCTCTGCATAATTCTCCTATAATTTCACGGAAATATTTCGTGGTCCTAGTCATTGTGAAGAACACGTACCCTGTTTTTTGCACTAATGAAGGGTATGTACACCTTTGAACAGAACACAGGTGATAATTCCAGCTGTGTCACAAAACTTGCAAGGTTTTTCGGTTATCCAATGTTTCTGGCTTTGCTCGGGAGAAAAATGGGATTAAAGTGTTCCTATGCAACCTAACTCACAGATCATGGAACTCTGGGTGCATCTTCCTAATTAGCAGGTTTGTTAGAGGTTTAAGCTAAATACTGGCTAACGTCATTCAATGAAATGAGGTCAAGTGAAATGAGGGAAAGGCTCTGAAAATCACCCAGCACCGCGCAAAATATTAACTCCTGTATTCAAACCCAAACAGGCCCCTACGCCTCGCCAGCAGCCCGGAGTCTGAAGAGACATACTGAACCCAAGCCCTCGCATCCTCCCGCGCCGTGACCAGAATGGGAGCATGGGACTGATTTCCAGACCTCAAAGGAGACGCGCGGCCTGCGGCTAAAAATGACACTTCTGCACAGTGGACAACTTACGGGTAAAAGCTCAGCTTCCGGTCTTTAGTGTTTCGTCCTCGGCGGTTTTTACAGCAAATCGCGGCGCAATAGCGGGGCATCACTTGGGTAAGGTCCCGGGTAACCCGGGCGCAAGCGGGTAGCCTCGCAGAGGCTGGGCCGTGAGTCTCTGCCCCCGAAACACTGCGCCTGCGCTGGAATCCCGCCCAGGGGACAGAAGCCGGAACCAGGGACTGATTTCCGCCTCCGCTGGCGTCAGCACCGCCCCTTTGGTGTTGGGGCCGGAAGTGACGCAGGGGCAGAGCGGTAACAACAGTTTTCCACGTGCGCGTAGGGCGCCAAGGTCAGCTGGGAGACGGGAGCCAATGGGAAAGCGTTTCGTGTAGGTCATCTCCTGAGGCGTTGGTCAGCAGCCAAAAGCTCGCCTGTGGGTGCAGGCTGTGGAGAGAAGCGGTCGCTTTGGCGGTGGCGGGAGCGCTTAGTCGTCGTGGAAGCCACACCAGGGCACACGACGGCCCGAAGAGGCTGCAGAGGCCAGGGTGAGGAGCCACAGGCCCCAGCGAAGTAACGGAGCCGGCCGTCAGCTGCGCCGGTGCCCCCGCTTTGTGTAGTAGGAGCCGCGCCCGGAGGGGGCGGTGAGAGCAAGGCCGGGGCCGGTCGCGGGG
>NW_022900916.1:12497863-12543659 GCF_012274545.1 Fukomys damarensis
CCTTCGGGCGCGGGTCTCAACAGTGCCGCGCGGCCAGCCGCTGTCCTGGGAAAGGGGCCCAGGCCGCCGTCCAGCAGGTCCTGCTGCAAATGAGAAGCCAGGTTCTTTGGAAAGTTAGCCTAGTAAAAATGGTCATTCACCCCGAAACCGTGGGGGTAATGTTTATTCCACCGCGAAGGCGTCTGACAGTCGTACACCTGCCCTTTGATAGCTGTGCTTGCGGCTTCCCTGGACACGCTCCGTTTGTGTCCCTTAAATCAGGAGGTTTTACTTGACCCTTGGTACCCGCAACTGTGAGTAACTTTCTGGGAAAGGAAAAAAAAAGCAATCCACCTGCTGATTACTCTCAGAAAGTCCCAAGGGAGGGGAAGGCAGTTTCCACAAACCATAGTGCCTTTTCGTCAGCCTGTGTCATCATAAGTTATGGACTCCTCTAGTGCAGAATTCAAAGACGGAAGGATCACCTCGTTTGAATTGCAGCTCATTAAGTAGGTATTATCAAGACTAAGTTGAATTCCAAGTTAAAACTTAGTGACTTAAACGTAAATCTTTTAAGTACAGTATTGAAAAGTTTGAAAATAAGAATCGAACTTCTCTAAAGTAAAAAGTATTTTTTTTCCATCGATCTTGATAGAAATCTTTTTTTTTTTTTGGAGTCAGGTTCTCACTATGTAGGAGAGGCTGGCCTTGAACTAACTTCGATCCTCCTGCCTTAGTCTCCCAAGCGCTGGGATTACAGACATTTGCCACTACACCCAGCTTAAATTCTATTAATTGTGAATTTTAAGCCGAACCTATTTATTCACCCTTATTTATTAAACATTTGAGGTGTTACATTCATGCAGGTTTCATAACTCCTGAATTGTTTTAACCTTCTTAAGGACAAGTAGGATTCCGCCAAATTAAGAAATGTCTTCCTTGGTTTTGCTACTTATTACTTTGGGCAAATTTTCAATAACTGGTTTTAGACATAATTGAAGACTCTTTCATAAGCAAGCACAGTTGAAAAGGGAAATCCAAATAACATTTTGAGTATAATATTTTTTCTTTTTAAAAAATACTTCTTTTAAGAATTCATGTTCAGTGGGGGCCGGGGATTTAGCTCAGTGGTTCTGTCACCTGCCTTGCAAGCACAAGAACCTGAGTTCGATCCCCGGTACCAAAAATAATTCACGTTCAGTAGCTGGGTATGGCAATGCATAAATGTCAGACCAGCACTCAGGAGTCTGTTTGCAAGCAGGAGAATTGTGCAGAGTTCAAGCCCAGCCTGGGCTGCAAAGTGAGACCCTATCTCTAAACCGAAAAAAAAACAACAACAACAAAAAACAAAGACAATAAACAAAACAAAACTAGGTGAGGGTGATAAATTTAGCTTTGCTGAGAAAAAAGAATGCATTATTTTAATAGCCCAAGATGTCTAAATTATAGAAATCTTCCTTCTCTGAGAAAGAGCCAATTCAGTTTTAATTTCAGCAGCTAAACCAGATTTCAGTTGAAAAAGCTTAATTACAAGTGCTAAATGCAAACACTGACAGTACAGTAGAATATTTACAAATTATTATATGCTTAACATTTTATTACTGTGAGTTTTTTCTTTTCTTTTGCTTTTTGAGACAGGTTCTCACTATATATTTCAGGCTGATCTTGAACTTCTTAACTATGTACCCCAGGCTAGCCTCTGGGTGCTAATCCTCCTGCCCCCCAATGCTGGATTACAGGCATGTGCAACCTTGCTGGGCTGTTACTGTTTTTTTGTTTGTTTATTTGTTTTTGTTTTTAAACTTCATATCCTTAAGGTTTATTAGGTTTCTTTTAAAAGAAAAAAGTCTTAACTCCATATGTAAACTTTTTTCTTTGTTTTTTTAGGGTTTTAGAAATGGCTACTCCTCAGTCAGTCTTCATCTTTGCAATCTGCATTTTAATGATAACAGAATTAATTCTGGCCTCAAAAAGTTACTATGATATCTTAGGTGTGCCAAAATCAGCATCAGAGCGCCAAATCAAGAAGGCCTTTCACAAATTGGCCATGAAGTATCACCCTGACAAAAACAAGAGCCCTGATGCTGAAGCAAAATTCAGGGAGATTGCAGAAGGTAAATAAATGACTTTCTGAGGTCTCATGAGTATTACTAGTCAGGAGACTGACTGGTTTTATGGCTGGGAAGGTGGGGAATTTAACTTACAGTGATATTTTAAAGTTATTTTCTTGTTTCTTGAAGGAATGAACAGATCTAAAAATGTTAAAAATACGTGATTTCATTGTTGTTAATGAAATAACTTGTTTCTATGTAAAAAGGAATTTAGGTACCAAAAGTTTTACCAATTACAAAACTTACTAAATAAATATAAAAAAATGAAAATAGATTGTACAATTTCTTATTCGTTTGTTACATATTTCAAACCTCAAATATGCCTTAAAGTGAGAGTGTGAAATACATTCAGACTTAAAACTACTACTGTAGTTCTTAAATGAAGTGCACCTCCTGAGCATAATTAATGGTAGGTGGTGGAAATTGACAAAGGAGTTGGAATTAAACATTTACTTCAAGTAGTAAAAAATCTTAATTCCTTTTAATTGATGATACCGTGTTTGACCATTTAGTTCTTTAATACAGGTAATAGTTTCACACAAATACTATGAAGGATAAAGAACTCTGAATTATTTGTGTATTTGTGATAATGGTCACATTCATTTAACATACACTTACTGGGTATTTACTAAAGGTATCATTGTGCTAACTACTGATAATACAGCAGTGAATAAGATGAAGTCCTTGCCTTGTTTTAGAATTTTGTAATGTTTTTTTTTACTTTCATGAAATCCTTTCCTAAAATATAGAATTGAATGAAGTCAAGTGTTTTAAGAGGTTTGAATATATGTAATTTTGAATACTTTACTTTTAATTACTAAAATATTTTTATTTCTTTCAGCATATGAAACACTCTCAGATGCTAGTAGGCGAAAAGAATATGATACACTTGGACACAGTGCTTTCACTAATGGTAAAGGACAAAGAGGTAGCGGAAGTTCTTTTGAGCAGTCCTTTAATTTCAATTTTGATGACTTATTTAAAGACTTTAGTTTTTTTGGTCAAAACCAAAATACTCGATCTAAGAAGCATTTTGAAAATCACTTCCAGACACGGCAAGATGGTTCTAGTAGACAGAGGCATCATTTCCAGGAGTTTTCTTTTGGAGGTGGATTGTTTGATGACATGTTTGAAGATATGGAGAAAATGTTTTCTTTTAGTGGCTTTGATACCACCAATCGACACACAGTACAGACTGAAAATAGATTTCATGGATCTGGCAAGCACTGCAGGACTGTCACTCAGCGAAGAGGAAATATGGTCACTACGTACACTGATTGTTCAGGACAATAGTTCTTTTTCTTGTTAAACCCACCTGGTTGATTCTTAGTATCTTTGATGGAAAAGTTTTCTCTGAAATATTTTGACAAGTGCATGATTTAACTCAGAAATTTGATATTACTATTATATATTTAAATTTTTTTGACAAACCAACATTCAGCTAGTTAGACAAAAATCTATTAATTTTCTTGATTAGGAAAGATTCTTTAAAAAAAGATACTACACTGATGGATTTTTTTTTTCCCCCCTCCATGTGTTCTTAGGCTCACCAATGTGGCCAGTTTCATTACCACCAGAAAAAAAGATTGACTTTGCTTGATATATAGATTAAACTTTATGTGAACTTGAATGATTTTTGCAGTGAAACCTTTGATAATTTAAAATTGCATGCTCTAGCATTTGTGACTTGTAATTGAGTCAGCAAGGAGAGCATTCAGTGGTACTTGCCACTGAAAGCTTTAGAAAGGATAGTTTGATATTTACCATAGAACCTTGTCTTGACACAAAATTGGGTACAGGAAATGATGGTATTGCTGTTTGATCAACTAAATTGAAAAAAGAAAACTTAAAAATATTACCAAGATGTTATGTGTGTAGTCCCTGGCTAATGATTGACTTTATAGAGTTGAAATCATAGCTACTTAACACATCTTTTCACATTACTGTCTTAGTTGTTGGTTCTATTATTGAATTTATGTGTATTTATGTGTGTATGTATAATTTCTCCTCTTTGCATTTATCTTTATCTAGAGATTGACTAATACCTCATTCTGTTTGTAAAACCAGCCAGTAATTTTTGTGCAACCTTATTATGTGCAATATTTTTAAATCCTAAGAACTGTGTGCTTTTGTTTTCAGATAAAACTTATTTTCTTTAGTTCTGCACTTTCCACATTATACTCCATACGAGTATTAATCCTATGGGTACATATTAAGACTAGTGATATCTCATACAGCATTGTGTGTGAGTGAGAGAAATACAAGTATTTACAAGCTGATAAGTCTGTTGTCATTTTGTTAAAATTTTATTATGCAAATCTGGAGGCATAGAGGATATATGTAATAGGTCATATGCTGATTGTAAGCTATATTTCTCATAAGGTTAACTTTTTCTAGTTTGATAGAATTTTGCCTTACTGTCATTTGTTTC
The DNA here is from genome assembly GCF_012274545.1 of Fukomys damarensis. Classification (NCBI taxonomy): domain Eukaryota; kingdom Metazoa; phylum Chordata; class Mammalia; order Rodentia; family Bathyergidae; genus Fukomys; species Fukomys damarensis. The sequence goes on from NW_022900916.1 coordinate 12,502,385, forward strand.
TGTTGATGTCCTATATTCCTCCCTTTCACAAATTTTGGTAGCTGGAAGACTTTATTAACTACATTTCCAGAGCAAGGATTCTGTCCCCAGTTCTTTCCTATTTAGGCCTGGTTGGGAAAACAGACTTTCCATAAAGCTGAAAATTCTTAATCAACTTTAATTTGAGAAATTTTTGTCCTTTTTCATTGTTGAGGATTGAATCCAGGATCTCATGCACATTAGACAAATGCTACTGAGCTATATCCCCAGCCTTTAATTTGTGGATTGTTAAGACAATGAAACTGCAGGTATGTGCTTGACTATCCCATTGAGTGGTACAAGCTGCTTGATTGGACAGTTATGCATGTATGGCCCTGTCGTGAACATGTTAAGGTTGCATTACTTTCATATTAGCATGTGTCCTTTTATTTCCAAGGCCTGCTTAACTTCTGTTTCTCCTGAGTCATAAATTTAAGATATAATTAAATAACAAACAGATTTAATCTTTAGGGTATATGTGTGAACATGTTTTCTGAGTAATTTTATTTGTACAGCTTGAATGTAAAAGCAGTGGGGAACCTACATTTGAAGAAATGACCAATAAAATAGCTGACCTATACCTCCCACACAAATGAAAGTCCCCCCCACCCCAAGTAGAATAGTAATCTCTCATTAGGATTTGTCTACTTGTCTTCAACTAGGTTGTGTATGCCTTGAGTTAAATACTATCAGCATGTGGTAGGCACATTTTTTTTTCTTTTTTAGTAAAATAGATGGGAAAATGACCTTGACAAGACATTTTCTAGCTGGTGGTTGGGGGTGTGCATGATTGCAGCAGGTTTAAAATAGGGTGATAGCAAAATTAAGTGCTCTTAGTGACATTACTATGTGGAAAATTTATATTGAAAACATTTGTGGCTGGGCCTGGTGGCACACCCCTGTAATCCGAGCACTTGGGAGGCTGAGGCAGGAGCATCACTGAGTTCCAGGCCATTCTGGGCTAGTGAGTTCAAGACCAGCCTGTAGTGAGACCCTGTCTCAAAAACAGCCCCACAAAAGAAAACATTTGTGGATAAATTTTTGTCAAGACGTTTTAGTAGAGTTAGTTATGATTCCATCTATGTGGTAAACAGTTGGTTCTTCAGAATGGTGCACTATAGGATATTTATAGGACGTGGAAAAAAAATGTTCAAGTAAATTTGTGAAACCTGTGGTAATATTTGAACCTTGTTAGATAATGGTATGTTTCTTTATAATTGGGTATATGGTCTGAATTTTTATGTCCCTCCAAAATTCATATGTTGAGATCATTACTCCCAAGGAGATATCATTATGGCCTGTGGGTGGTGATCAGGTCATAGGGCAAGCCTTGGAGTAGGATTGGTGCCTTTATAAGAGGCCAGAGAATGCTGGCCCTTTCCATGCAGTGAGGTTAGAGTAAAGAGACAGCTGTCTGAACCAGGAAGCTGGCCCAGCAAATCTGCTGAGGGCATCATCTGGGACTTCTCAGCCTCCAGAACTGTGAGAACTGAACATTTTTTATATAAGCCACCCAGATCATGGTATTTTGTTGTGTAAGTCTGAACATACTTAAGATAATAAGCTTCTTAGTGCTTTCAGAACGCTAATTTATGTTGTGATTATCTGGTAGAGTACCAGTGCTGTTTGCCAAACCTAGGCTGTGGAACCATTTTTGCCAAGTACCCTTAACAATATTCAGGTGTGCCACAGTAAAAGTTTGACAAATACTGAACGAACACTGAAAATTCACATCATTAGGATATTTGGATCTACTTAAAATAAGGATGACAGTGTGTATTATGCTGATACTTGTTCCATTAGCTATGGACAAGCTGAGACTGGAAAAAATCTTGTCAGAGCCCATTGTGTTTTTTTTAGCCTGTAGTATTTCATCAACATGCTTTTCTTTTTGTTACTGCTCTAGCTGCTTGAATAAGCCTTGTTTCTTCAGAAGTCATATCTATTATAATCCTGAGCAAGCAAATTATGAGAGTATAATTTAAATAAAACTCCTTTATTCTCCCAAGAAAAAGTCATTATTAAAATATTACTAAATTGTATCTCAAAGATAAAACAGTATTTACGAGCAGAAGTCAAATTATTAAGTTAAAGGCCAAATCATTCTGACAGGCTAATAATCATTTTGCACTTTAGACCAGCATTAGTAGTTAGTGGTGTCAGGTTCTGAGAGTTGACTAATGATTCAGCTATTTCTATTTGGAGAGAGAACAAATGCATACTCATTTACACCTATTTTTGGTGAAAATCTCCCCTGGCTATGTCTACAAAATAATGGGGTGAATGGGAATAGATCAAAATACTTAGTCTTTCTAGAATTGAATTTTTTTTTTTTGCATATGTGTAAATAAAGTATTGGGCTTATTTCTGATGTAAACTTTTATAAGAGTTTCTGGTAAGTGCCAGTGAAATGGTGAGATGGTCTCCTGTTGTAGGTGAAGTCAAAAGATTCTCTTCTCTCCCAACGTCCAACTGCATCAAGAAGTAAATCATTACAGAAGGGTGATAGGAACGCAGATAGGTTGAGTGAGAGTGGGAGAGGAACTGTATACACCTGGCTTAGAAAAGCGACTTGACTTGTAGAATTGTTTGTGTTTATGGTACTGATGATTGAGTACACAGCCCACACTATGCCCAGTTGTTACTGGAGGAGTTGCAGAGTAATGAGCACCATTTTGGAAGAAATGTCAAAAGAGGTTTCTCTACTAATATTTTATGACTAACATCTGAAAAACTACCAGGTAATGAAGTGAATGAGTAATAATCTCAAAGGTCTGAAGGAAAATGCTCTTGAACCTGTAACTAAACATATAGGTAGACTATTAATACAGGATTGAGATAAGGCATTTTAAAAATGCAAGAATTCAGAATTACCACCGTGTACTGTGACAAATGGCAGAGGGTTGAGACCACCTGAGCAGGTTAGTGAAAGGCAGGGAGGCACGGAACTTACTGACCTGGGTGCAGATTGAGGGCATCAATTGGCTGTCAGTGTCAGACAGACAAAAAGCAGAGGTTTTATAGGGGATTGAGAGAGGGTTCTGTCATGCCTGTCATGTGTAGGGGTCCATGCAGCAGTCAAGGTAGGAAAATGATGCTGTACTTGATGGTTTTATGGTCTTCTCTACAGCGTGTAACATTCTGTCCTGTGTTTTATCTGTTTGAAAACAGCACTGCCTGTGTCAGGCAGGAGAAGCCAGCACCACCTGTATCTTCTGCTGAGAGCTGTGGTTTTAACTATGGCTTGGAATTAAACAACATATTCATTAACCAGGCCGGGATATAGTTCAATGGTGCAGTGCCTGCCTTGCAAGCACAAGGTCCTGAGTTTGATCTCTGTTACTGAAAAAAAATTATAGTCCATATTCGTTAACCATTTCATGACCAAATCCAGCCTCACACATACCTTTTATGTAAAGAAAAAAACTTCAAATTACAGTGTGTAAGAAAAAGTACAGCATGGGAACAAGAATATATACCCTGCTAAATATGAAAAAGTTAGAAATCAAGAGCTTCAGACACTTGAAATTTTCTTTTTTTCCAGACAAAAATTTTTCACGTCTAATTACTCAATTCACAGTGAAGCTACTTATACTATAAGTGTTTTGGAATCAGTGGATCTAATTACTGAATTTACATTATAAATGTTTTCCAACCTGTATGTAAAGTACACACCATTCAGTTACATGATTAGAATAATTTTGTAAAAACATACCTGACATTGGGAAACGGAAAGAGAAAGGAAAGGGGAAGGTGAGGTGGAAATGTTAGCGTACTCTATCATTTTGTTTTAAGATGCCCGAGAAGGATTTATTAGTGGTAGAGGTACAGGACACATAAAAGCAGAGTGAGCGCTTGGAGAAATGGGGCACAATACAAATGGAAAGTGGGGGATCTTTTGGGTGGTGGGAGTCTGGAATTTATTTACTTATTTTTATTTTTTAAAATTTGCTATGGAGTTTAGGCTGTCCTTGAACTCTTGGTGATCCTCCTGTATCAGCCTCCTGAGTGCTGGGATTATGGGTCTGTGCCACCATGACTGAATCTGTGAAATTTAATAATCTATAATCTTAGTCTTGTCTAGTGGATGGGAGAGGAAGGCCCCCCCGATAGAGAAATAACAGTCTATCCATGTGGGAAATCCCAAAAGGGTGGTCCATTTATTGTAGATGAGTTAATTTGTTATCTTGTAGGCAGTTAGTGCCTGCCTGGAAGGGCCAACATGGAGGACAGCCAAGACACAGTCACTGAAGTCCAGCATTGTAAAGAAACTACCACACCCACTTGCTTCCCCAATGGATCCCCATCTAATCAGTATTACCTGAGCAACTATATTTGTCATAATCTTATTGGTTGATCATAGTTTTGTCACCTTGTCATTTTCCATTGGATCAATATTACCTAAGCAGTATTACCTCTGACAAATATGGTTGCTGAGGTATTGGCCAACCAATAAGATCGTTACAAGTGTTGTCGTTTATGTAATATTGATTAAACAGGGATCAAATGGGGAAGCAAGTTAACATACACGGACTGAACAAGGACTTTTGGGGAAAGCAGTGGGTAGCGAGGTTTTGCTTCCTCACCCAAGGTGATAGATGCCTATTTAGAATATGACTTCTGGTCAGCCCTAGGGAAATATGTAGGTATAGTCAATTATCTTTGTCTTGAAGCCTGGCCTTCACCTAATGTGCCTCCAGCCATGATTGTGATGTGTTCTTCTGCATTGACTTCTCTGAGGGCCCAGCCCTGTCTGACTGCCTATAATATTTCTAATTTAGCTGTCTACAAAAAAGGCACAAGAAGGGTCTATCAGAGTTAGAGATAGGAGACAGAGTGGAGTGTGATACTCAGAAATGAGGCACCCTGTCATCTTTCGTGGAAGGTAATCAAGCCAAAAATGAGTAATTTAAACTTATTATTTTAAAATGTAATGACAGTAGATGCTAATAACTTCTAGAGAGTGGGACTGGAAGGTAGGGTAAAACTTTGCTTTTTCTTTAATCTGTAATGTTTGAATTCTTGTTTGTGAATGTACTTTGTCTGCTCTAGTATGTGTCATGCCTGGCCTGTATGAGACCTCCACAGCAAACATGCTGTTCTCTGCAAACAACAGGCTACTCCAGTAAAAAGGACAGAGGGCCATACTGAAAAATTCAGGGCAGAGTATACAATTTTCCTGACATGCAAGAGTCCAATATTATGTTCATACCTGTGCTGATCAGGTCCTGAGACTGCTGTCCTGAGACTCAGTCATAAACATTCCACTCCACATTATAGCCCCCTTTTTAAGTCCTATATAAACTCAATTTCTCTCCCAGCTAGCTGCTAACCCCCCCACTTTCTGTCATCTTATCCACACACAGATGAAATAAATTCGGCTCTTCCCAGCTAGCTGCTGAAATCTGCCCCTGATTTCAGTCACTTTTCACATCCAGACAGGAATAAAGCTTTTTCTCACACCAAGCCTTTGTCCTAGTGGTCTCATACCCCATTTATAACAGTATGTTTTTTAATTAAAGGATGAAAAACAAGATCCTAGTGTATCAAGATATCTGTAGCTGTAGGTAAGAAATTAAATTTATCAACAATAAAAGGCTTATTTTCGTCTCTAACAAGAAGTCCAGAGGTCAGGCACCTCTAGGAGTTGGTAAGCCAGGAATCTGGCTTTGCTTTTTTGTAGTTCTCTTGGCACTGACCTTTGTGGTGCTGGCTTCCTTCTCACATACCTGTAACCCCAATACTTGGACAGGAGATCTCTGCTAATTCAAGGCCAGCCTTGGCTGTGTAGTGAGTTCAAGGCTAGCCTGAATTAACATAGTGAGCCTCTGTCTCAAAAGAATCATACTACAGTGTTATATCCTCACCCATGTTTATAGTGGTACAGTTTGTAATAGCTAAAATTGGAAACAGCCCAATTGTCCATCAACTGGAGACTGGATAAATGTGTGTGTGTGTGTGTGTGTGTGTGTGTGTGTGTGTTTAATAAAATGGAGCATTACTCAACCATAAAGAACAAGAAACTAGAGAGATTTATAGCTAAGTGGATGCTCATTGAGGCCATGCTCAAGTGAAATTAATAAGTTATACATGTGTAAATACTGAATAATTTCTCTGGTATGAAAAAGTAAATAAGGGTTAAAATGTATAATTGATATTGTGTGTTAGGAAGAAAAGTAAGAGTAGAGGAAGTGGGAGGGGTAGGGGAAAGGTAAAAAAGGAAAAGAAAAAATATGTGAAAAGCAAACATGGAAACAATGTCTTTGTAAACAGAGGGCTTGGGGGGGGTGAGGGGAAGGCTGGAGAATGGGGAAAAATAAGAACCTGGTAAGGCATGTATAGGTACAAGATCTCAATGAATGTAACTATTATATACCTAATATGTACCAATAAATTTAATAAAGATTAAAAAAACCTCCCTCACAGGTCTACAACATTTTTATGATTTTTTTCTTTATCATGAGATTATTTAGGTTTTTAAAAAGAGCATTTTAAATAGAGCATCCTCTTCAAAGGAGGTAGAAAGAATTCCTCTCTTTGTATTTCAGAAGAGCTGGTGAGTTGTTTCAATTAGAGACCAACTTCACCTTAAACACTGTAGAATCTTGGTATTGGTAGATTTAACATTTATAGTTTCAGCTCTTTGGAACAGATTTTAAAGGTCTGTTAGGTAATATTTTATAAGTTTTCTAAAACACAAAATTGAATTGCATGCCTGGGATGTCTACTATTAATTCAGGTAGGAAGTGAGCCTACCTACCATTTAGCATCTATTTATCAGACTATGTTTGAGTGGTTTATAAATTATGTAGTTCTTTTAAGAGAGAAATTATTTGCTAAGTGCTGTTCATTGTATAGAGATCAGAGTCTCTGTCATCAAGGTTAGAGTTACTCTTTTTTGCTTGGAGTTGGTTGCTATCATGGCTCATTTATCTTATCAAAAAATTTTCTGTGCATCTCTCTCTCTCCACTTTGCCTCGTACTGTCATAGTCCAATGTAAATTTCCACCATGTATTTGAATACTGGCTTTGAATTTTAAACTACTGGTCTTTAGGAAGTCAAATCTATACCTGACTTATTTCCCTTAGCCTAGGCCCTGTAAGCCTTTTGTTCTCACTCCTTTCCCAACAGTTTACTGAGGTCCCAAAGGATGCCTTGTGGTAGAGTGTTTTTGAATTATGACACATCATGCAATTACCACACACTGAATTGGCAGTATAGCAAACATTTTACATTATCCTATTGTTAAACTTAATCTCTGATTATTTAAATATAATTTCACATAATCACGCGAGGCATTACATGACTCACCACACACACACACACACACACACACACACAGGAAATTCATTTAATAAAATTGCTGACATTTCACAATTTTAGTTACAACTTAAATGCATTAATACTCATGTAGTTATTTAAAAGCCTTATTTTCTTGTAAATGAATTTTACTCTAAGCTTTTCCAAATGGTTATTAGGATTTATCTTATATATTTCATAATTAGAAAGGACTAGCTAGTGTTTGCTAATGAATATTATTTGGTTAATTGTATTCATTCTTATCATTAGATAATGCTAATTCTTATTCCCTGATTCACAGATCAATAATATATGCTCACACTTATCTGGGGATATAAATATAGAGCTAAACATTTTTCTTTCTTCTTTCTTTTTTTTTGGTACCAGGGATGAACTTGGGTCTTGCGCCTACAAGGCAGGCGGTGGAACCACTGATCTAAATCCCCAGCCCGATAACCATTTTTCTTTACTTCTCACGGGAGAGGAGCGTTATCCATTCATCTCTATTCCCTTCAACATAGCCCAAACCTCAGTCACAACCCCAAAGCTTAGTGACTCAAGAGTTTATTTGTTATTCACGCACAGCCTGCTTGAGTCCAGGGCAGCAGTTCTCCAAATGATGAGATACCTCTACTGCTCGTTTAGCTCTATGTAAGTGTTCTTTGGTTAGAAAGAAAAGAGGAAAGAGTCATAGGCATTGGCCCAGAAGTGACATAAGTACTTTAGCTGACTGCCTGGCTGTGGTTTTAGAGTGCTGTCTAAGAAGGGGTCTGGAAGTGTAATCTTTTATGTGACCGTGGGGTAGAATACAATGGAAAATGGTAAATGCTAGCAATCCACTTTTGGGAGGCACTTTGTTGGTCATACATCCTACAGGAGACATGTTCTCTAATTTTGTACCATTTGATGCACATCTCATAGCAGTTATGTGAAAGTAGGGCTATATCATTATAATGTATGTGTTTTCCATGTACAAATAAAGTAGGTAAGAGCAATAGGACATGCTGAAGTATATTTCACATTCGATATCTTAAAATATTAGGATAATATAAAAATGTTTTGAATTTTTTATGGAATACTGTGCTTTTGCAAAAGAAAAACTGCAAACCAATCTTCTGCAGAGTATATTTGTGTTCATTGAATAAGAATAATTCTTTACTAAAGTATAGGACACATTGGGTTTCAAAAGTTTCTCGATTATCTGGAGGCTGCTAATTCACATTGGACATCTTCAAGTAACAGTTTGAAGCATTTCTAAAATCTATGATCAAGAAACCCTTTTTCAAGGAACGTCTCTCTGGACCAATTAAGTAAAGGAATAATTCTGTGTAATGCGTGTTAGAAATCTGGACAGGACATACTTTAAAATCTAACTAAAGAACAAACATGTGTGGAAAGCCGAACTTAAACTTCATTGTAAAAGTCACAAACAAGGGCTGCGTTAATGTCTTGCACGGAACTACTATGAACACTAGAGCAAATTTACTAGAAGCGTGATTTGAAGACAGTCATGGCCTTAAGGATGCAAAGTATGTGTGTAGAGCATTAGCTTTTTGTTATTAACATTAGGAAACTTCAGATTAAAGTTGGATATTGGTCATGAAGATTGAATACCTGTGATTTCAGAGCTGCAATATTCATGCATTTTAGTGAAGTGCCGAAAGGTCGTCTTTAAATTCCCAGAGTGCTCATTAACTTCTGTGTTTGCCCCTTGGAAAATATATTAAAAATTATGAATACCAAAGTTGGGAATATTAATAAGCTTTGTCTATGTGGGGAAAAAAAGTGCAAAGATAATTGCATTCATACTCTGTGCTTTTTTTTCCTTCATTAAGAAAATTGATGTAATCTGACATAGGCCCAGTTTTCCCACCATCCTCTTATAGAACGCTTTTATGAAAAGCACAGAAAGGATTCATTTTCTCTGCCCTGCTGTGAGCCTTCTGCCATCAACAAACTCTGTATTTTTACCTATAGCCAAGCGCACACTGGATCACATCACTCAGGGCCTTCGAAGGTCTTCTCCAGGGGTGTCTTCCCCTCTCTTGTAACCTGTTTTCTTTCCATTCAGTAACAAAACCTGTTCCTATTTCTGCCCCTATAAAACCAGTTCTTCTTTTGGCTCCACCAATTGCTATCTCATTTTTTTGTTCATGTTTGTAGCAAAACTTCTTGAAGAGTTTTCATCCTCACAACTCCATCAAAACTTCTCCTGTTAGGGTTATCAGTGAGCTGTATGTTATGAAATCAATATCAAATAACAGATACTTTTCAGACCTTTTACACATAGTTCACAAGTTTCCTTCTTGATAGTCTTCCTTCACTTCATTTTCCTAACACCAAACTCTTGAATTTTCTTGTTTTCTATTGGTTGTTCCTTCTCAGTGTCCTTTGTTGATTTCTCCTTTTCTCTTTTGCATCTTCTCAGTCCTGGTCCTTCTTGTCCTCTCTCCCTTCCTCTATTCCTGACTATACTCATTCTCTTGGTGACTTTTTTCGCTCTGCAGTTTTAATATTATCAGTATGTCTTCCAGTTTCAAATTTCTACCTTTTAGCCAAGATGCGTATAGTCAGAACTCCAGATTCAAATATTCAGCCATCTTATATTCATATACCCACATGTCTAGTAGGGAATCACTGATATTCCAACTCAAGCTTCATTTCAGCTGAATTCAAATCCATTCTTCAGTTGCTCAAGTTAAAACCTTGGAGTGGTTCTCTATTTCTTTCATGCTCTTGCATTGACACCCTATAGCCAACCCCACGGGCTATATGTTCAAAATAGTTCCAGAATCTCATAGCTTTTTTTCTCCTCTAGTGCTGATACTACCATAATCTTGTATATAGATTATTAGGTAAAAGCAAATTTCCACTTTTTGTCCCCTATATCCTGTTATTGAGCCCAGAACTAGAATTGTTCTTTTCCTTTCTTCTCCTTTTTTTTTTTTTTTTTTGGACTGGGGATTAAACTCAGGACCTTGTGCTTGCAAGACAAAGTCTTGCTATACAGTTCAGGCTGTCCTTGAACTCACTATGTGCCCAGGCTGGCCTCAAACTCACAGTAATCCTCCTGCCTCAGCTTACTGAGATCTGGGATCTTTTAAAAAGAAAATCAGAATGTGGTTTTCTCTACATAAACCTTCCATTTACTCCTATCTTGTTCCTAGTAAAAGATACATATTTTGAGACAGGGTCTCACTATGTAGTTGAGACTGACCTGGAAATCACTATGTAGCCCAGGCTGGTCTTGAATTCACAGTGATCCTCCTGCCTCAGCCTCCCGAGTGCTGGGATGACAGGAGTGCACCACCAAGCCCGTCCAGTCCTTTCAGCTTCTTCTAGCCTTGGCTCACGTGGCACCTGACCACCTCTGTGGGGCTTCCTGACCACCCTATTAATGATACGCTGTTCCCCTCACCCCTACACTCCATTTTCTTTGTTTCCCTCGGTTTTTCTTTTTATTTATTTGGTAGTGGGGATTGAACGCAGGTCCTTGAGTTTGTGAGGCAGGCAGTGGAACCAATGAGCTAAACCACCGGCTGTTTTTATTTTTAATAAAGCACTCATTTTATTATTTATTGTGTCATTATCTGCTTCTCCTGGACTGTAGCTAAACAAGGATAGGGTTTTGTTTTTTTTTCATTGTAAGTGCCTTGATCCAGGATTGACACAGTGTCAATTCTTAATTACTACTCAGTAAGGGAATAGAAGATGTTTTATAAGATGCATATATCTCATAATTTGATTTTCTGAAACAGTACAAAATCTTGTATATATATGAAAGATTAATTTGAATTGGATATCCTGATTATAAGTAAAGGACATCTATTCATAAAGATTTTGGTATATTACTGACTTAACCATCCACCAAATTTTTTTTTGTTAAATCCCAGACATCTCTTTTGCTATTAACTTTTCCATCATTATTTTTCTCTAAAGTACTTTCATGTGAGAAAATAATTTTCTGTTTAAATTCCATTGTTCAAACTGCCAGAGCTGCTATCTTAGAAGGCATTGTGCTTAGAAAACTAAGATACAGCCCCTCAGTTATAGGAAGATGAGAGAGAAACTTAAAAAAAAAAACTTTTATTAAGAAGTGAGCTCTTTATCCCAACACCCTTTTCTTGACTAGGGATGCAGGAGTTCATCTTTTATAATATTCAGAATACTAAAACTTCCTTGTCCTAATCCTTTCAGCCGTTGATATTTGCACCATGACTTAAACATGCTGTTTAAATTTTACATTCAAGCCATATTAAGTGGTGCTGACAATTTCCTCTATTTGTCATTCCAAACAAAATTATTCTGTTTTTGCTAGCATTTCTATATTTTCAAACTGATCATTCGTAGGTCAAAAGAAATCTTTGTGAATTCGTATTTAGATAAATGTGTAAAGTATGTTTCAGCTGGTCTCCTAAGAGAAACGATGAAGTAACCTCGATATATTCAGGGGCTACTTTGTAGGACCTGAAAAGAAGCTCCCATAAAGGATTTTAGAGCCATTTAGCCCTGGTCCAGCTATTATTGAAACTTGAACTTTTTTAGTTGTGTGAGAGGGGAAAAAAAAGGACTTTATTCTTTGCACAAGCCACCTTGAGTTCTAGTGCTTTTCACTCAGTTGGACTCTTAATCCAGTGTCATAAGCAAGAAGGAGCGGTCGCACTGAGCTGCTCCAGAGAAAGGAAAACAGGAGCACAGGGGAAGCTAATGCTTAGCTAAGACGGAAATACAGTGTCTGAGTGAGCCGGTTGGAGACTTGGAGGAAGTGGGAGTGGCTGATTAATGAATAACAGAACTTTACCCCTCCTATAGCTCCCCAGATCCAGTTGCCCCAGTATATTATGAAAGTATTTCTATTTTTACAGTATTCTCTGAAGTTAAAAAAAAAAAAAGCCTAGGAAGCAGTAGAAGACAGCTGACACATAGATCTTTTATCCTAGAGGTTGTAGTAGACAAATCATCCATTCCCCAAAGATGTCTGCATCCTGATCCCCAGAAGCGATGATCTGTTCAGTTAAAGAAAGGGATAATTGGGCCGGGGATTTAAGCTCAGTGGTCTGCTGCCCGCTTCACTAGTGCAAGGTCCTGAGTTCCATCACTGGAACCAAAAAAAAAAAAAAAAAAAAAAAAAAAAAAAAAAAGAAAAAAAAAGAAAAGGATGATTAAGGTTGCTGATCAGCTGACTTCAAAACAAGAAAGGCAGCCCAGGGATTTAGCTCAGTGGTTCCAGCATCTGTTTTGCAAGGACCGGAGTTCGATCCCAGGTACAAAAAACAAAAAACAGAACAAAACAAACAAACAAAACCCAAATGAGAAAGGCATCCTGGATTACCCAATGTGATCACAAGGGTCTGTCCACGGGGAAGAGGCAGCAGAAGAGTCAGGACCTGAGAGATGGTGTCACGGGGAAAAAGACTGCTTCTGCCCTTGTTGGATTTAAAGATGGGGGAAAGCCGGGTGTGGTGGTGCATACCTGTAATCCTAGCACTTTGCAGGAATCTGGGTTTGAGATCCGTGAGGCCCATTTGGATTTGTAACCTTCTGGATTGTAGTGTTACTAAATTTATCTTGCTTTTGGGCCAGAGAGACTATGGTCATTCGTTATAGTTACAATTAGAAATGAATACGTTTCAAGGAGGGCAGAGGTTCAGTGCTTGATGGCAGCAGCAGAAGGATCAGTAAGGACAGTGGCACCTGTGGAAAAGGGCTGGCCCTTCAGGGTGCATGTACCTGCCGTTGCCACTTAGATCCGTATTTCTGGTGCATTTCTCAGTCTTCTGCTTTGTTTGAGCACTGGAGACTGAATCCAGGGCTTTGTGCAAGCAAGGAAAATGATTTACCTCTGAGATAAACCCCAGCCCCAAACCAGACTTAATTTGATTTGGAAAATTACTGGGATATTTATGGAACACATTTCTATACATTAATTTTGGGTATCAGCATCTGGACAGTCTCCCCTACCTCTGTGAACAGAGCGAGGCCCAAACTCTCTCCGCCCCTCTGCTTTCATCTTCATTTCCAAGGACATTGTGTCATCCTGCCATCGGCAAGCACAGGTTATCATCAAAGATTAATTCATCCTCATGGGCATTCTAACAAGTCTCCTTACTTTCTAAACCCTGCTGGTTGTGATTTGTTGAAAGCTTTATTTTTATTCTATGATTAGATTTATGCTTTCTTCTATTTTGCTCACTAAACTGTATCACATTAGTAAAAAATAATTATCATTTATCAACTGCCCAGTGCTTTTAATTAGAAGCTGACTTGTAACAGTCTCTATAGGTTCTGTCGTGTAACAAAAACACAGACACATTAAATTCAACTTCATTTCACACGGAAGCACACTACTCATTAGGCTAAGCAGCTCTCTGGTTAAGGGTACTTGGTCACATTTTTTTTGCCGTTTGTTTCCCCTTTCCCGGAAACTCTTGAGTAGCCTCCGGAAGTCATAGACCAAACTCTCAGACACCGAGTGTTATTTGCTGACTGTGACGGGGTGGTACAGCTGCACTTTTTCACATATTTTCAAGTACTTTCCATAACAAACCGCAACGTAAAGAGTGACTTTGCAGTCTTCAGTGACTCTATATTTTTAATAAAAATCACTTGGTATATATTGGTTGAGTTGAAGTTTGAATGTAGCATTTGTTTTAATCATAAGAATTAACCAATATATTATCCTGAGGTGAAAATGTTTTTTTTCAAAATGGTCAGATTCTTCATTTTCTCCACCATTAGCAGGACAGAAGATAAAATCGCCCTAATTCTATTTATCCAACGGCCTGAGGGACAGATTTTTTTATTTAGTTTGACCAATGCATCAGCATTTGTGACACAGCAGAAGCTGGAACACTACAAATGTCTGTAATTGTTTGCACTGCTGCAGGGAATATAATGTTGTTAATATCTATTAGTGAACTAAATGAATGAATTAAGTAGCCAGAAACAAATATGATTGTCAAGCATGATTTAGTTGGCATATAGCTTTAGAGCAGCTGCCAAATTTAATATGGAGGGTGGAGGAGGGTTGCATAATGCTGCGAATGCCAGTGTTGGACACCTCTGCTTCCCCGCTAGATGGAGGCCTTGCTTTGCTTTAAAGCCCGGACACTGCAGGGAGACAAAAATTAATGACATTCTGCTGATTCCCTCCCCGCCTTTCTTTCTGTGTTGAACTGCTCTGTTTCTATTGTTGCTTTGTGCCTGCTTTTGGTCTTTGGAGGGAGCCATAAAAGAGGGAGGCCGGTGGGATGATCAGAGGGCCAGTTATTAGCACAAACTCCATGATGAGGGAGGTGAGGTTTTACTTACTTTCTTAGTTTCACCATTCATAGTCCCTGGCCTGCTTCTGGCATTCACCATCGGACCTGGCTGCCTGGGCCTCTCTTCCTTGGGCATTCGTGCTTTGTATCAAAACACTTTATAGGGTCTGGTTTGCTTATACAATTCACACTCATGTTAGGGATTCTCTAGTATTCTTGCTGGGCAGCTTTAATTCATTAGGCAGAGTGCCAGGTACTTTTAAATCAGTGATGCCATTCTCACAATTCCAAGGGATAGAAATTACAATCTATCTCTCAGCCAGGTGGCAGTTAGCTATTCTGGGAAGGTAATCTGCTAAAATGTACTCCAAACTGACATGCTGTGAACATTTTCCCAATATTTCAGTATTGTGGGTCCAATGAATTTAGAGCATGCAGTGATAGACATTGCTTCAAAGGTCTTTATATTGTCAGATTTCCCTGAATGTTCAATGGTGACTTCCAGAGATGGGATATCCTCACCCACTCACTCATAAATGATATTTTTACTACCAAAGGATGCAAAATCTTTCCTTAAGGGTCTGTGGTGTTTAAGGTTTTCCTGGTGTAGAACAATCTGGAAGATCAGCTGATTTCATTAAAAATGCTATGCAAGCTATCCCTAGCTCTCGATAGGATCTTTATAGCATGGCGGGGGAAGTAGTCAGGAGTGAGCAAAACCTTGGTAAAGGAGATAAGTAATTAACCTTCCTGACAAGAAGCAGGATAAAGAAAAAAAAAAAACTAACTACAACATCTCTATCATGTCACTTTTTATCAGTCACTCTTCATGTATATTAGCACCTTCTAGAAACTTTATCAGGTTTAACAAGTGATATTGCTTGGTAAGTTTTCTTCAACGCATGCCTGGATTGTGAATTATCTCTTTCAGTTGTCCAGGGTTGTTTCAAATCTAATGATTCTATTTACCAAAGCTCATGGACATTAACCCTTTCTTTTCTATAGGCTGAATTGTGTGAAACATTAATAAATAATCTTTCATTGAATCAAATTCTTTATTTCACAGGAGGGCTGATAGACATGGGAAAAATGAAACTGTGAATTTCCCAACTTTCCAAAGTCAAGGATCTTTGGCAATCTTTCTTGAGAAATGCTGAAGTCACCTGAGGTAAGATCTGATATCACAAGCTCATTGATTATGTGGCTGGATGCTGGGCCTACTTCATTGGTTCTTTTCTTCTTGGTTATTTTTTAAAATAAAGTGGACTTTGGGCCTTTTCTGCCCCTGGACCTTGATCAGTGCCAAGGCATTCCACAGATTTCAATGACTGAAGTTAAGACAGAGGGTTGGGTTTGATTCTTGTTTTCTGCTTATGCAAATTTGTTACACTCTCTAGCAACCTTCTGTAGTTTCTTTTGCTTTGTTGGCCTTGACCCAGTACTCTACATGTATATTATTTGTTACATTCTTGCATCATTGAACATATGAAAAACCTAAAATAAGCAAAACAAATGAACAAGCAAGCACAAACAAAAAATGACACAGAAACTTTAGTAATACGGTGAGTGCTAAGTGCAGCTCCTTCAGCTGTCTCAGAGAAAGGCAAAAGCCTCAAAGGCTGGGAGTAATTCACTAGTGCCAAGGGCGTCTGCATCCTATTTTATAATTATTTTTAGTGTTTTGGTACCAGGGATCAAACTTGGGACCTTGTACTTGCGAGGCAGGTGTCAGAACTGCTGAGCTAAATCCCTGGCCCCACCTGCATTCTAAAGAAAGGGCTAGACATGAAAAGATATTCTGAAGTCTGATTCTGCCATAGCCAAGGTTCCAAAGCTTCTAGACTCCAGGGCTCAGTTTTCCTTTCTGAGTTTCAGTGTTGCCCAAATCCTGCCTCTCCCTATGCCCCATCAACAAAGTGTGCTTTAGGAACATTGCTCGGATGGCTTGATGAGTGCCACCCGGAGCGTGAGAGTCATCAGGCTCAAGTCTGAGGCATACTGGAAGGTCTCAGTGGGAGGCTGTGGCTAGCCCTTCTCCAGCAGACTGTGGGGCAAGCACCAGGTGACCCCACTCTGCTGGGGTGCTGGAGCAGTGGTGCCTCACTAGTTGGCTAGGTATAGATACTGCAGAGGAGGTGCCGGATGTGATTGTCTTGAGAGAGTCTGGACCCTGGAGAACTACCTCGGACATCAAAGTGACCCCATCAGTACAAGTGCACAGACCTGGGGACTAGTGACTGAGCAGAAGGTTGAACAGCCCCTGCCAGAGAAGTGTCCCAGTGTGAAGGGTGGGAGAAGGGCTCCTTTGAGCCCATGTCCATCCTGCCAGGGTCTGCACACGTTCTCCTCGGCCATCTCCTCAGCCCATGGGGCCAGAAGCAAGATAACAATGGTACCCAGGTGCTGAAGGTAGTGGTGCCCTCCCTGCTAGTCTTTCTCCTCTCGTTCCGGCACCAGGGCTCTCAGGACCTTGGACTGTCCTAGCAAGGAGAGCAAAGAAGAGAAAGGAGAGCACCGGGTGCTGTTCTTCCTCCTTGCCCATTTCTGGCCTAAGGGAGGAAGGGGGAAGTATAAAACAGGATAAAATCTGAAGTTTTAATGCTAATTTTGGTCAGATATGCGATTGGCTAAAATGCTTATGACCTGAGAATGACCAAGAGGTGGATGGGAACTGCCCAGGTGTTCCTTCAAGGGCACAGGAGCGCAAGCTGCAAGAGCCAGTGTGAAGGGCCCAAGGGGTGAGGACAGCTCCCTTCTGCTTGGGTGCTCCATCCTGTGTGGTCAGTTCGCCAACACACTGGTTCCACTGGGAGGACCTGGTCCGGCAGCAGTGACTGTTAGGAAGTGGCTGAGGCTGGTCCAGTTTCCTTGGTCCGCAATGACCTGAGGAAAACTGGGAGGTGGTGGATACGTGTAGCGCCTTGACTGTGGCCATGGCGTTGCATGTGTTCACAGGTGTGCAAATTCATCCAATTGCCCACATTCAACAGGTGCGGTTCTTTGTAACAGTTAGCCCTCCATAAAATCGTTTCTAACAGTAAGCAAGCAAACCAACAAGGTCTTTAGCAGTGGGTCTTCCTTCTTAAGGAAGAAGAGCTGGGGATCCAGAGCCCTGCCTCACACTCTCCCTTCATAGTCTTCCACGCCAGTGGTGAGCAAAGGGGGTCAGTCCAGAGCCTGCAAATGAGTTTTTAAAATTTTTGTATAGATTTGCCCTTCCCATTTATATCTAGAAAGACTTGCAGTGATACGCTCCATAACTGTTTATCAGATCTCTTTTTGTGTCGGGGTGGTTTCCTATCTCCCTCTTTCTCATATGACTGATTCTGAGATCAAAATGCAGCGCACTAAAATCTGCAACTTAAAGAAATGCTTATGATTTCTTTCTCTTTTATCATCCAGACTTTCTTGGTTTCCCTTTGAAGTCACAATGCTGCACAGGATATTTCTCTTGTTTCCTTTGCTTTCTCGGTCATAGAAATTAGTTCTAATTGAGCTCTTTTTATGAACTTACTCATTTGTTCATAAAATGTGTTCATAAACCTCTACAGCCCTGGTCTACACTTAAGCAATTAAAGTTAGCTAAAAATGAACATTTTTTTTTTTGACCTGGTTCTTAATGGCTGAATAAAAGCAGCTTGGGGCTTAGGGTGAAACTGAAGCTCCCTACCCAGCATTCACCAGCAATTACTAACTGATAACCATAAGCAGATTTCCATGCACTTTACAAACATTAAACCTCATAACATTCTTACAAGGCATCTGCTTTCTACAGATGAGGAAACACTTTAAAAAAATTAAGAAAGCAAAATGCTAAAAGAGTAGCTGCCTAAGCCTTTGGCTAGTCACTGTTGTACAGTTAGGAGGATGGGACAATTGTCTCTCCTTTTGTCTTTTCCTTCCTACTCCCAACTAAAAGGCTGCTTGGAATTCTAATGACATTTTGGAAACAATATTACCTTTCTCCCCTTTTTGCCCAGATCTTTGAAGATTTTAGAAATCAAGGAACAACTAGCCCTGTAATTAAAGCGTGAAAACAAAAGCTATTTGTAGCAGGAAACCATCCCATTAATGTGATTTCCTTGTGGCGGATGGACGGGTTCAAAGCAGTAATGCATGTTGCCATGGGCACCAGATTCTGTTTGCTCTGCTGGTTCATTTTACTTAGCTGCTGAAGGAGGAGGGTTGCATTCAGCCGGGAGTCACTGAGCATTGTTAGAATAGATTTGTAATTTTTATGTAATACCTTCTCTTTATAAATCCATACAGATAACAGCTGCAAACTGTTTACAGTTGCTTCAGGGGCAGAATTTTCAGACTCTCTTAGGACTATGGACTGCAGAAGGGGAGAGGGAAGAATGCCTCTTTTCCTTTGTCAACTATCTCATCCGTAAGAGGCTGTTGATAAATATTTGTCCAAAAGATGGGGGATGGATGAATGGATAACTCATTAGCATGCACTCGCTGCTGGGATTAGATTTTGGGTTTTGGGGGAGGAGGGTTGGGACAGAAACTGCAGTGAAGAAAAGAGGGCAGGGGAGGAGAGGGGAGGGCAGGAAAGAAAAGCAGGCAGACATTCTGCAGGACTTTTGTAATCATTCAGATACAGGGTGCAGAATTAAATCCGTCCTTTTGTAGAGCAAGGAGCAAAACAGTGCTACTTTTCCTAAGACACAAAAAGCAATGGATAGTGCTCGTCCCTCCCTCATCTAACTGTGTTCCTTAGGTGCTTCCAGCCTCTAATAGGAAGTGAGAAATGGGGGCGGGGACTCGCTCTGTCGGGAGAGACTTCAACCAAAGAATGAGGTTTTGCTTCATTTGTTCCAGTTATCAGGGCCAGGTGACTTTTGTTTTGAATTATGCGTTTTCCTTCCACGACAAATGAAGCCTTCTGGCAACGCCTTCACATCAGAAAAGGCTCCAGGTCCTCGGGCGCCCCAGCAAACATTTCACAATTTGAAATGATGGTTCTAGGGCTGGGGATTTAGCCTGCCACGCAAACGCAAGGGCTCCGCGTTCAGTCCCCGGTACCCAAGAAAAAAGAACTAAAATGAGGGTTTGAGCTTTGCAATGGAAGTGATAATATTTCATAGTGAAGTTTCTCTTCCCTTCCCACTTCTATCCCCATGTTCCGTGCTGTCTAAGCAAACTCTGGCGTGTCTTTTGTATCTGTGTGATGCCTAAATGAGCAAAAGGCAGGATAAAGTAAATGTCTTCCAAATTTCCATTTATCACGAACGCAAATCATAGTCTCAGCTCTTTTGCTTGATGCAAATAAGTTGACAGACTTCTATCACTGGCAGCAAGTCCCTTGACCGACATGGCCCCGTCTGCTGCTGCAAATGTATCTGTATTTTTCCTTGGAAGGAGTAAAGTTATGAAACGTAGCTAATCAGTGTTAGGGTCCTCTGCCTACTCCGCCCACCAACCCCCAACACACCCTCTCAGATTCCCCTTCCCAGAGGGTTAGCTTGGGGGGTCCCAGGCTTGGCTTTGTCTTTCAGAGTATTCTCTCTCTCTCTCTCTTAGGAGTTTCCCTATCAACTCTCCTAGTCTGTGTAAGTTACCTGTTAACATTTTCTCAGGTTTTTTTTTTTTTTTTTTGGTCCTTGTAGGTAAAGTTTTTTGATAATGATTTCTGGTAATCTGCTGAATGAGTTCATAGCGGATATAAGACAATAACAACACCGACTCTTTGTAACTCATATTCATAAATCCCCAACGATTCCCATTAAAACCCTTTCATGATGGAAAAAAGTGAGAAAATCTCTAAAGAAGTAGAGGCGCGGGATGAGAGGTAGAGAAAAAGGGCTGAGGAAAAGTGCCCCAAATCTGTTTTAAATTGCTTACCATGCCAGTTACTCAGTGCCTCAACCCTCTGAGAGCTTTCAGTGATACAAACAGCCCACTGTGGCTGCCTGGACCCTTCAAAAGTTTCCAGCAAAATTCACTCTAGAAAGACAGGTCTTAGCTGGGCATGGTGGTGTGTGCCCGGAGGCCCAGCATTCGGGAGGCTGAGGTTGGAGGATCACTGCAAGTTTGAGGCCAGCCTAGGCTACAGGGTGTTTAAGAGCAACCTGAATTACATAGTGAAACCCTGCCTCAAACAAACAAACCAAAAAATAAAAAGCAAATTGAAAAGAAAGAAATATAGGTCTTGTTCATCCTGTGCTTTTGCAAACTCCCTGGCACACAACAGTGTATGTCAGAAGGTCAGCAGATGTAAACCTTTGATTTGGAATCTCCACTCATTATCTTATCCTTCAGAAGTTTCATTACTGTAAATACAGTATGTATTGCAAGGATAATCTTTGTCTTTTTAAACTCTTCAGATAACATAGAAGGGTGTGAAGAAAAATGTCTCCTTTTCCCAGTTCCAATTCTTCTTTTTTTTTTTTTAAAGACAAGGTCTTG
Organism: Fukomys damarensis; assembly: GCF_012274545.1. Taxonomy (NCBI): domain Eukaryota; kingdom Metazoa; phylum Chordata; class Mammalia; order Rodentia; family Bathyergidae; genus Fukomys; species Fukomys damarensis. Next base: position 12,523,379 of record NW_022900916.1, read on the forward strand.
CTATATAGTTCAGGTTGGCCTTGAACTCACTATGTAGTTCAGGCTGGCCTCAAACTTGGCAGCCATCCTCCTGCCTCAGCCTCCCAAGTGCTGAAATTATAGGCATGCACCACCAGGCATAATATAATACAAGATCAATTGCAGTGTCTAAAGGAACAGAGAACTGGTCCTTCTTTGAACCGAAAGTATTATAGGCAGCTAAATTAGATAGAAATTAATAAGTAGTCAGACCAGGATGGGTACTCAAGGAAGTCAGGGCAGAAATGAGAACACATCACAACTGTGAAGAAGGAATGGCCTCAAGATGAAGTCATGGTGGCCAGGGTTGCACGGCTCCCTAAGGGTTAAACAGAAACTTGAAATTATACTGTAATTAGTACCACCCAGTCCATTAAGTCCAGATAGGCATCAGACCTTCATAGACATCAGAACACCTATTTTAGAAATCATAGATAAGCCAAGGTTAATGGTGCTATCCACGTATCCTTGCTCTGTCCTCTCTTCCCCATTGGATCCAATATTAGCTAAGCATCTATACTTGTAATATTTTTGGTTGATTATCATTTGACCCACGTTGAACTCACCTTGTTATTTTGCTCTATTAAACACTCTCAGAGAAATAGACTCTGTGGGAACCCGCTTTGGGGACCTGTCCTGTATTGCAGGAGCTATCTCTCAATAAACTTTTGCTATTATTCCTAACCTCTGTTGTGCTTTGGAATACATTCTTTGAAATTCAAGGGGCACACACTGGGCACATCTGACATCTGGCAGGTTGGGGATTGTATCTCTCCTATGTCAAGGGGAGCGGTCTCCCCTGTACCTGCAAATAAGTCTTTAATCTTCTCAGCAAAAGTCCCTTAGAGACTTGCATTCATTGTACCCACTAGTGAGACAGCTGTAGGAAAAAAGCCCATAACTATCACCCACTTCCAATCTTGAGAGGTCAGAACTGTCTATCGAAAAGAACCTAATGATTGTGAACCAACAGTTGTTGGTCTGTTCCCCACACATGTATATAATACAGACACATAATAAACATACATATTGAATGTGCCCATTTAAAAAGCAGTGAAATAAGGAATATACAATCTATACTGCTTGTTCAAAATATACTCTGGGGTAAGTCTCTAATTATGGGAATTTTGAGTACTTACAGGGCACCAGAAGAAGAAATTTTTGGTTTTTACAAAAAAATCTTAAATTTCTATCACCTAAGTGAAAGTGAATTATCCTTCATAGTAGACAAGGCATTTCAAAATAGTTATTTTCTGGCTTCAATAGTAAAACATATTCATTGTGGAAGTGTTGAAAAAACACAGAAGAGAATTAAAATCACCACTCACCCTCCCACTAGGGGATACGTTACTGACAATTTAATGTGTGTCCTCCTAATGTAAGCGTGTGTGAGTAGGCACCTGTGGACACAGGTAGAGCTTAGTACCGTGATTGGACATTACATGGTGAGCATTTCTGCAGATCTTTAGGGTAATTTGAAAGCATAATTCTATGGCTGCCGCCATTCCGATGAATAACCTCCTTCTTCACCTTAGTTTCCACTTCATATCTCACGTGTCGCGGGTCATGAGACCGGTGCATGAACAAAGCTTGTCTGCATAGAAGATAAATGTCCAAGGGTGGCCCCTGAGTGGCTGCCTGTGCAGCCGATGCAATTCCTGGCCTGCCTGCACCAGTCACCCCGTATATAACCAGCCCCCTTCCTGTTCTCTCTCTCTCTCTCTCTCTTTCTCTCTCTCTCCTGTTCTCTTTCCCCTGAGTGGGCCACCATGCTGCCTCAGCTCCTTAATAAAGATCTCTCATACGGAAAAAAAAAGCAAGCATAATTATATGACTGTCTAATAATTCTACCATCTCGCTAAGCCATTTTCCTGTCACTGGACATTTCGGTATCTAGTGTTCTGTTTTCACATTCTTATATTGTAATGCATCTTAGTACTGAAAGCTTTGCTTTCATCTCCAATGCTGAAATCCTGGCTGTTGTTTGGAAAGCATGGTTCATAAATGGCCTGTTTTAACCCGCTCATTTATCTGTCATCCTCTGAAAGGAAACAAACATAACTCTGTGACCTCATGCTTTGGAATGTTCTGAATGAGAGTGCCATTAGTGCTACAAGCCATGCTTTTGCTTTGAAAAAATAAAACATTCTGTTTAGTCTTTGTTTGAAGGTTGGTTTTATTATGTGTGGGCTTAGGTTTCTGGTTTGACCTCACCACCATGGGGGCCCATGCCCGGGGTTCTCTTCAGCTCCATCTACAGCCAGTTCTGCCATTTTAATGGCACTCATGGAAGCACCACCCCTTCATCACTGACTTCCGGTCAGTTCTCCTTCATTCCTGTCTTCTGAAGGGGAAAGAAGCATTTAAAATGTGTGTGTGGTACCCAGCCAATGCTAGTGGTGTCTGCTGAGCATCCTAGTGTCAAGTGCTGTGCAGCAAGGGTGAGGCAGAGCTGAACGCAGCACTTCACAGGAAGACAGAGAATTCATAGCTGTTCTCTGCAGCCCTCTCATCTGGAAATCGGTGAGGGGAAAGTTTCCATAGGCTGGAGTAGATGTTGGGCAGCTTACTAGAGTCCTCTGACCCTGGAAGCTGCTAATTGAGTATCACTGAGATGCTTCCAGGCGCTCTGAGGTAGTTGGACATGTTAAAGAGCTGACCTTTTCCCTTCCTGGCTCTGGTACCCACTGGAAGTGCTCTGGGTAGACAGCAAATAATAACGGATAATAGCTCTCTCTGGTTCTTTCCAGTCACCACAGAAATGCAAATCACTGCCTTCAGAAGGAAGCTCACAGGCATATGAATTTTAGATCAGCAGGGATTGCCTGTGACTCATACTCAGTGCTGTAAAAACTATTCAGGTAGGACCGGCTAATGCCGCAAGAAGAAAGTCTGGTGGGGAGTGACTCCCCTTCCTGAGCATTCAGCCATAGAGGAAAACAAAACCTACAGCCATTCATGCATGGCACGCAAACAGACATATTGGAATATTTATCAGAAGCGCTGCAGGAAGGAAAATCTTCAAAATCAAAATGGTTATCCCAGGGCCAAAGAGAGTCACTGTGAGAGGTGGTAAGCAGTTGGAATACTGGTGTGAGTACCAGAATTCATGCAGATGTGTGGTGCTTGTGCCCTTCACTGCTACTTCCGGTAGATGCCTGGCTGCCGATACGTGTGACTCAAGTACTGTAAAATAACAGATGTCACACATCACGGGAACAATGGGGAGTCAGTAGAAGCATCAGTGGAAACCTGACTACCTTAGAGGCCAGGGAAAAGAAAAGTATGCAACAACAGATGAGCCCTCGACTGTAATTTATAAAACAAATGATCTCATTGGAATATGTTCTATAGTAATTAGGTACCTGCATTGAATAAACTGACAGAGGAAAGGCATGTTTCAGTAATAAAGTTTCCCATTATTCTTAAAAGGAGAAAGAAGAAAAGAGGGAGAGAGATGAAGGGAAACAGGGAAGGAGGGAGGGGAAGGAAAGAGGGAGGGAGGAGAGAGAGAGAGAGAGAGAGAGAGAGAGAGAGAGAGAGAGAGAGAGAGAGAGAGAGAGAGAGAAGGGAAGGAGGGAGGCGTTCCTAGAGAAAGCAGACTGGGAAGAGGGCCAGGAAGAAACCCAGTGATGGTGGGGGAGGACGCCACAGACTGAGCTACCTTATAAAAGACTTTAGAGAGCTCGGAGATTTGAGGAAAAAAAATTAGCAAAACAAGATTCAACTGAGAAGAGCAAACACAAACACATCTGGGGAAAATAATCTTAAATAAAGACACCCAGTTGGAGAAAAACAGTGTGCAACTCCTGGATCTGGAGTGAAAGCAGGTAGTAAATTCTGTCAGAATTGCAAGGTATTACAACAGCTAGGAAAGTGAGAATTCCCTTTTGGGGCTTGAATGCAGGGCTGTCTCATTACGAAGCACTGACAAAGGAATTCACGTCCCTCTTTACAAACAGAATGCGGTCCTCATTACGTGTCCGAATAGATGAACCTTGTTTGCAGTGAAAAGCACATTTGGAGGTGTGTGAATGCATCCACATTGCCGGCGCTGTTCTAACTCCAGCTATCATTTCTGGTCGAACAACATTACAAAAGCTTATCTATTCCAAACTGTAATCTTTAGACCTTCTGGAACAGTTTGATAGTAGTAGCACCTAGAATGTGCCAGGCACTGTTGTAAGCCCTTTCCAAACTTACGTTATTAAATTCTCATAAGGAACCTCCCAAATAGTACAACTGTCTCCCCCTAAACAGAGAACGAAGCCAAGCTGAAGAGAGCTTCATGACCTTCCCAAGGTCACACACTGAATACGTGGTGGTGACGCTGGGATTCAGGCCCAGGCCGACTGCCTGCCGAGTGCGTGTCCTTGGTACAACCCTAGGCTTCTTGGCTGTGGGTAGAAAAGGGAGCTAACTAGATAATTCCAGATAATCTGGCGCTTGAACTTGATCTCTGAATGAGACTCGAGGGGCTGATGTCACATCCCCAGCCTCCGCCGTTCATCCTGGTGTATCTCTTGCCATCTCTGCAGTCCCAAACCTCCGGCTCCCCTCCAAAGGTGAACCACATGGCCGGCGGGGCACGGGCTCGCAGGTTGTTTTGTAGCCCAGCCCCCGGGCATTCATCATCTTTGGCCCACAGAGCCACAGACGTCTTGGAGACACACGTGTGTGCCAAAGACGACACAAAGGCCATAGAGATCTGAAGATCCTTAAGGACTTCTGTCATTCAGTTGAGAATAGGAACAGCTCTGGAAGGTGAGAACGGCTGAGAGGTGGAGGGGATGAGACAGATGGATACACAGCAACTATAAAATAACTTGTCAAGCGTGCTTCTAGTTCTATGAATAAGCTGCTATCACTTGTCATTTAGTCGAGAATAAGAACACACTTAATTTTGGGAGATTGTTTATAATAAGCAACGGATAATCATTACAATAACCAATGGATAATTTTTGAAAATTATTCTACACAAGTATGTCTGCTATTTACAAACTACTGATTTCTCTGGGGACTCCCCAGACTCTTATAGCATAGGTGGCTGTCCCGTGGCTGTGTTCTGGAGAAATCTATAAGATCATGACTGGTGGGTGGGATTTTGCGTTACCATAATTGTGGGGAACATATTATCAGAACACAGATATCTTCTTCATATCTTTAACAAGTACGACAATCTTGAACACTTCTGGATTCAGCCTGTGCCTTACCTCGAGGCATTTCCAAGCTATCGCAGAAAGGGGGAAATTATGTCAATTAAGAGACGGGCCAAGCTTCATCTGGCTGCAGAGTGAGTCCTGTGCTTTCAGGGAGGAACCCCTGGAAAGTGCATTCAAGTAACACGTCATCCTCTCTTAGCTGGCCTTGGCCCCGGGAGAGGGCTGTGGCACGTTCTTATTCTTTTACAGTTCTACAAAGAGCTGCACCAGTCCATATACACTTAGAGTTGAAGAAGGGAAAGAAATTTACCCAGCAGCATTTGCAGGTAAACCAGAAACTAATCAAAAGCAATAATTATGCTCTCTACTTTTTATCACACCACCCACCCTAGTTCATCCAATTCAGCTGACAAACATTTATTGAGCACTTATTATGTGACAGGCACTATTGCTACATATTGAAGAATATAATGCATTAAAGATATGGTTCCTCTCTTAAAGAAGCCAGACTGTAGGGGATGAGACAGATGGGCGCACGGTAATTACAAAATAATGTGTGAAGTGTGCTTCTAGTTCGAGAAAGAAACTGCTATTATATTATTGAAGTAGGAAGAATTAACTCTGTCTGGCTTTAGAGACATTTGTCTCTAAGCAAAGGAACAAATTCTACAAGTCTGGAAGCATTTTAAAAATACCTGAATTTGAGGGCTGGGGATTTAGCTCAGTGGTTCCGCTGTCTGCCTCCTAAATGCAAAGTCTCCAGTTTGATCCCCGTACCAAAACAAAATACCCCAAACCAAAACAAAACAACGCCCCCAACCAAAAACAAACAAACAAACCCCAAAACTTGAATTTGGATGATCAAGGAAATGATCAGTTGAATTTGTCAATTTTTATTTAAACTACTTACTGCTTTATATAAAGAGATGGCTTTTTAGTTCAGAAATGGTGAAATTTGAGGAGTCTGAGCTTGGCCTTGAAGGGCAAGATGATTTCTTGGTATCTAATTAGCTTGGCATCCTGAATACAGCAAACATTTCATAGATGCCATTGCCTCATAATCTCAGTGACAGAGGAAAATATAATCCCATGAAGGTTAAATCAATTGTTTCTCCCAGTTGTCTGCATGGATTGATAAGACCTGGCATGATTCTGGCATTGTCATCATTTGACCCACATAAGCAATGTTTCTGAGACAATCAGGCCCAGACTTTGTAGGAGCCACAGCTTGGCTTATTATTACGAACACCAAAATCATTGCTGAAATTTCCCCAATTTTTTCCTTTTGAAGGCTTTATAAGTTTCCGACCTCGACACCACATCCTTAACCTCAGTAATTCAACTCAAAGTACGTTCTGATGAATGACTGAAATTTATTGCTGTGGTGACACTTAGTTTGGCATCAATAAGAAGTCAGCTGTATGTTTTAGATCTTATAATGAAATTTTGATTAAGTGGCTTTTCCTCTAATGATATTTACTCTGTGAACTAGCATAGTGGGTAGAAAATAGAAGGTGAAAAGGCTACCACAAATTCTTTTTTTTTTTTTTAAACCATAACAAGCCTTTACTATGGGGAAGATATGCCTGGCTGTCTCCAAACAAAAGATAGAGAGCAACGTGGCAACCCAGGGAGCTCCTTTTATAGAAGAGGGGTGGGGTTAGCCTGAGCTAGGTGGAGTTGAGTGAGGGAGCTTTAAGAGACTGGAGGAGCCTGTGACATCACTAGGAGGGGCTGTGACATCCCTGGCTGCTAGGATACCACGGATTCTTCTGTGTAGTTATTAACAAGTCTGTATTCAGCATTGCTTACTATATCTGCTGTATTTAGTTTCTGTTTTCAAGCATCTTGTAAAAACAGCTTAGTGTTTGAAAAAAATTGACTTGCTTATTCACATTGGTTGTTTAGATGGCATTATACACCTGAATGAAAAGGAACAAATTCTACAAGTCTGGAAATGTTTAAAAAAATACCTGAATTTGGATAATCAATGAAATGAACGGCTGAATTTGTCAATTTTTATTTAAACTCCTTACTGCTTATAAAGCCTTGGCTTTTTTAGTTCAGAAATGGTAAAATTCTAATTTTCACCACAAGAGGGAAGTAGAACACTAAAAATGTTCTGGCCCTAGTGATTAAAAGGTTATATGTATATATATGAAAAGGTATGTTAAAAAATGTACTCTGAAGCAAGAAGTAAAATTATAGAAAATGTCGAAAAAGTCATAATCTTGTGGCCCCATGTCACACTAATTTCAGTCTTTGCAGTTTGTAAATTTCCTACAAAATTTTCCCTCAAACTAAATGTATGTTGCAAAATAGACAAAGGAATAACAGTTTTCAGTGAAGGGAAATGCTGTATATTTCATTTTGAATGACAACATGGGTTAATTACCAATGCTCTCAAGATGACTGGCTGGCTAGCTATGGAGTATATTTTACTTTATTTTAGATGAGGTCTCACCACGTTGCTCAGGCTGACCTTGAGCTCATAATCCTCTGGCCTCAGCACCCTGGACTGTGCCCTGTACCTGGCTAGGAGTGTATATATAGAGGTTCTCCTGTGCAGTTCAGGCTGGCCTTGAACTTACTGCATCACCCAGTCTAGCCTGAAACTCATGGCGATCCTCCCGCCTCAGCCTCGAGGGTGTGCCACCACACACAGCCAGGAGTGTGTATTTTTGAGGCTGTGATATCAGTGGAAAATAGATTGGCCCAAGTTACTATGTGGTACGCTTTATAATTTAGACAGAGCCTAAATTTATTTGGTTCTTCTGGTCTTGCTTATTGATCCGTTTATCAGGAGAGAAAATTGGGCAAGTCTTCTAATGCTTGTCAAGTCTTACTCAAGAATTCCTTCCTTCAGGGAATATTCCTGATCTCATCCCACCAAGGCAGACGCTGTTTCTTTCATAATCAAAACCCTCTGAGGAAGTGTTGAAAACACTGGGCCCCACCCCTAGAGTTTCAGATTCCTTAGGTCTGGGAGGGGCCTGAGATGCCTCCTTCCGACCAGTTCCCCAGTGACCTTGGGGCCGCTGGCCTGGGACCTCACTTTGAGAACCACTGCTTACTGCGCATGCATGCAGCTGATGACATTAGCTACCGTCACAGCAAAGTGTGGAGAATGTTCCTGGTGTGTTTGCTATCCTGGAGTTTGATGTGACTAAATACTGTCTGATACAGGTAGCTGTTGAGTGGGACTCAGAGGTTTTCCCTTCCCAGGTCTGCAGTTGACTTATAAGAATTTGACCAGAATATTATCTTGCAGTTTTGAGTACACTGGTTTCCCAGGAGACTTTCTGGGATTGTGTTGTGTCCTTTTTTTTTTTTTTTTTTGGTACTGGGGATCGAACTCAGATCCTTGTTCTTGCAGGGGAACCACTGAACTAAATCCCCAGCCCACTGTGTCCTTTTAAGCACAAGTGCACCAGGGGCTTTTGTTCCTATGCTGGTCATTTTCCGTACTTAGCTAATGCAGCACTAGGTCTGCAGACCCTGTGGTCACAATTCTCAGTAATCAAAGACATACTTTCTTTTCAGTATATCTGCTATGAGTCAGTCTAGCCAGAAATATGAGTACTGATGAAAATGGGAACTAGGGAAGGACCTGGCTTAAATAATCCAACATATATGTAAGTATGTATGTATAGAATCAGTGATAGTCAGCAAGATGGAGACTCAAGAGAGACAAGACAAATTCCGATCCCAAAGTTTTCAAGATCCAAGAGCAGCTGATGTTTCAAGTTGAGTCCAAAAGTAGGAAGAAAATGATGTCTCCACCCAAGCATCAGGCAAAAGGTCCCTCTCGCTCATCAAAGGGAGCGTCAGACTTCTGGCTCCCTTCAGGACTTCCACTCCCTAGATGAGGGCCAGCACTTAAGGAGCACAGTCCACTGTCCTCAGTCCACTTGTTTAAACGTTAACTCATCCCAAAACACTCCCCTAAGCAGATCGAGAGTAATGCTCGACCAAGTAGCTGGGTATTCCAATGGCCCTGTCAAGCTGACACATAAAATAAGCCGTAACATTGTATATCTAACTCCAGTTAAGTGGAAATGGGCTCATCGCCCGTATTTCTTTACTTTTTTGCCTCAGTGCAGGAAAGAACGGGCCAATGCTGTTGTGAGTGGCAGCATCTGACTTTCAACTGTTTTGATCACTAGTTTAGTGGGAAAAATGGTAGCAAGTGACCGCCAGTCTTTAGGAATAGGGTAGAAATAACTATGGTTATCTAATCAGGTCCGTTGAGCAACTATTACTGCACCCCCAAACAAAAAAACAACAAAAATTTCTCTTATAAACATACAGAAATGAAATGTTTATTAAAGACAATCATTTCCATTTTATGGGTCTTACTGGTCATATATATTTCTTTATAAGCCACTCTTCTACAAATCCAAGCCAGGTAGGCAGGAATCGGGGACAATATAAAATAATGGCAACTGTTTAAAGATACTGGAGAATAAAGCTGGCTATTTAGCAGTGTGGCAGAATGGGCCGAAGATGTTACATGGCACATGTTCTGATTACTTAACAAATCGACTCAGGCAAAGCAATCTAGGAGGTCCCCTAGACTGTGCCCTCTGCCACTGGTTCCCTGATTCACAGCAAGCTATACAAACATACTCTTTCTTCAGAGGCTCAGAAGTGTGTGTGATCTCTACAAAACAACCTGTGAAATTCCAGTTCTCTAAATCATCGTTGTCTTTTCTCTACAATACATGGAACTGCAGAAACCCTAGAGGGCCGCAGATACTGGATTCTCCTCTAACAACTCCAGCCCTAGCTTCAGGGCACCAAATAATAAGGCTTCTTCCACTAGGCTAGGCCACGGTGAGAGGGTTGTGAAATGTTTTGAGCTCCTCAGATAAAAGACATGATAGCAGTATACTCTTCTCAAGTGAGAATTTCAGATAGCTTCCAAAATAATATTTTTTTTAAAAGTGAAGAGAGATAGAGGAATTGTTTTTGCTTTGCAGAATTTGCTTTTGGAGTTACACATGCTTTCCGAGATGGTGGCTTATAACTGCAAATGCTTGAAGGCAAACAGGTCACAGGCTTCCAAAGTGTCCTCACACACCCCCTTGTCTGTCTTGACTGCGAAGCTGGTCCCTTGTTTCTGTACCTGTCTTTACCCCTCCCTTTGCACTTACCTGACTCATTTAAGTTCCCTTCTCATTTTGGTGATTTCCATGCCTTTTGAGACTGCGCGCTGTAGGGGTTTTGGCCAAAGCACGAACCGTGGAGAGAGATTGCCTGGGTATAATTCCTATTCTACCTATTGTTATCTGTGTCTCTGTTTCCTTCTTCCTACAATAAAGATAGAACCTCTTTCAGAGGATCATGTCAAGATGCCCTGAGATATGTACAATTCCTGACAAACATTCATGCCAGTTACAGGCCAGCAGTTGTATTAGTTGTCTTTGCCATTTTTTTTTTTTTTTTTTTGTTACTGGGGATCAAACTCAGGACCTTGAGCCTGCAAAGTGACAAAACCACTGAGCTAAATCCCTGGCCCTGTTGTCTTTGCTTTTAGCTTAACCTTATGTGACTTTGGTTCCACGGCCTGTGCCATTTTTCCTGCTTGATTCTGTGGCACTGATGTCTTGTTTCAGCATCCCTGAAGCTGGCAGCATCCTCTGCTTCTCTTCCAGGCTCTCACTTTGTCCCCTGGGGGAGGTTTCTGGGGTGGAGGGGACTTCGGCGTGAGGGCTAAGCTCAGGGCGATTTAGTCTCAGGTAACGGAAGGGGCAGGTCAGTGGCAGAACTGGCCTGTTGGTTTTGTCATCTGTGTCAGTGCCACAGACCACCTTCTCAATGATTTAGTTTTAGAATCAGTATTCATCATGGGGGTGGCTCAAGCGACTGACTCCCTAAACTATGGCTCCACTTATTCCTCACTGGTTAATTGTGGTTGCGATCTCACTCTCTCCATTCCATGGGCAATTTTTCCAATGTTAGCAATGAAGACATTCAACTTTTTTTTTTTTTTTTTTTTTTTTGTACCGGGGATTGAAACATTCAACTTCTTTTGTTTCTAGTCAGGTTTCATGTTGAATCATTGCTTGTTTAACTTTGTATACCCTTTCTTAGGAGCCCCGCTTCAGTTATCTGCTTAGAATATTTACTGTCACCCCAAAGCCACGCCTTTTTTTTTTTTCCTCTTGTAGGTGAGAGGTCAGGTTTTTAGGGCCTGAGGGAGGTTACAGAACTCTGAGAATTTGTTTCCTGCTCATAGAGAAACAAATTCTACGTGATGGGGTGGATGGAGGGCTTCTTCCCCTATAAGATCTGTATGATACCAATTTCTGAAGAAGTAGGTGGAAAAAAAAATGGAGTTAAATCATCAAGAAAATTGTATACGATGAGCAAAAAAGCTTAAAAAAGCTTTTACCCATGGAATAAAGCATAGCAAAGCAGCTGTATTTTTAGATGAATCAATCTCAGCCTGTCCTTTAACAATAAATAAACGAGGAGCCCAAATCTCCATTAATTTTGAATACCTGTGGTACCTTACTGTAACCAATGGTTTGCTCTTTTGTTCTGTGAATGAGCTGAAGACAGGGCCTTACTTTTATGAAATACATGGATTTTGTTAGATTCTATTGCATTCTCATGCTGCTAAACAGTCTTTTCATGTTCAAATTCCACTGTGTTTTCAATGTCAGGTTTTTTTCTTTCAAAAGGAAAAGGGTCCCCTGTGGAAGTTTATGAAAGCTGACACATTTTCTTGTAAAATATCCTTCTGAGACCATATGGTTTATCGTTAAGCACATATTTTTGGACCTTTTAAAATGAGTATTATGAAATTAACGTGAGATGTTTTCAGAAAAGAGAATGCTATTGACTCAGTAGGGCAGAATGCCTTTCTACTCTGTGGTTGTTAGTCTTTATAATTCCCTGCAAAAGACATTTTCAGATAATTAAAAAAGGTATTTTGGTCTTTGGAGCAAAAACACTTATCAAAAGAGGTTATAACACACACACACACACACACACACACACACACACACACACACCAGCTACTTGTCAAAGTTAAATATACCCATTTCTTCCCCCCAAAGCCATTAGATCTATTACCACCTAATTGCTTGGAAAATTCATTTTCTTTTTCCCAAATCACAGCCTTAATTGAGGTCTGAAAGCTCACCGAGTGCCTCCTAAATCAGTAACCTAAGGTTTTTTTCTTTTAATTCTTCTATAATTTAACTTTGTGGCCAAGGCCATATTTTATTCTTTGAGACAGTTATGGCAGTCAGTATTAGTGGGAAAACTTCTTTGGGAAAAGAGAGAACCGAAGAGCAATGTCTCCCTGTTTCGTATCACGCACATGGGGGCCAAAAGTTCACAGGAAAGCGAACAGATATTCGTGCAAGCATATTATTCAATCAAGCCAAATTCAGATCTTTTAAAAGTGACAGATGTGGGTGTTTTATCCTAAATGTCAGAATGAGAAACGCAAATCTCTGCTTCATTCTGGCTGTGGAAATCATCCCTCCACGTGGCCACCTGCAGAACGCCGTATGTGTCGCAAACACAAGCTTACACCTTGTTAGACATCCTAAAGAATTTACATGTCAGGGAATAATGTCCAACTTTGGCTAAGGACCTATCAAGGTCTTTCAAGCATAAATGATGGTTAGAATATCTAAACCAATATCTGAAATCGGAAATAACTCTATGTAACAGAAATAAAAATAAATGTCATTTAAAAATGAATGTAGATACAATCATTTGGGTCAGGGTTGCTTTTTCAGTCACTTTGGGAAGCTATGAGCTAATTTGAGAAATTCGATCCTTCCTCAAAAATGCTTTTGAGACGCCTCTATTAGAATTGCTTCAGAGTAGCCGGTCGTGGTGGCGCACACCTGTCATCCCAGCATTTGGGAGGCTGAGGCAGGAGGATCGCTGTGAGTTTGAGACCAGCCTGGGCTACATAGTGAGTTCCAGGGCAGTCTCAACTACATAGTGAGACCCTGTCTCAAAAAACCAAAAAAGGAAAAAAAAAAAATGAATTGCTTCAGAGTAGATTTTGGTAAGCAATCTTCTCTTTGCTTTAGAGTTACAGTATCTGTTATATCCTCTTAAAGCATTTTATTCACCACCTTGAATTTGAGTGAATTATTGTTTGCTTAGAAATTTACAAGGATGTGGTACAAGCGATTCCAAAAAATTCTGTGTAGTATCATCCCTTCTGGAATGGTTATACGCCTTTCCCACACCATGATAATGTAGATTTCCAATGGAGAAGTACCAAGATGGGCAATTTAGTATATATTATTCCTGCTTAATCTTCATAAAAGGTAGAGAAAGCAGGTATTATCCCTGTTATCCAGGTGAGGCAACAGACTATTTAAGTGATTTAAGACTCCTTAAAATTGGTGAAGCATTGGAGTTTATCTGGGACTGAATTCTTATTTTTTCCCTCACGCCTTCAATTTTCTCCTTCAGAGGTAACAACATCGTTTAGGAATAACAAGTCCTGCTGAGTTGGTGACATCTCTGTTGCTTACTCTTTAATTACATCGTATGTGTACATACTTATGTAAGTGTGGGCCAGGACATCAGAGATAATGTTAGGGTAAGCAGCACTCACACCCTTAATCCTGGGGCCCGTTAGTGATCATGCAGTTTTAAGAGATGAAGAAAGGCAAACAAGTGTCACTTGGTTATGCAGAGCAAGCACTGTGTTAGAAAAGCCAAACAATATTTGGTACCATTGACAGGATCAATGTTTTACCCCCCAGTGTTACAAAAATTTGCCTCATTAAACAAGTTCAAGCAAATGATCCAGTAAGAAGAAGCCCTACTTCCGACCAGCACATCTTAAGAGTAAATAAACCAATGTAACATGAATCCGTGATTTCAGTGCAACAACAATGGGAGGGATGGACCAGACGTGATTTGGGCCTCTGCTTCAGGTGTATTTAAACAAAACAAGAGCTCATAAACATATCGAACCCTTGGTTTAGGAGGTTATGCATCCTGCTTGCTCAGAAGATTTGATTTTGAAAAATAATGGAAATTGAACATAGTTAACAGTTTAGCTGTGGTCCAGAGGATGTTAGCATCTTTCTGTGTACTACATCAATTAAAAAGGGCTGCTGTGGATGTATGTTTACTCTGTTGTGGGTGCAGTGGCCAACTCATTCTGTTCTGCCTGGGAATTTCCAGGTTTTGGCACCAAAAGCTCCTTGGGAGCCCCTAAGTCCTGGGCAAACCAGGATGCTTGGTCCTTGATGGCAAGTTCTCTTCTAGTACTTTATATTTACTAACACATTTAATTTGCACCACAACCCTGTACTTGTTATTATGCCTACTTTACAGATGAGGATATGCTTGCAGAGAAAGGTCAAGCAACTTGCCAAGGGTCCCATAAGCAGGAGGTGACAGAGTCACAATTTGAAACCAGGCAGTTTGATGCAGAGTCAGACTACCTCTTAGCAGAATGCCTCCATGAAGCCTGTCTTTGGGAGTGCCCTGCTTTGTATGTAAAGGAGAAGGAGGAATTGTTGGGTATAGAATGATCGCTAAAAAGTATTTCTACTCTCACTGTGCTTATTTGGGGTGATATTATAGTTTGCTTCTAGATGTCCCCCCAAAGCCTCATGCAGTCTTAGATGGTGCTTTTTTACAGGTGGCTGAATCTAGAGTGTGAGATTGATTCATGGTGCAATGCTGGGTTTAGGGGCACCAGGATTAAGGGTGTGAGTGCTGCCCGCCCTAGGTAGTCTGGGTAAGATAAAAAGGGCAGAAAGGTGCTGTTATTTTCTCTTGCTTTTGCTACCATGAACTGTTTCTCCTCTGCGATGTCCCTCTGCCATGTGCCACCCTGCCTTGGACAGGCCGATAATGGACTGGAACCTGTACAAACTGTGAGCTAAATAAAACTCTCCCCTTTAACTTTGGGTGTTGGGTATTTTGTCTCAGTAATGAGAGAAAAGTAACTAACACAGGTAGATGGTCAAGAAAACAGGCAATAACTAGGAGAGCAGCTCTTAGGAGAAACTAAGTAGTAATTTATTTATGTGTGTCGGAAGGTTAATTAACCCAACTTGAATGGTCCGGGGTGACGTGAAACAATATGCAAAAGGCCTATCCTCTGCTTGATGTCTAGAGGTCGGCTAAAACAGAAATGTTTCATTAGCCTTTAATACTGGGTGCTCATGGTAGTGACAACAATAAAAATGGCTGAGGAAAGTAAAAATAATTGCTAAGGACTGTGAACTTTGGTCCCTTCCACTCCTTTCTCTTTGCTGCCGGGATGTCATGAGGTTAACAGCTCCTCCTGTACATGCTCTCACCACGACGTACCGTGCCCAAAGCAACGGTGCCAATAGATCATGGACTAAACCCCCTGAAACCATGAGTCAAAATAAGTCTCTTGCCTTATTACATGATTTTTTTCAGGTTTTGAATCACAGTGACAGAAAGCTAAAGACACCTCCCTGGTATATTAAGCTGACTATATCTGTGAGTTTTGATGTTCACCAGATATTTCTGGTTCATTGGGTAGATGGTAGGATTAATATTATGGTGACCATGTGGCATCTTTGGCTAATGAAATGGAGTGCTGGTATGTGTTATGTCCCTACAGAATCTTTACAGGCCAGTACATGGTATGCCATACTCTCTTTAAGACCCAGATAACAAAGAAGGGTACAGGCCCCAGACTACCTGGAACAGATGTGAGGCATTAGTAAGAAACAAGTCTTTGTTGCTTTAAACTGCTGAAGAGTTCTCGGCTTGTTACCATGGCAAAAATGAGCCCACACCAAGGAGGTGCCTGGCAGGTTCTGAGGCAGGGCCAGAGTCATGGAGATTTGCAGTCAGCCACAGCTGATGGTCTCAACATAGTTACTGTCCATTTGACTTTCAGGTGACCGCCTGCTTTATCGCAGTGTGGCTGGGGGTGGCAATGGTGTTGATGTATATGTGGCTTATGTTCTGCTCTGCCTTGTATTTGATTGATGTTTCCGAGCACTGCCTTCACTTGGACAGTCATTCACAACACTGATGCAACGGACTCTTCTGGGGAGCTTTGAAAAATACCTATATCGAGCTGTATTCTAGATCAGGTTGTTTGTAGAAGGTTGTTGTGTGATTCCAATATACAGTTGGGGGTTTCAGCCTAAACCTGACCAGTGACTTCTGATGAAGGGCTATGACCTAAAGTTTCTGGTTATCCTCTTTACAACTGCTGTAAGAAGCAGCCCAGGATTCAGAGGGTACCAGGAAGGGAAATAGATGACATAGAGGAAGGCAGCAGATCATCATACCTACGTATTAGCTAACCCAGAACAAGCATTCAGTGGAGTCTGATACCATCTTCCTGGAAGAGTAATCCAGGGCCCAAGGTACCCATTAAACTCTTGAGGAATTTAGCATGTTAGAAATGTTTCCATCATCAGAGGATGTGGTTTCTTTAAGAAAGAGGGAGTGATATCTAGGGAGGCATTCCTTGCTAAGGGAAATTCTCCACTTTCATAAAAAGGTGAGCCTGATCTATAAGGGCTGTGCCTATACCCCCTCCAGGGGTGACCCTTGTCTCCTGCTGTTTCTTTGGCTTCCCTTGTAGCTGACTTCAGCTCTCTGGCTCAACTATTCAATGTGTTTTTGACCCTGCCATCCCCCAACTGATGTGCACACACTTGCACAGGCTCCAGGATTTTATTTCTGCCTCAACCCTCATTTGTGCTTTCTCTGTCTATGGTTTGGGCCCTCTGATCCTGCCTACTGGTGGGCACAGAGACGCAGGGTTGCCTGCCCCTGGGAGTGCTGTCTTTTTGCTTCTGTTTTTTGCTTTGCCCACCTGGAATGTTTCTGTTTTTCAGTGCAACCTGGCAGCTCCTGCCCACCCAGCTCAGTGGAGGCAGGAAGAAGGCGCCATCCCCCCTCTGTGCTCTTTTGTTGCCCCCCCGCCCAAGTCGTTTGATACCTGTAAACCAATGGAGAGCTGCCTTGTTCCAGGACCAAGCCTCTGCTTCTCTCTTGCTCCCTACCTCCACCACCTTCTTTGAGGATTTAAATAGATCATAAGCCGAAGTTAATTGGAGATAAAAGTTTATAGTGAAGCAGGCAGGTTGTAGCACAATATCCATATAATCTAAAGTAACTTGGGCTTTCTCAGGGTCATTGAAATGTACTAAGGTATCATTCCATTGCATTTTCAAAGTCTAGATAAATTGTGCATCATATAAAATGCATTATAAAAGGTTCCAATTACGACACAGGATTAAATGAACCTTTCAACACCTTGCAAAAGGAAAGAGATGGTGTTTGGTGTGATGGTGTAGTTGGTACAGTGCTGTGATCTTCTGGGAAGACTTTATTTAAAAAGAGAAATAGCCGGGGATATAGCTCAGCAGTTCGGTGGGCTGCCTCGCAAGCGCAAGGACCCGAGTTCAATCCCCGGTACCAAAAAAAAAAAAAAAAAAAAAAAGAGAGAGAGAGAGAAAGAATAAACCAGTGAACTCCTGACTCCATTAGATATAAAGTATCATTAAAAAAACAAAACAAAACACCAAGATTACCAGGATCTACTCACAGGGTAGTGATGGCTGAAGCTCCTGCCTACCTTTGCCTCAACGATGAAGTGAGACCTATCCTACCCTCACTGCCCAGCATCCTGTGCTGCCCATTTCATGACTGATTGCTCATTTGCTAAAAGCTGCCTAGATTATGCTCTCTCTTCCCCTAAATAGCAAGTGTTACACTTTCCTGATGCCACAATTAACAGGAAGCTGGAAGCCACTCTCTGACCAGTGAGTAATACAGGCAAATGAGAACAGATGCAATCAACATATTAAAAAGGGTTAATTTTCTTTATTCTAAACCTGTTTTTAGAGAATTACTTACAGGATTCAATTTGAAGTCCGTTTAGGTAGTCTCAAATTTGCAGAAGGGTTTAAGGTCATCTTTAGAGACAGTTGCTTTCATCTGAGTGACATATGCAACACTGTCATCTTTATGGAGAACATGCTGCTCTTGATAAAAAACAAGGAAGCAAAATTTTTATCACATTAAAATGCTTATGGGCAATGTTGAAATCCTTGGATTGAATTTATTATCATTTATGGCAGAACTTCTTTTTTCCTCTCATTGACCTTATTGGTACATTTTAGGTATACAGTACAGTTAATTCATCATTGGGATCTTGTACCTTTACATGACAAGTCTTGGTTCTCATTTTTTCGTACTATCCCTGCCCTCCCTTCATCCCCTCCTCCCTTCCCTATTTATAAAACTTTATTTCCATTTTTTCATTTTCTCACATTATTTTTTTCCCTATTTCCTTTCCCCTATTCTTCCCACTCTCCCTACACCTTTAGCCCTTTTCTTCCTATTTCACATTACTAATTATCCCATTAGGATCTTGAGTACTATTTTAGTTTTTCACACCAGAGAAACTATTTGGTATTTATACATGTGTGACTTGTTTGTTTTACTTAAGAGTATGTCCTCAATATTCATCTATTTTCCTATGAATGACTCTAATTTCTCATTCTTTATGGCTGAGTAGTATTCCATTTTATAGGAAAGCCACATCTTCTTTATACAGTCTCCAACTGATGGGCAAATGGGCTGTTTGCAAGTTTTAGCTATTACAAACTGTGCTGCTATAAACATGGGTGTGCATACATCTCTGTGATATGATTCTTTTAGAAAGATACCCAGCAGAGGAATAGTTGGGCCAAATGGAACCTCTAGTCCCAGATCTTTGAGGTATCTCCATGTTGATTTCCATAGTGGTTGCACCAGTCTGCACTCCACCAACAATGGAGAAGGGTGCCTTTCTCCCCACAACCCTGCCAACATTTGTTATTGTGTGATTTCTTGATAGAAGCTATTCTTTGTGGGGTGAGGTGGAATCTCAGTGTTGTTTTCATCTGCATCTCTCGAATGACCAATGATGTGGAACATTTTTTCATATATTTAATTGCTGTTTTTACTTCTTTGTATGAGAAATGTCTGTTCATTTCAGACGCCCATTTTTCTTTTTTTTTTCTTTTTATTGAGTTTATTGGTACAATCTAGGTATACAATATAGTTACTTTCATCATGGGGATTCTGTACCTTTACATAATAGGTCTTGATTCTCATTTTTTCCCCTTGTCCCTGCCCTCCCTTCACTCCCTCCTCCCCTCTCCATTTACAAACACTTTATTTCCAATTTTTCAGTGTCTCATATTTTTTTCCTCTCCCTTATTACCTTTCCCCCACCGTTCCCACTTTCCCTACACCTTTAGCCCTTTACTTCCTATTTCACATTATTAATTATCTCATTAGGATCCTGTGTACTACTATATTTTTTCACACCAAAGAAACTATTTGGTATTTCAGTTAAAGAAATCTCTGTATGAACATTAAAAATAGGGAATCCTTGGTGTGAACAATCTGCAATAATACAGAAGATCCTAATAAGATTACTGAGATTTAGAAATGGGAAGAAAGGAGCTAAAGGTATAGGGAAGGTGGGATGGGTAGGGGAAGGGTAATAAGGGAAAAGAAAAAAATGTGAGATAATGAAAAGATGGAAATAAAGTGTTTGTAGATGGGGAGGGGGAGAAGGGGTGAAGGGAGGGCAGGGACAAGGGGAAAAAATGAGAACCAAGACATGTCATGTAGAGGTACAAGATCCCAACAATGAATGTAACTGTACTGTATCCCTAAAATGTACCAATAAACTCAGTTAAAGGTGAAAAAAATAGGGAATCCTAAAATAAAACTAAAAAGGAAAGTAAAAGAGAAAAGGCAATGATGTAACATTAAAATAATCCTTAATTCTGGAGATGAAAATGGTCCCTGAACATATTTAAATTGCTTCTTGCTCTTATAGTCTTATTTTTTTTTCATTATTTAGAGAGTACTTTATTAGTTTCTGTAATCCAACCCATGTAGATATGACCTTACATATTTAGTATGATGTGTTACCCCTGTATACATGGAAAAAAAATAAAAATAAAAAAATTAACATTTCTAGACCAATATGGCTGTCCATTTCTGTACAATGTCAACTCAACACAGTAAATTGGGATGACTTTTTCCAAAATTGGCAGCACTGTTAAAGTTTCCCAAAATTCAATTTATATATATAT
>NW_022900916.1:12545427-12658508 GCF_012274545.1 Fukomys damarensis
CTTCTTTTAATTTCTTGCCTTGCCTATTTGATTTGCTCTGTTGGAACTCATGGTGTTGTTGCCTTCATTGTCTTTTTCTAGGATCTTGTTTAGAATTACTTGTAGTGCTGGTTTGGTAGTCACATAGTTTCTCAGGTGCTCTTTGTTGTGGAAGTGTCTTATTTCCCCATCCAATTTGAAAGAGAGTTTTGCAGGATACATCAGTCTAGGTTGGAGGTTATTCTCTTTTAGTACTTGAAATATCTCATTCCAGGCTCTCCTTGCCCCAAGGGTTTGTGTTGAAAAGTCTGCTGTGATTCTGATGGGCTTACCTTTGTATGTGATTTGTTTCTTTTCTCTTACTGCTTGTAGTATTTTGTTCTTCTGATGGGTTTCTGGGATCTTGATTATTACATGTCTTGGTGTAGATTTTTCTTGATTGTAGCTAGTTGGGGTCCTACATGCCTCAGTTATCTGAATGTCAAATTCTTCCCCTCTGTTTGGGAAGTTTTCTGTCATTAATTCTGCAAACAGCTTTTTAAAGTCATTTGTATTTTCTTCTGCTACTTCATGGATTGCTATCAGTCTTACGTTATTCTTCTTTGCATCATCTAGGAGTTGTTGGATCAATTTCTCATGATCCCTTACTGTTTTTAAGAGACCTCTCTTTCATGGTCACTGACTGCAATCTTATCTTCTATATCTGAGAGTCTATCTTCGCATTCTTTTATTCTGTTGTGTACACTTTCTATGGAGTGTTTAATCTCCTGGATATCTGTTTGAATCTGTTTTATGGATTCCATTTCTTTCCTCTTTTGGGCATTCATTGTTTCCATTTCTTTCTTATGCTGGGCCTTCATGGCTTCTATCATGGTCCTTAGCTCATCTATTTTTTTGTCAGTTCCTTCTCTAGAGTCTCGAATTGTGACTTCCATTTTGCTCACTATCTCTATGGTGAACTGGAAATCTGTCCTTGTGTCTTGCTTAAGTGTTTTCTCATTTTTATTTTTGTTGTTGGACTGTCCTTGGTTTAATCTCTGGGTTATCATCCAAATCTTCCTGATATGGTTGCGCCCTAGCTTCTGTGTCTCTAATGACCCACAGACATTCTCATCTTCATAACATCAGAGAAACAGCTCATCAAATCAACTGCAATGCTTTATCCCAACTGATACAATCAGAAACACATTAAGATCAAGCACAATTTGGACACTGACCACCTGTGGTAGTCACTAGTCTATCACCCTTAAATCATTTGAATTAAATTGAAATCAAGAAGCAGTCCAGAACATGTCTGCAGTGAACAAAATTTCAATATAGTGTATTTACCATTTAATGGCTCAGACAGAGCAAGGATGCAAGTCCCCTGGTCTCAGTTAGCTGATGGCTGAACCCCATGATGCTGACTGACCTTGGGCTGCAAGGCCCAGATTGAGTTCCCCAACCTTTTGAATGGTTGAACTCCACAATATTCTATTACAGGTTTCCCACACCCTTTCTTTAAAGATGTTCAAAGTTGGGAACTCAGAAAAATACCCTTGATGATGACCTCTGCCTCTGCAGAGTGGGTCCAAAGACTGGAACAGTCAGGAGGTCTGAGAGTGCGGGGGGGGGACTTATGGGGGTTCAGGGGTGCGCATGGCTACCTTCCTGGCGCTTGAGTGATGGTGGCTGGGTCGGGAGCAGGCATGGCTCTCCTTCCCATGGTGGATCAGGTCAGATGCCCATTTTTGAATCAAGTCTTTATATTTCTGGGAGGGGGAATGATTGTTTTGAGTTCTTTATATATTCTAGACAATAGTCCTTTGTCTGAGGAGCAGCTGGTAAAAATTTTTTCCCACACTGTAGGTTGTCTTTTATTTCTTTGATGGTTTCTTTTGCAGTGCAGAAGTTTTCTAATAAGATGAGATCCCAGTTGTTGATTCTTTCTGCTACTTCCAGTGCTACTGAGGATTTATTCATGAAGTTTTTTCCTATGCCAAAGTCTTCAAGAGTTCTGCCTGACTTATCTTCCAGCAAGTTTAGTGTTTCTGTTTTAATATTTAGATCTTTAATCCACTTGGATTTTAGTTTAGTGCATGGTGAGAGATAAGGGTCTAGTTTTAATCTTTGGCAGGCTAAAATCCAGTTTTTCTAACACAATTTATTAAAGAGGCCATCTCCTCCAGTGAGTATGCCCCTTTGACAAAGATAAAGTAGCTGAGTACATCTGGAGTTGTTTATCTTCCAATCTATTCCACTGATCCTCACATCTGTTTCTTTGCCAGTTCCATGCTGTTTTTATCACAGTGGCTTTATAGAATAGTTTCAAATTGGGAATTGTTATACCCGCTACCATGTCTCTGTTGCCTAGGATGGCTTTTGGTATTCTAGGTCTCTTCTGGTTCCAAATGAAATTTTTGATTCTTTCTTCTGGTTCTGTGAAATATAGTGTTGGAATTTCAATCGGCATTGCATTGAATCTGTATAGCAGTTTTGGTAATATGGCCATTTTCACTATTTGATTCTTCCTACCCAGGAGAAGGGGATATCTTTCCATTTTCTTGTATTTTTGATCTCTTTTTTTCAGAGTGCTGTAGTTTTTAGTGTAGTGGTCTTTTGCTTCTTTCGTTAGATTGATTCCTAGATACTTCATTTTTTTGTATGCTATTGTGAAAGGAATTGTTTCCCTAATTTCTCTCACAGTGAGTCTGTTATTTGTATACAAGAAGGCTATTGCTTTTTGAGTGTTCACCTTGTATCCAGCTACTCTGCTGAAAGTGTCAATTAAGTGTAGAAGTCTTTGGGTGGAGTTTTCTTTGTCTTCAGTGTAGAGTATCATATTGTCAGCAAATAATGACAGTTTAACTTCTTCCTTTCCTATCTTTATTGCTTTAATTTCTTTCTCTTGTCTAATTACTGTGGCTAATGTTTCCAGAACTATATTGAAGAGAAGTGGTGATAGTGGGCATTCTTGTCTTGTTCCTGATTTTAACATGAAGGTTTTCAGTTTTTGGCCATTTAATATGATGTTGGCTGTTGGTTTTTCATAGATAGCCTTTATTAAGTTGAGATATAGACCATCTATTCCAATTTTTTTGCAGGGTTTTTATCATGAATTGGTGTTGAATTTTGTCAAAAGCTTTTTCTGCATCTATTGAGAGGATCATATGTTTTTTTGTCCTTGACTCTGTTAATATAGTGTATTACATTTATTGATTTACATATGTTGAACCATCTCTGAATCCCTGGAATAAATCTGACTTGGTCATGATGTATGATCTTCTTGATGACCCTCTGTATTCTGTTTGCTAGTATCTTATTAAAGATTTTTGCATCTATATTCATTAAGAAGATTGGCCTGTAGTTCTCTTTTTTAGTTGCATCTTTTCCTGACTTGGGAATCAAAGTGCTACCTGCTTCCAGAAATGAATTTGGAAGTATTGCTCTCCTTTCAATTTCATTGAAAAGTTTGAAGAGTAAAGGCAGTAGTTCTTCTTTAAATGTCTTGTAAATTCAGTGGTGAATCCATCAGGACCTGGGCTTTTCTTTGTTGGTAAACTTTTAATTACATTTTCATTTTCACTGATTGTAATTGGGATGTTTATAATTTTTTCATCTTCTTTGTTCAACTTTTGTAATTCATAAGTATCTAGAAATCTGTTATGGCAGAACTTCTTGAAAACAATGTAAACACTGATAAAATTAAAATTTATAAACATTTGTTTTTCTTCTTCAGCCTTCCATTCAAATTTTGATTAAGCAACTAGTTTGTGCTTCATACTGACTTTAATTCTCCCAGGCAGTTTTCCACTCCACTCCCATTTGGAGAAAAATCCTAGATTTTTTTTTTGATAATTCCTGAAAAGGAGTGAGGAAGAGGAAGTCAGCTGAGATGAGATTCTGGCATATGGAGGGTTGCTGTGGCAGAGTAGGGGTGGCCCTTTAGCCAAGAGTGACAGGATAAACCACTTGTGCCAGTGTCAAGGGCCTCAGTGAGAGAAGATGGTCTTAAATCAGACTATGAGGCCTTAGTAAAAGTGAAAGTGGTCAGGCCATGAATCCCACCATTTGCTGAATTTAACAGCAGATGTGGGCAGAGAGCTCACAAACAGGCCCAGCAGCACTTCCTCGAGCACCATTCCAGCTTAGCTAGGGAGGATGCAAGTCCCAGAGTTCCTCTTCCTACTTTCAGGACACAGGAAGCACTACATTCTCAGCTGCCCTCTTTGGGAGCAGAAGCTGGGAGAAGGCATCTGAAACACAGGACATTTATCCAAAAAAAGACAGTTCTCTAGAGAATTAGATTCATTTACAAGAGAAGAATTAACTCAGTATTTATTACCACTCAGTATGGGGGTGCTAATCAGGAAGATTTGATTGTTACAGACAAAATAAAGAAGTTGATATTTTTTGTTTGCACATTTGTGTGGAATGAGAAAACCTGAGAACTTCGGCTGTGTGTGTTTGCATGCATGTGTGTGTGTGATATGTGGGAGAAGGGTTCAACTCAAAACTCAGAGAGAAGCAGTGAGAAAGAAGGAACTATTTGGATGGTTCTGAGTGGTTTGGGTATGTAGTGGCCTGCACTTCCCACTCCAAGCTCAGTACCATAACACATGAACACCGTCAACTGTTAGAAACCAGAGAATGAAAAAGGGCCAACTAGAAACAGAAGTAACACACAAAGGACACGCAGAAAAGACACTATCAACACTCCCCACTACGAACAATCATCAAAAACATTTTTGGAAAAATGGTCTTTGAGGTGTCCCGTGGAAAGTGAACAGGAGATGAGTGAAGATTTTAAAAGGAGGTTGTTCAAGAGCTCAGAAGCAAGGGCATATGAAACAGGAGAGGGAGCAATGAAACATCCAGATTGTCCAGGTCTACAGACGAGGAAGGATTAGGATTAGAGTGGGGTTGAGAAGGCAGGATGGGCCCACTCTGGAAAGGCAGGACAGAGGGTTTGCACTGTCTTAGTTACTTTCATTACCACCTAGACGAAATACCTGACACCCAAAGGTAAAGGAGGAGAGGGTCACAGTTTGCAGAGGTTTCAGTCCACAGTCTGCTCACTCCAGGGCAGGTGGCATGGCAGAGGAGGAACAGTTCATGGCAACTGTTTCACTGTGGCTAAAGTCTCAGTCCCCAGGGTGGTGGTGTGGAGTCTTTGTCAGGTAGGGCTCTGTCAGAGAGCTGGGGTCATTGGGGCCTTACACTTGGTCCCTAATTCTCATGTAACCTTTGATTTTGAGAGAGGATTGCTATAAAAGGAGCAAGATAGGCCCTTGCTGTCCTCTCTGCTCCTGCTTTAAGCAAGATGGAATCACCTGCTTGGCCCTGAGTGTGCTCCACCATCCACCATTCACTATGAGGTCTACACCAGAACTGAGCAGATGCAGGCACCGTGCCCTTGAACCCCCTCCCAACTATGAGCCCAAGAATCCTCTTTTCGTCCACGCATAACACGTGTCAGGGGCTTGTAATAATGATGGAAAGCTAACACACTCTACATCAGATTCTCTGTAATCAAATTCCTGGGGAGTCATAATACATATGTGCATATTAAAGGCTCCAAGAAATCCTACACTAAGAGAACCTGTTGATCATGATTTACTTTAGTGTAGGACTTCCTGGACCAATAGACTATGGAACACTTTTGTATCAGTCAGGATTTGCTAGAGAAAAACAACATTTACAAATATATTTGAATTTAGAAGATTGGCTTACAATGCGCACCTGCAGAGGCTGATGTGGACAATGCAGAGGGTCTGTCTGGGCACTGGAGAAGGAAGGGTTCAGTTGGTGTTCTGGAGCTCATGGCAGTGTCCGTGCAAATCCGTATTAGGAGGCTGATGGCTCTGTGATGGAGGCTGAAGGTTCTGCACCAGAAGGAAGGTGCTGGAAGCTGAAGAGGCTGTGGGGGAAGCTGGGAGAAAACGTCCAAGGTGGAGGCAAAGATTGCATCTCCTCCAAAGAAGTAGGCAGATCCGTCCTTCTTCATTTCCCTTTGTCCCGTTTATCCAAGTGACAAACCACCCTACAGTGGGTCTTCCACACACTAAGGTGTGGAATTGTTCAGCCAATTTAGCTGAGCTTCTCCTACTCAAGTTGATACAATCAATCAAACATCATAATTTGTTGTTTTTGAGACAAGGTCTCACTTTGTAGTGCATGCTTGCCCTGAACTCACTGTATAACCCAGGTTGGCCTTGAACTTGTAGTGACCCTCCTGCCTCAGCTTCCTGAGTGCTGTGATTATAGTCACCACTACACCTGGCTGTTTTTTGTTTGTTTTTACTAATTCCTATTTACAAACCTTAAAAGTAGAATTTTGTTTCTTTGTCTTACAATGCTCTGATTCCTCAGATGAGAGTGAAACTCTTCAAGACCTAGTCCTGTTTGGTTTTTTTTAAAAATTATTTTCAGTTTTATTTTTTTCTCTAATTGAGTTTATTGGTACATTTAAGATATACAGTACAGTTACATTCATCATTGGGATCTTGTAATTTTACATGACAGGTCTTGGTTCTCATTGACCCAGTCCTCTTTGTGAAATGAATGAACTTTTTCAGCATTTTCTGATCTGTTACATTCTTTTTTTTTGAGACAAGATCTCACTATGTAGTTCAGGCTGCCCTTGTTACAGAGGTAATGCAGGCTGACCTCAAACTTACAACGATCCTCCTGTCTCAGCCTCTGGGGTTCTGGGATCACAGCTGTGCATCACATCTGGCTGACCCATTATATACTTAAGATTCACCTGTTACCTCCTTTATTTATTTATTTTTATGCAGACCAGGAAAGAATCAATCTTCTTTTCTTTCTTTTTCATGATAAACCCTTTGTAGTATATATGGATGGCAATTGGTTTTTCTCCACTGTTGAGTTTCTTAAGGGTAGAATAGATACTCTTTTAATTTCTACGTTTCCATCACATAAGCAAGTGTCTAGCCCAGAGCAAGGACACACTTTATGTTGAATGTGTTTAATAAGTGAAAATTCCACTTGGGCTCCTCCAATAACTGTGGAGAGGAGTGAGAGGTGAATTTGAGAAGAGAAGACAGTGGGAGAAAGGAGCCTTTTGGGAATGTGGCAGCTGTGAGAGAGGTTTGCATCAGAGTAGCAGCAATTGGGATAAACAGGAGGGCACCGAGGTTCCCTCAGCACCTGTTAGATGCCAGGCACTGGTCAAGCAGACACATATCTCGCCTTATCCTCACAAATACCTGCACTGGGCAGGTCCTGTAAGCAAGTGTTTCATTGCCCTGTTCTTCCCGAGAAACCTAAACAGGGCCTGCCGTGGTAACAGCGCTCTTCTAAAATCTCTAGGCGGATGTAAGCACATTTCGTCCCATGTGAGCCAATCACGTTAGCCAGGCTTGAGGAATCCAGGAAAGCAGCAGCTTCCGAGGCAGTGACCAGTGGGCGCAACTCGACTCTCGTCCCTTACGGAGCACTGGCCCCTGTATCCATCGGACTCAGTCTCTTAGCCTAGTTTTAAAAATGAAAGACATAGAAAGGGATGCCATGGGTAATAAATGAAGAAAAATACAGAGAAATGCAACAGAAGCAGGAAGTTAGTGGGAATCATAACATGGCAGGTAGAGAGAAGTTAGTTGATGTGGAATCGAAAGAAGCAGGTGGAGAAAAGGAAGCGGAGAGACTGTCACCGTTTTGGCAGAGCTGCTAGTGCAGGGAGCAGGAACTCTCATCTCTGCATAGGTAAGTTTGGAAAGGCCCCGGATGAGGGCAGCACCTATCCTGCTGGTGTCCTGGTTACCTGGCTGGTGACTGCGAGTTTCCTTTTCTCCATGACTTTCTTTATAATTGCCTAATGCACATCATTATAATGTTTTGAGATAATGAGAACTTCTCTCTGCTGAACCTGAGAGAGCCTAGCACAACATTATTTTGACTTTAACAAGTGAGAAAACCAAGGCTAGGGGACAATAGGTGTTTTGTTCAGGTTCATAAAACTAGGAAACGCTGGAGTCACAAGCAGAAGCCAGATGCATCTGATGCAGAATTGATATTATATCAAAGTCAACATAAAGCTCCACTGGGGAGCAGGGAATGGATTTGAGAAACACTGCAGAATTTGCCTCCATATTGCTCGGCGCCCTAGTAACTGTTTAATTTGCGTGTCATTAAACCAAAGGTTTTAAAACATTTTTCTTCCCTCTAAAAAAATTTTTTTTAAACCTCCATTTGCACTGTGGGAAGGTGACACAGAATCACAGACTTCAAAGGGTGGGTTGCTGTTGAGTCCAGCTCTTTTTGTTCTTTTAAAAATTGTCTTGGAGGCACTTGTGAATTTGCTTCTGCTTAATAGCAGAGACTTCTTAAAGGTAATAGCTCTTGATGTTGGGTACTTGGGAAAAGAGAAAGCTTTTCTGCTGCCCCCTAGTCTACCTGAGAGGAAGAGGGCATCCACCTCCACAGAATTCCTGGCACTCCTTGCTGTTTGGTGTTGCTGGGTGGCATTGTAGTTGACAACCCCTGGCCTTCAGAGAGGACCCTACTCACCCTGCCTCTCAGGGGACTGCCAGACAGACTTTATCGACTCATTTTCCACAGGTGTAAAGATGGACGAATCAGATACAAGGCGGTCTGAAATTTGTCCTACACACACACACACACACACACACACACACACACACACACTCTGCAAAAAAGTATACACATTTCAGTAAAAGAAAAACTTGTATAAATATTTTCATACTTTTATCTATGGTAGACCCTAAATGATGTCATATGTGGAAGAATACCCACTACACTGCCCACCTATAGAGAAGAGATTGCAAACACATGTTCAGCAATCTCAATGGACACTTTTTGACCAAGGTCACACAAGCAGCAGTTCGCCATCTGGGAGCCAATGACCACCATTTGAACAACTCTTGTAATCATTGGGGCCAAAAGTAACTTGTATTAATCTCATGATGTTTTGATGAATTTAGTGTTGAAAAATATATTATATATATATTTGGAATATATATATATATATATATATTTGGAAAAATCGTGATGTGAAGACAATTAGGTAGAACCCTGTGCTTTATGTAAGTAGTGTTGTGTATGAGAAAACATGAATGTATTCAGTGTGTTTTTTTTTCCTAGAGTATTGTAAACTCCATGAAGTCAAGGACTAGATCTTTGTTTATTGCTGGGTTTCCAGCTGTCTACCACATAATAGACACATATTATAAACCGAATTGTGTCACCACAAACTTTGTATGTTGAAGCCTTAATTCCCAATGCGTGTATATTTGAAGTTAGGGTTTTAGAGGGGTAATGAAAGTTGAGTGGGTCCTAAGTGTGGGGTCCTAACCCAATACGACTATGGCTCTTACAAGAAGTGGGAGAGTGAGGCCAAGCTGAGGAAGGGCCAGGAGAGGAGATGACAAGAAGCCACTGTCTACAAGGTCTACAAGTCAGACAGGGAGGCCTCACCAACCCAGGTGGTGCCTCGATTTCCAATTTCTGGCCTCCAGAACTGTGTGGAGAATAAATCTCTGTCACTTATGCCATCTGGTCTGTGGTATTTTGTTATGGAAGCCTTAGCAGATTAACACACTGTCCTGATGTATTTTTGGGAAAAAGGAAAGAATAAAGGCAGGTAGGAGGCTAAAGTCCACTGAGTACAGGGTGTGGTCTTGGGTAATCATGCAGATGTTTTTATTTGAACTCCTATTTCCTAACAGACAAAATACAGAGGAAAACAAAAGCCTTGTTTCTTTGGACTCTAGGGGAAGTAAATAAGGAACAATATGTAAACTGTAAAGTACTATTTAAGTATTCATTGTTCTTGATGAAGAAATGATTTCTCCCAACCCACATTTGTTACTTCAGCAATGACTTTTTATTATGAATTAATGGAGGACTTCTTAATGAACTGTGAGGTCTATAAATATCACTTTTTTTTTTTTGGTACCAGGGATTGAACTCAGGTCCTTGCTTGTGCTTGTGAGGCATGTGGCAGAACCACTGAGCTAAATCCCTGGCCCTTACAGAAATTACTTTTTGAGTTTTTTTTTTTTTTGAGACAGGGTCTCACTTTGTAGTTCAGGCTGCCCCGAACTCACTATGTAGCCTAGGCTGGCTTCAAACTGGTGGCAATACTCATGCCTCAGCCTCCAAAGTGCTGTGACTACAGGTGTGTGCCACCATGGTTGGTTTATTTCTTGAATTTTTGACTGTATAAGTAACAAGCAAATATTTCAGTCTGTACTAGAATATGACCATACTTTAGGAATAACAAAGTTTTGATTATTTTTCTTGGCTGCTTTCATGTGTTTCAAAAATTCACATATACTCAGAAGCTGTAAGTTTGTCTCCTACTTGAAATTGAAGTGTATCATCCTAAAATTTGTGGGGCTGCCCTTGCTTTCTGTACTAAATGCTACTGACAGTAAAGGGTAGGTGCAAGCCATTTTGTTTCTGGTATTTATGCCTTCCTTATGTCTCCAAATCCTTGTAAAAATATGTAGATTATAAAAGTTGTCAGGCAGCCGGAAGTTACCAGGGGAGTAGATGAAACTTTATGGAACAAGGTATGGTAACTTTCATATATGCAAAATGGCCAAGTTTTAGAGGTCTGCTGGTCAGCCTAGTATGCACAATTAAAAATACATCAACGAGGGCCAGGGATTTAGCTCAGTGGTTCAGCCACCTGCCTTGCAAGCGCAATGGCCTGAGTTTGATGCCTGGTACAAAAAAAAAAAAAAAAAAGTCGAGGATAGGTCTCATGTTAACACACATGCTCACACACCAAAAACACAAGGGGAATTTTGGAAGTGGTGGATCTATTTAGGACCTTGATAGTGGCGATGGCAACACAGGCATATGCATTTAAATCCAAGCTCATCGCAATTTATACGTTAAATATGTGCAATAGTTTGTGTATCATCTCTACCTCAATAATCCTTTTAAAAACTCTGGAAAATCCCCCCAAAGTGTCGTGCTATAGTTGGCTTGTAATGGTTTATCAAGGTCAATTCTTGCATTTTAATGAATTTTGTGAATCTGTTGCTGAGAACAGGTGATGTAAAAAGTTAAGAAGAGGAGGAGCCAGAAGGGTGGTAAAGTAAAATGCTCCAATACAGTAGGCATGGTGCATAAACGATTTTGTCTTTAGTATGAAGACTGAAAGCAAAACAATGTAGAAATATTATTGATATTGCTTTATTTAGAGATAGGCAATGTAGAAAGACGTAAAATGAGATATTAAAAGTTTAAAATGTGGGGAGGAGTGTAGTGCAGTTGTGGAATTTTCTTACCAATATATTTTCCCTTGTTCTGTTTGTTTCTGTTCATAATTATGTTAAGTTGTTATGATTTCAAAATAGCTTGTTTTATCTAAAGATGTTCTTTATAAGCCTTATGTAATCACAAAAATCTTTTTTTCCAATTAAGTTTATTGGTACATTTAAAGCAAACAATACAGTTAAATTTATCAGTGGGATCTTGTACCTTTACATGACAAGTCTTAGTTCTTGTTTTTTCCCCACTCTCCTGCCCTCCCTTCACCCCCTACACCTTTACCTATTTACAAAGACTTTGTTTCCATTTTTTACTTTTTCCACATTGTTTTCTTTTCCCTTATTTCCTTTCCCCACCCTTCTCACTTCCCCTTTAGCCATTTTCTTCCTATTTCACATTCTCAATTATAGCATTTGAACCTTATTTACACTTTTAGTTTTTCACACTAGAGAAATTATTTGATATTTACTCAAATGTGTCCTACTTATTTCACTTAAGAGTAGGGCCTCAGTGTGCATTCATTTTAGCGATAAACATCTCTAGTTTCTCATTGTTTCTGGCTGAATAGTATTCCATTTTGTAGAAAAACCACATCTTCTTTATCCAGTCTCCAGTTGATTGATATTTGGGTTGTTTCCAAGTTTAGCTATTACAAACTGTGCCACTATAGACATGGGTGCACCTATATCACTATGGTATGATTATTTTAATTCTTTTGGAACGATACCCAGCAGATGGATAGCTGGGTCAAATGGAACCTCTAACCCTAGTTCTTTGAGGTATCTCCATATTGATTTCCACAGTGGTTGCACCAGTCTGCACTCCCACCAACAATGCAGAAGGGTTCCTTTCTCCCCACAGTCCCACCAGCATTTCCTATCAGTTGATTTATGGATAGCAGCCATTCTTTGTGGGGTGAGGTGGAATTTCAGTGTTGTTTTCATCTGCATCTCTTGAATGACCAGTGATGTTGAATATTTTTTCATATATTTATTTGCTGCTTTTACTTCTTTGTCTAAGAAATGTCTGTTCATTTCAGATGTCCACTTTTCAATTGAATCTTTGTATTTGGGGGGAGTCTGATATTTTTGAGTTCTTTATGTATTCTAGATAGTACACCTTTGTTTGAGGAGTAGCTAGTAAAATTTTTTTCCCCACATCATAGGTTGTCTCTTAGCTCTGTTGGTGGCTTCTCTTGCACTGCACAAACTTTTTAATACAATGAGATCCCAGTTGTTTATTCTTTGTGTAATTTCTTGTGCTGCTGAGGATTTGTTCATAAAGTCTTCTCCTATGAAAATGTCTTTGAGAGTTCTACCTAATTTACTTTCCAGCAAGTTTAGTGTTTTTTGTTTTAATATTTAGATCTTTAATCTACTTGGATTCTAGTTTAGTTCATGGTGAAAGATAAGATCTAGTTTTAATCTTTGGCAAGCTGAAATCCAGTTTTTCCAACACCGTTTATTAAAGAGGCTATCTTTCCTCTAGTGAGGATGCTTGGCTCCTTTGTCAAGGATGAGGTGTTGAGTACGTCTGGTATTGTTTCTGCATCTGCTAATCCATTCCACTGATCATCGGGTCTGTTTCTTTGCCAATACCATGCTGTTTTTATCACAGTGGCTTTGTAGTATAGTTTCAAGTTTGGGAATGTGACACTTTCTGCCATGTCTCTGTTGCCTGGAGTTGCTTTTGCTATTCTAGATCTCTTCTGATTCCAAATGAATTTTTGGGTTGCTTTCTCAAGTTCTGTGAAATATACTCTTGGAATTTTAATTGGGATTGCATTGAATCTTTATAGCAATTTTGGAAGTATGGCCATTTTCACTATGTTGATTCTTCCTACCCAGAAGCAAGGGAAGTCTTTCCATTTTCCCATATCCTCTTCAACCTCTTTTTTCAGAGTGCTGTAATTTTCAGTGTAGGGTTATTTTGTCTCCATTAGATTGATTCCTAGATATTTCATTTTTTGAGATATTACTGTGAAAGGACCTGTTTCCCTAATTTCACTCTCAGTGAGTCTGTTATTTGTGTACAAGAAGGCTATTGACTTTGAGTATATATCTTTTATCCAGCTATTTTACTGAATTTGTCAATTAAGTCTAGAAGTATTTTGGCAGAGTTTTTTTGGGTCTTCTAGGTAGCATATCATATCATCAGCAAATAGTGACAGTTTAACTTCTTCCTTTCCTATCATTATTGCTTTTACTTCTTTCTCTTGTCTAATTGTTGTGTCTAATGTTTCTAGAACTATATTGAACAGCAGTGGTGATAGTGGACATCCTTGTTTTGTTCCTGATTTTGGTGTTAAGGTTGTCAGTTTTTGACCATTTAGAATGATACTGGCTGTTGGTTGTTCATAGATAGCCTTTATCAGGTTGAGATAAACATCTGCTCTTCCAATTTTCTGTAGTGTTTTTTAAAATCATGAACATGTGTTGAATTTTGTTGAATGCTTTTTCTGCATCTATTGAGATGATCATATGGTTCCATCAATATAGTGTATTACCCTTACTGATTTACATATGTTGAACCATCCTTGCCTCCAACTTGGTCAGGGTGTATGATCATCTTAATGGCCTTCTATATTTTTATTGCCAGTATCTTATCGAGGATTTTTGCATCTTTGTTCATTAGGGATATTGGCCTGCAGTCCTCTTTTTTGGTTGGGTCTTTCCTTGGTTTTGGAATCAAAGTAACACTTGCATCCTGAAATGAATTTGGAAGTATTGCCTTCCCCTCACTTTCAATGAAGAGTTTAGAGTAGTGGTGATAGGTCTTCTCTAAATTTCTTGTAGAATTCAGCAGTGAAGCCATCAGGGCCTGGGCTTTTCTTTATTGGTAATGTTTTATTACAATAGTGCATTCAATTTCACTGAATGTAATCAAGGTGTTTAGACTTTTTATGTCTTCTTGGTCAACTTTGGAAGTTCATATGTGTCAAGGAATCTATCCATTTCTTCCGTGTTTTCCATTTTATTAGAGTACAGATTTTTGAAGTAGGCATTGATGAGCTTCCAGATTTCTGGTGGATCTGTTGTGACTTCACCTTTTTCATTCCTAAATGCGTGAATTTGAGCCTTTTCTTTCCTTTTTTCGATAAGGTCATCTAAAAGTTTATCCATTTTATTTTTTCTTTTGAAAAAAACTCTTTGATTCATTGATTTTTTTGTGCCATTCTCTTAGCCTCCATTGCATTAATTTCTGCTCTGATATTTATAATTTCTTCCCTTGTAAGAGCTTTCATTTTGTCTTGCTCTTCTTTTTCTAGGAGCTTAAGATTCAGCATTAGGTTGTTTATTTGAGCTCACTCTGTTTTCCTAGTGTGGGCATTCACTTCTATGAATTTTACACTTAGAACTGCTTTCATTGTGTCCCATAGATTCCTGTATGTTGTATTGGTATTATAATTTAATTATAGGCACTGTCTAATTTCTTCTTTAATTTCCTCTGAGCAATGGTTGCTCAGCAGGTTGTTATTTTATTTCCATGTGTTTTTGGAGTTCTTGTGGTTTCTTAGGCTATTGATTTCCAGTTTAATTGCACTATGATATGATAATATATAGGGGATAACTTCACTTCCTTTGCATTTACTTAAACATGTTCTATGAGCTAGCATGTGATCTATTTTGGAGAATAATCCATACGCAGCTGAAAAGAATGTGTATTCTGATTTTGTGTGGTGGAACACTCTGTAAACATCTATTAAGTCCATTTGTTCTAAGACTTGGTTCAGTTCTGTTATTTTGTTAATTTTTTTGTCTAGATGATCTGTCTGTGTCAGTGGAGTTTGTGATCCCTCACTACAATTGTATTAGTGCTTATTTCATTTTTAATATCCATTAATATTTGTTTTGTATAGTTGGGGGCATTAGTATTTGGTTCATATATGTCTATGATTGTAATTTCTTCCTCTTATATTGTTACCTTTAGAAGGATGTAGTGGCCTTCTTTGTCTCTCTTATTTAGTTTTGGTTTGAAATCTATTCTGTCTGTAAATAAAATAGCTACCCCTGCTTTTTTTCTGGTGCTCCTGTCACATGGAGAACAGTTTTCCATCCTTTTACTCTCAATCTATGAATTTCCTTATGGATTAAGTGGGTTTCTTGTTTACATCATATTGTTGGATTTTGCTTTTTAATCTGTTCTGCCAGCCTGTTTCTTTGGATTGTGAATTGAGGTCATTAACATTGATGGGTATAAATGTTATGCATTAGCTTTTCATTGTTATGTTAATTTCTTGTTGTTGGTTTTTTAAAAAAATTTTCCCTCTCTCCCCTTAATTTCTTGCCTTGTTTGGTGTATTTCCTCTGCTGGCCTTTGTGGAGTTTTGGTCTTCATTTTCTTTTTCCAGGGTATCGTTTAGAAGTTTTTGGAGTGCTGGTTTTGTGTTCATGAAATTTCTCAAGTGTCATTGTCATGGAAGTATCTTATTTCCCCATCAATTTTTAAAGATAAGTTTGCAGGATACATCAGTCTAGTTTGGAGGTTGTTTTCTTTTAGGATTTGAAATACCTCACCCCAAGCTCCTTGACTTGAGGGTTTATGTTGAAAAGTCTGCTGATTCTGTTGGGCTTTCCTTTGCATGTGATTTATTTCTTTTCTCTAACTGCTTGTATTATTTTGTTCTTCTTTTGGGTTTCCAGGATCTTGATTATTATATGTCCAGCTGCAGATTGTTTTATATCATGGCTAGTTGGAGTTATATATGCCTTTCTTATCTGTATGTCAAATTCTTCTCCTATGTTTGGGAAGTTTTCTGTCATTAATTCTGTGTAGTTTTTAAAATGTTATTTGTCCTTTCTCCTGCTACTTCATGGATTCCTATCAGTCTTGTATTATTGTTCTTTGTATCATCTAAGTGTTGTTGGATTGACTTCTCATGATCCCTTATTGTTTTTGAGAGATCTTTCCTTTCATGGTCACTGACTGCAATCCTATCTTCTACACCTGAAATTCTATCTTCACATTCATTCATCCTGCTATGAATGCTTTATGTAGTTTTTAATCTCCTGGATATCTGCTTGAATCTGTTTCATGGATTCTATTTCTTTCTTATGTTGGGCATTTTTTCCTATGCTGGGCATTCATGGTTTCCATCATGGTCCTGAATTCATCTATTTCAAAAATCTGTTTCAATTCTAGAGTCTTTAATCATGTCTTTCATTTTTCTCACACTCTCTGTGGTTATTTGGGAAATTATTTCTGTTTTGATTTTTTTCTAGAGCCTCATTTATCTGTTTTATTACTTCCTGTGCTATTTGTTCAGGGTGTCCAGATGGTTGACTGTCAGACTTTTCCACCTCATTTCCCCCAGAGTTTACTTTTGGTGGGGTGGAAGTCTGTGTTTGTGTCTTGTTTAAATGGCTTCTCATTTCTATTTTTGTCATTGGTACTGTCCTTTGTTTAATTCCTGGTTTAATGCTTCAATCTTCCAGATATAGCTGGTCTTTAGGTTTTGAGTCTGTAATGTCTCTGAGGCCAACTCATTT
Source organism: Fukomys damarensis (assembly GCF_012274545.1). Lineage (NCBI taxonomy): Eukaryota > Metazoa > Chordata > Mammalia > Rodentia > Bathyergidae > Fukomys > Fukomys damarensis. The sequence continues at coordinate 12,562,143 of NW_022900916.1, forward strand.
TCATTATACCAGCGAGGACAATTGATTAGATCAATCATAATACCTTAGCCCAGGTTATACAATCAGCAACACAGTAGCATCAAGCACAGCTTAGAAAATAACAACTTGTGGTTGTTATTAATGTATCACCTTTAACCACGTGGATGAAATAAAAATTGAGGACTAGCTCAAAATATGTTTATAGTGAATAGACTCTTTAATATAGCAACTTTACTGTTCGGGTTGGGGATTTAGAAGGAGTTGGGGAGGGAGGGATGAATAGGTAGGATAGAAAAAGGTTAGAAGTGAGGTCAGAGGACACAGGAAGCTGTTGAAGAGAAGAGGAGAAGACAGATCAAAATATTCCCAAGAACAGAACAAACTAACAGCAATAGGGGAGATAGAGACTGTAATCACTTTCTTTAAAAACTAGTGACAATTGAGGGAAGGAAAATGAGAAGAAAAGGAAAAGAAAGAAAATAAATTCAAATTAGGATAGGAAAAGGAACAAAAAGGGAGAGTAATGTAGATCAAAGTGGGAATGAGAGAGTGAGCAAGAGAAAAAGAAAAGAAGGTAAGAAAAAGAAAATTAAAAAAAGAAAAAATTTGAGAAAAGAAAAAGATAGATTAAAATATTTTTAAATGATTAAAAATAAGAGAAAAATATTACTTTGAAAGTAAAAAATACAAATAGAAATAGAGGGCTTCCTTCAGGGTTGCCTCTATTGACACAACAGACAGCATGGGCAGGAGTGTGCAGATATAAGCTAGTTAGTGTCAGCAAGCCAGCAGCTGTCCCTTGAGGGTCAGGGTGATTTTTGGCTGCAAGGCCCAAGTTGAGATCTCTGACCTCCTGCTGGGTTGAACTCTGCAAGGTTCTACTGCTGGTTCCAGCTGTCTTTCTCCTGAAGTTAAACCAGGTTCCAATGTGAAGTGCTGGTCCCTCTGAGTTACTAACTATCGTAGTGTGGTGTGCCTTTCTTAGAGTTTCTTCAATTTTCCTCTGGGCTTTAACTTTCATCTAGGAGCTTCAGAGAAGTCTTCTTTCTCTTGTTTGTGGGGTGGCTGTAGAGCAGGGGAGGACACAAACATTGCTATATTGGCACCCACATAGTTTGGCTCCTCTGTGGCACAGGGTTGAAGGGGCAGGGCAAAATCTCTAATAGACAAACCAAAAATAAGCAAGGAGTCAAAACACACAATTAAAAGTAAATCACTTAAGCACAAAGAAAGACTGTGAGAAAGGAAGGAAGAAAGTACAACAAAATTAGAAAAGAAGTTACATAATGACTACATAATTGCCTGTCAATAACTACCTGAATGTAATGGGTTAAATCCTCCAGTTAAAAGACATAGAATGATTAAATGAGTAAAAACCACAAGACTCAGGTTGTTTACAATAAACTCTTCTCTAGTGATACACATAAGCTGAAAGTGAATGGATGAAGTAAGATAGTCCATGAATAAGAGATCTAAAGTAAAGCAAGAGCAGCATAATTATATCACATAACAAAATCCAAGCAGTAAAAACAGACAAGGAAGTTCAAAATATAATGACACAGGGTCAACTCAGCAAGAGAAAATAGTAATTCTAAACATGTATGTACCCAGTATCAAAGTACTCATGTATATAAAGCCAGCATTACTAAGCCTACAGGGAGAAATAGACTCCAATAAAATAATAGCTGAGAACTCCCAACATTCCACATACAGCAATGGGCACATCATCAAGCAGAAAATCAACACAGAAATTACACCATGGTCCAAATGGACCCAACAATCACCTACCAACATTCCATCTAATAGCTGCCAAATATACATTTTGTTTTTCTCATCAGAACATAGAATAATATATATATATATATCTATATATTTTGGTATTGGATATTGAACTCAGGACCTTGTGCTTGCAAGGCAGGCAGTGGTACCACTGAGCTAAATGCTTGGCCCTCTAGGATAGATTATATGTTAGGTCACAAAATAAATCTCCACAAACTAAAAGAAAAGTTGGAGTCATACACAGTATCTTTCTTGATCATAGAACAATAAAACTGAAATCAATTTGTAACTGGAAACATTTTAGTAACTATACAAATATGTGGAAATTAAACAGCTATCCTTTGAACAGCCAATGGATCAAGGAAGAAATCAAGACAGAAATTAAAAGTTTCTTGAAACAAATGAAAATGGAGACACAACTTACCAAAGCCTGTGAAATACCGAAAAAGCAGTATTAGGAGGGAGTTAATAGCAATCAATGCCCACATCAAAAAAAGCAAAATATCTCAAATAAAAATTCTATCATTGTATCTTAAGGAGCTAGAAAGATAAAAACAAGTCAAACTAAAAATTAGTAGAAGGCAAATATAACGGAGCAGAAATAAGTGCATACTAAAACATATACACAACAAAGCCAGTTTTTTTGGAAGAGATAAACAAAAGGGACAAAATCTTAGACAAAGAAAAAGGGAGAGAAGACTCATAAATAGAATCAGAGATGAAAAGTGAGCTTTTCAGTTGACAGCCTCAGAAATATATCAGAAGATCATTAGAGTTTATTATAAATGACTAGGTTACCAACACATTTGGTGAACTGGAAGAAATGGACAACTTCCAAGAAATGTAGACCTTAGCAAGATTTAATCATAGAGAAATAAAAAACCTGAACTGACTAATAATAAGTAATGAGATTAAATTAGTAATAAAAAGCTTTGCATCAAGGAAAAGCCCAGGGCTAGAGGACTTCACTGCTGTATTCTATCAAACATTTCAACACCTGCTACTAATTTTTGAGTTAGTTCCAAAAATAAAAGAGGAAGAAATTCTTCCAGATATGTTCTTCAAGGCTAGATAAGGACACAGTAACAAAAAAGAAGACAATAAATCTATGTCCTTAATGAACATGGGGAACATTTTTTCAACAAAATACTGGCAAATTGATTCCAATAACACAATAAAAAGATTATTCACCATGACCAAGTGGAGTTCATTCCAGGATGGTTCAATATATACAAACTGACAAACATGATACACTACATGCATAGAATAAAGGACAAGAACCTCATGGTGCAAAAAACCATTTTATAAATTTCAACATCCTATCTTGATAAAAATGATGAGTAAAGTAGGTAGAGAAGGAATGTATGTCAGCACATGCAGAACTAGAAAAAATAACTCTAATTTATAAAAATCCAATAGCTAATATTATACCAAATAGGGTAAAGCTGAAAGCTTTTTAAGATCTGAAGCAAGAAAAGGATGCTCACTTTTACCATTTTTTTTCAGTATAGTGTTGGAAGTCTTTAGCCAGCCAGAGCAATCAGGCAAGAGAAAGTAAGAAAGGGCATCTAAACAGGAAACCAGTTTAAATGGTCACTCTTTTCAGGTGGTATGATTTTCTGTATAGAAAAATACCCCAAACTCCATGAAAAAAAAAAAAAAGCACTGAAAACCAGAACTAGTATAACTAATATATTGAATTTGGCGAGGTTCAGGATATAAAACACACAAAAATCAACAATATTGCTATATTCTTTTTCTTTTTTTCAATATTGCTATATTCTAATAGCAAATTATTAGAAATAGAATTCAAGAATACAATCCCCTTTGCAATATCTGAACATTAAATACCTAGGAATAAATTTAACCAAAGAAATGAAATATCTCTACAATGACAAACACAAAACAGTGATAAAAAATATTAAAAAGGATCCAAAAAAGTGGAAAGATAGCCCATGTTGATGGATTGGAAGAATAAATATTGTTAAAATGTCCATACCCCCAGGGCAATCTACAGATTCAACACAATCCCTAACAAAGTATCAATAACATTCTTCATAGAATTAGAAAAAAAATAATTCTAAATTTTTGTGGAATCACAAAAACCTCCAAATACCAAAGCAATCTTGAGTAAAAAGACAAAACAGGAGGCATTATACTACTTGACTTTAAAATATACTGCCAAGCTGTGGTACTCAAAGAGCATAGTATTGGCATAAAAGCAGACACACAGACAAATGGATCAGAATAAAGAGTCTAGGAATGTATCCATAGCTAATAGATATTCAACAAAGGTGCAAAGAATACACATTGGAGAAAGAACAGTCTTTTCAATAGTGATACTGGGAAAATTGGCATCCACATGCAGAAGAATGAACTTAGGTCTCTCCTACAGGTTACAAAAATCAATTCAAAATAGATTAAAGACTTAAATGGAGAACAACCTGAAACTATGAGAGTACAAAAAGAAAATAGAGGAAATGCTTCAGGGACCTGGAATAAGCAAATATTTTTTTTTACTAAGGCCATAAAAGCACAGGAAACAAAGACAAAAATAGACACATGGGATTACATCAAATTAAAAAGCTTCTGTAGGAAAGGAAACAACACAGTGAAGACACAACCAATAGCATGAGAATATTTGCAAGCTATATATCTGATAAGGGGGTCAATATTCAGAATTTAGATGAGATTCCAAAAATCCAATAGCAAAACTCCCAAATCATCCAAGTAAAAATAAGGAATAGATCTAAACAGGCATTTCTCAAAAGAAATATAAAAATGTTCAAAAGATACATGAAAAAGTACTCTATGTCATTGATCATAAGATAAATACATATCATCACAATGAGCTGTCACTTCACCCCAGTAAGAATGGCTATAAAAAGGACTAAGACAAATGTTGGTGAGGATATGGAGAAAAGGGAACCTTTGGACTCGGTTGGCAGGAATGTCAATTTGTATCATTCTGTAAAATAATATGAAAGTTCTTCAAAAATTAAAAATAGAACTACTCTCTGGTAATCTCATTACTGGTTATATTTCCAAAGGCACTGAAATTAGTGTGTGAAAAGACAGCTATACCTCAGTTTTCCTTGCAGCACTATTAAAAATCTCCAAGAAATAGACAAACTAAGTGTTTATCAACTGATGAATAAAGAATGTGAAAAAAAACAAACAAAACAAAACAGCCCATTGAGACAAAAGCACGGCACTCAATGGCACCTTAGAGTGAAAAAAAAAAAGAAAGTGTGGTAAATGTACACAGTAGAGTATTATTTGGCCATAAAAAGGAATGGAATCTGTTCTTTGCAGCAATATGCATGGAACTAGAGATCATTATGCTAAGTGAAAGGCAGAGAAAGATAAGCATCATATGGTCTCCCTCATATGGAATCTAAAAAAAATGTTCTCATAGAAGTTGAGAGTAGAATAGGGGTTACCAACAGTTGGGGAGTGTGGGGTGTGGGGAAAGGTTGATCAATGGGTATAAGCTACAGTTAGACAGGAGCACAAAGGAGAGTGTCTATGCATAACAATAATCTACTACACATTTCAAAACACTAGAAGAAAAGAATTTTGCAAGTTTTCACCATAAAGATAAGGTAAATGGTTTGTTTTTTTTTTGGTACTGGGGATTGAACTTGGGTCCTTGCGCTTACAAGGCAGGCCACCAAACCGCTGAGCTAAATCTCTGACCCTGCTAAGGTAAATGTTTAAAGGAAACATTTAACCCAACCTAAATATTACACAATATATACATGCATTGAAAGGTTACATGGTACCACATTAATATGTACAATTTTTATGTTTTATGTGTAAGTTAGATAGTATAAACTTACAACTAAGTAAATCAAAACTATGGTAATAGCCCAAATGTCATTTTCTAATTATAGTATTTCATTTTATGATTATCCAGAACTTTGAAGATTTTTTTCCTTTTTACATTGATTGTTTCTATATGGAGGAATACATTACAACCTAATGGTGAGCTACTGTACATCTCTTGCCAAGTCTGTGTGCAGGTATGTCTCCCTAGTAGCTTAGAAATGACCAGCACAGGGTAATTAATAGTGTGACCATTGGATTCTGCCCTGCAGTGGAGGGATGGTAATATCACATGTGCCCCAGTGTTTTCAGAAGCAGAGCAGCTGGTGTTTCCTCCACTTTCTGTCAAAGGATGGCACCCCAAAATGCCATGTGGGTGTGATAGAGAAAACTCTTGGAAATAGCAAAACCCTACAAAATGTCACAATGTAGAATGGCTTCTGCTGTCTCTGACAGCAGTTTGCTTTGTTGAGTTCAAAATTAATAGACACCAGAGGTATTAAACAGAATGGAACATCTGGCCTCATCCTGAGACAACAGGGGCACATTGAGACGCTGAGCTCCAAAGTTTTGTAAACCACATGATTGTAAAGGTCAAGATGAAAAGAACCATTGTTAACTTTGCTTTACTGACTGGGAACACCCGCCTCCCCTGGGTTGGGATAGATAACTAGGTGAATCTTCAAGGTAAACTCCCCGAACAACAAAGAATTGCTACATCTGGGTTGAAATTTAACTCTCTTGTGATTTGTATACCAGCAATGGGAACTGAGAGAATGAAATGTAACCACTTGAATGAGATCTAGGCTATAAAACCCTATAAAAGAAGGAGGTGCAACCCAGTGCATCATCGATCCCTGGCACTGCTTTTAGGTGCAATCAGCCTTTGTTGACAAAATAAACTTTTTCTTATTTTACTTCCATTATGTGCCTCTGTGTGTCACTCACCAATTCCTTCCATAACAGGTGGGCAGCCTGGGCACTCTCCCTCTGTCACTGTTGCTTCCTCATGCTGCCCAGTGAAGCAGGCAGTGACATTGGAGGTCCCTGCACTGGAGCACAGATCCTCACTCAGGAGCAGTGGAGCTCAGGCCTCTGCACGCATCCTTGTGATGTAACGGGAGAAACCGGAGGACCCATCTTCTCTTCTTGCTGCTTCTGTCTTTTTCTGTTCTCAGTAAAGCCAGCCATGTAACACCATGCTATTTGTCCTGAATTCTGACGCGTGTAAGGCCAGATGCAGGGCCAGCAGCAGCAAGAAAAAAAAAAAAAAATACACCCAATGACTTTGGAGGCTGTGTTAAGGGGCCACACAAAATACCCATTTTTTTTGGTGCCAGGGATCGGGGATTGAGGATCAAACTCAGGCCCTTGAGAGGCAGGCAGCAGAACCACTGAGCCAAATCCCTGGCCCTAGATTCTTTAATGAAAAAAATTTTTGGTATTTGGGATTGAACTTGGGACCTTGAGCTTGTGAGGCAGGTGGCGGAACCACAGAGCTAAATCCCCAGCCTCCCAATTCACTTTTGGATCATATCTTCTATACATGGTTTGCTGATTAAATTTTCAAAATTTGTTTTACCTAATATAATAAAAGATGGTTAGCAAAGACATGGAAAAGATGTCATGTTGGGGTTAGTTAAAATTATTGAAGGAACTTGGATAAAGAGACTAGGAATAATAGGAGAAGGAGCCATGAATATACAAATGCAAGCCATGTGAACCTGTGTCCTCGCAAGAGGTAGTTTACAAGTTTTCTGTAGCAGCCATAAAGAAGAATATATGCTGTTATATTCCTAGGATCTTTAAGGCCCCTAAAATAGATCGTTTAGGAAAAGTACTATTCCCAGTTTTTCCAAGAATAGGACAGTTTTTGATGTAATGAGCAATGTACTCAACAGCATCCTGTAGTTAATAAAACATTTAACTTTACTGTGCTGTTCCACGTATTGGCTTGATCTAAGCTGATATTAATTCCCCCAGTCTTCTTGCTCATGAATTGGCAAATGCTTTAGTTAGGTTTCATTATGGGTGTGACCACTCTTCATGTTTTTCTTTCATCATCCTGGTGTTGTTTGATCCTCTTCATATCCCATTGTTATTTTGTGTTCTCCCCTGGTACTTGTTGCAACAATCACTTATATTATGACATTTACGGGTAACTGCAGAAAGTATCAATCTTTTGGTTGACAAAATGATCTAAGATTTTAGGTTCAATGTAATTAAGTTTACATCAGTTGTATTAATAGGAGAGATTGATACAGCTTTGCAAAATATTTTACTTTAACAATTTATTACCTGGATATGTTCCTCCTCCCAGAGTTCTGGTCCTACAGCTACCATCTCCTGCTCTTATCTCCATGGGCCTTAGTCCATATGAGTAGGCAGAGTAAAATTTATATTTGCAGGTAATAATTAAGTATTACCATGTACCAGGCTGTACATCTGTTATTTCATTTAGCCTCACAACACCAAAAGTACATAGTATTCATTCCCTCTGCATTACAAAGAAGCCAAGGCCCAGAGAGGGTAAAGGTACTGCCTAAAAGGAGCAGTATCAGGATTTAAGTGGGTTCTCTCTAATTAAAAAATGCGTGCTTTGAACCTCTGGCTGTGTGTATGACTTCTTTTGTGTGTTTTTAAAAATGCAGCTTTATGTTTTAGAGCAGTTTGTGTTCGCAGCAAGACCGAATGGAAAGTACAGCAATGCCAGATGCCTCCAGGTCCTGATGAACACAGCTGCGCACTGTGATCACCCCACCAGAGCGGCACACTTGTTCTCACTGGGGAACCTGCATGGGCTCGCCTTTCTGACTCAGTGCCCATAGTTCATAGCAGGGGTCACTCTTGGTGCCATGCTTCTGTGGGTTTATACAAATACACCATGATGTACCTGTGTTACTTTTACCCATTTCTCACATTGGCTCAGGCAAAGTTCTCTTGCAGACTGAAGAAATGTCTGCGGGTAGAGGGTACAGTTCCAAGAAGCGTGGTGCTATCAGTTTACTAAGCTTCTGGAGATTGACTTCAGGCTAACGAGTCACATGGATTTATTTATAAACAAGGGCTACCATTGACATTCACTGGGGATTTGCCCTTCTTTTCACTGGAAAAATGCTTATCTTAGACAGCCCTTTCCTTGGAATCCAGGTTGCTAACCAGGGAACTCTGAGGCGATAGGAAAGGGAGATGTCAGGGCAAAATCACCCGAGTAGTCTTGAAGGATGTTTCTTTTAGGTGGTAGCAGAATCATACCTGCTTCACCACTGAGTACTTGTTTCAAGTGACTTGTGCTATCTAGACTCCTTGCCTCACTGCATAAACTAATAAACTTTTACTCTTCAACTTTCCATCTGTGGAACTTCTTCCAGACTGCCATGTTGTTTGGTCAGTGTTTGTGACAAAATGCGGTATCCAGGTTATTTGAAGACAAAGCTCATACTGTAGTGATGTAGTCCCCGAGGAGGCAGAGAGATCCAGCTCCTGCACAGCGTGTTTCAAAGCACCTGTCCAGTCCTGCTCACACCTACTTCCGCGTTAATTAGTACAAACTTCTGTCTCAGAGGACCCCTCAGCCCCTTCAGTGACTTTTACTCAGGCTTTGAAGTTTTTCATACACTGAATGCAAAACAGGGTTCATCGGAGACAAGGAATATGGCAATCACCTGAGATACATGTGTGGCCTATGTGTTTAAAGTTTATTTATTTGTACTTGGGATGTGAAATGAAGGTATCAGATGAGTTAAGGTCATATGGAGAACCACTGGACAAAACAGACGTCTGAGAAAGAAAAACAGCAAGTTATAAACATATAAATCCTTTAGTTTTCCTCGAAATCTCCCTTCACCCAGCTGTGCTCCTGTCCCCGACTTAGGCTGCTTATGATACTTGCTCCAGTGAATTCCACCCTGCCTCAACCTCAGTTGTGTACCTTGTGTTTCCAGGACACTTTCATTCTCTTGGGTTTTAAAAACCAAGGCCTGCCAGATTGAGTGTCACTTTCTATTGAGTGTGGGATGTGAACTACTTACTACCTTCAAAGGGACGCAGTGAGAAGAACTCATTTCCCCAGGCTTCCAGGTGACAAAACTTTTTTTTGCTTGTATTAAATTAACAAATGCAATGTCTGAATTTAAACAAAAGGATGTAAGCCTGTTGCTAATGATTGTGGATTTTGTTCCAAATCTTAGTGGCTTTCTTTCAGGCTATTCTTTAATTATGATGATCAGCAATTGAGACTTTTTTTAAGAAGACATTTGCCAAAGAGGCTCATCTTTATTTACTGGTTACACTTCAGTTTGATGCTATAAAACTCAGACTTTGTTCAGATTCCATAATTGTAAAAATCTTCACGAGAGGTCTGAGGTGTGTGTGTGTGTGTGTGTGTGTGTGTGTGTGAATATGTACATTCTTGTATAACAGGACAAAAATTACCCATTCTGGAAGTCTGTTTTCTAATCACGATGATTTTGAGCAGTGAGGGAGACCAATTAAAAAAAAATCAATCTACTGTATTTCTTTTTTTTTTTTCGGTTTTTTGAGACAGGGTCTCACTATGCAGTTCAGACTGCTCTGGAACTCACTGTGTAGTCCAGGCTGGTCTCGAACTCACAGTGAGCCTCCTGCCTCAGCCTCCCAAGTGTGTGCCACCACGCCCGGCCAATCTACTGAATTTCTGAAGCACAGAGTATGGGTACCCTTAAGTATGACCTTTTTGAAATTAATGCCAAAATTGATGTTTGCTTTTCTCCATCATCAGACTAATAGATATAAAGGGGCTTATGCCCCTTTTCCTCTCTTTGAAGCACAGGCTTGAATTACAACATAATCAAGAACATAGTCAAGAGCATAATTACACCCTTTTTGTTGTTCCTGTGAAAGGAGGGCTTGTAAATAAACTAGAGCAAGCCCAGTGCCTCCAGCTATCACAGGATAGTCCCTTATGCACTTTTCTTCCTTTGAGCAGATATTAGTTGAGGTAAATCCCATTTCACTCAATAACTGCCTGGATTACGAAAGTTTTTTGAAGGGACTAATTTATATAATGCAAGCTGATTTGAATAATTGATTCTTCGTTGGCTGCTGAACATAAAATTCCTACTGGCAATTTGTAAAAGATTTTGGCTTGGCTGGCACTGTCTTAGGTGTTTCTTCTTATATCAATGAAGTGGAAGTTTTCTTATTATATTTATGTCAGAGAAAAAACATGTAAGAGAAAACTCTACATATATAACTTCTTTGTCAATTAACCCTGGGCACGTTGCCTAACTTTGCCTAAAAGTCTGCAGTGCCTTAAATTAAAGAAACATGAAATCAAAGTTAAAGGAAGAATTAATTCTTCTGAAACTCGGGATTTAGTTTTTACCTTTATAAAATCCTGCACGATGGCTATCAATATTTAGTTCCATAGAAATTGGTAGAAATCGTAATTTCTTTATACTTGAAAGATAGACTTTTTATAGATGCTCAATAAATTTTATAAAAAGTTCTTCATTTAAAATATGTGAAAGCAGCAACATTTAAAGGTAATGTAGTGTCATAGCATCAGGCAGAGGTGCTGAACTTTCTCCAGTCAAGCACTCACAGTGTCTAGTAAATTTTTCAGAGTGTCTAGGCAAAAGGAATGCCTGACATATTTACTTATTAAATGGTTAAGCCCAAACAACTTAGTAATTATAATTAAAACATAGAAGCCAGGAAAAATAAAAAAGAAAGGTATTTCTGAAATAGCTAATGACACACCTTTCGGCCACTGCACATTTTAAACTTTGGAAAGAGATGAACACAACGTATACTTGTTTCTTGTTCCATGTTGCTTTTCCGTTGGTGTTTGCTTCTTATCACAGCAGCTGCTGAAAACAGCCCACAATGATATGATGTCGTCAGAAGGAAAATAAGGAGTTCTGATATTGACTCTGAATACCGGGCAACTAACTAGTAGCTTGTCTTAGTTACTTTCGTCCTGCTGAGACAAAACACCTGACAGCGACAAGTTAAGGGAAGAAAGGTTTATTTCAGCTCATGGTTTGTAGAGCTTTTAGTCTATAATTTCCTGGTTCCGAGGCAGGGCAGCATGGTGGAGCGGCGTGGCAGAGGAGAAACAGTTCCTGGCATGGCAGGCAGGAAGCCGCAAGCCTGCCTCCCTTCTTTCCAGGCTGTGAGCCCAGTGGCTGGTGTCACCCACACCTGGTACGTGTCTTCCTTCTTCAGGATCTCCATCATCCACACCCAGAACTATGCTAAACCAATCAGTGGACTAATCCAGTACCATGCACACATGAGGCAGTCCATCCTAAAAGCCCCACCCATGAGTGCACGAGGCCTTGGGAGGGTACCTAGATATAAGCCAAAACACTGCGTTTCCGTTAAAGCCAAGTACTCTGTGGCACCTTTCAAAATTTGCTGCAGTTTTCCGGGGGCTCAGTACAGTTTGAGAAGGGCAGCATTTAGGACAAATTATTCCAGAAAGTTTGATGCATACATCTCTTAGTTTACTATCTAAAATTAGATTTATTGTGTTTTCAATTCTTGGTACTGATGTTAACTGTCAGAGAAAAGAAAAACTATTAATGCATTTAATAAGCATAATATATGGAATAAACTTATTCTCCTTCTAGGAATTTGTTCTGTGAAAATAACCAAGGATGTACATAAAGATTTCTGCATGAGGATACTAACACCCTATTGGCTATAAGAGTGAAAAATATAAGGGCTCCCCAGTAGAATTAGTTACCAGTCAACTGGAAATAGTCAATTACCTGCTAGTGGAGGGAATTGCTAAGTCATAGAATCTGAGTATATTAAAACTTGTAATATACTCTGTTGAAGCATTAAATGAAAAGGTAGTAGCCATTGAAAGTGCACCATCAAGGAAGTGAGTGGACACAAAATGGCACTGTAATTTCCTACCAGTTAAATCTGTACTTAGCAACAAGAAGAGACATTCTGCTGCCTCTTCAAAGGTCAGCAATGAAGAAGTATTACATTTATATGGAAAAATGAAAAGTAGTGTTACTAATAATTTTTTTTTGTTTTGTTTTTTGAGACAGGGTCTCACTATGTAGTTGAGACTGAACTGGAACTCACTATGTAGCCCAGGCTGGTCTCAAACTCACAGCCATCTTCCAGCCTCAGCCTCCCGAGTGCTGGGATTACAGGCGTGTACCACCACGCCCCCGGCTCTAATAATGCTAATTTATAAATATTTCTAAAAGTTTGTTGATGCTCTCCAGTGAGATTCTGGCAGCAAGATTCTAGTTACTGCTGGAGAGTGAGAAGACCACGCCTGAGTAGCTGGAGCATAGTTGTTACTCCAGTTTGCTCTGGATATTTCTACCTAGTTCAACAGTCTTCAAAATAATCTCGTTATCTAAATTGAAAATCTGTTTTCTGAATTTTCTTATTTTTCCAGTTGAAACTACCATCCATATATGTGGCCAGCACAGGCGGGGGAATGGTGCCAAAATACCATGCTAAGCCCCTCCCCAGGCCTAGCGGTGAATTGGTCGCCTGTTCCTGAATGATATTTCCGGAACACCTCTCAAGCATACCTCAGTTTAACGGCCTGGTTTACACCTGTGTCTTTCTTGTTTCTGCGTGTTTTGCGTTCAGCCGTATTCTCTAACGCATTACATGGACAGAAGGGTGCGATTTCCTGAGTATCAGACTGCATCGTGTTCTGCCCTGAATTTTAAATGGATTTCTATCGCCTACAGAAGAGAGTAAACCGGTGCTTAGTTTTAAGTACCCCAGGAGCCGCCATGCTCTCTGCACATCACGCAGCTGGTATCACAGAACCTCCGCCTCAATAGTAGAACCATGGTTTTGCTTTTGACATATCCTGACTTAGCATTTTCCCCGATGCTTTTGCTTTTGATTTATTTCATAGGCATAGCCTTTCTCTAAGCTCCTCACATCATGCTCTGCACCGTGTCCTTGCCTTTGACGTTTTTGTCCTGTTCTATTTGTCCTTGCTGCCATCAGCTGCCATGGAAAAGCGTATGGAGAATTCTGCTATAATCAGGGCCTCAGTACCGAGGGAGACAGAAGGAATGCTGCCTTGGTACCTGTCACCACTCCTTAAAGTCACTTTCATGACGTGTAGTGCTGCCTCGAAGCCCAGGGTCAGGCTGAGCTTGTCAGAAAGGGCTCAGCTGCCTAAATATCAAAACTGAGGGTTACAGCCTCAGAACTAGGAAAAAGCTATTACAGAAGGGCTGTAGAGACAACCTTTTAATAACAGAATGTCCTCTTTGCACATCTTACCATTTATTTATCGACAGATAATAATTGAATATTTTTTTTCAGTACAGTGTGATGCTGAGGTACATTTGTACATTGTATGATGATCAACTCAGGATATTTATGCTTTTAAAAATTATTTTAGTTTTTCTTGGTACCTGGGATTGAATTTAGGTCCTTGTGTTTGCAAGGCAGGCAGCCTTGGTAAACTGACCTGAGGTAAACTCCCAGCCCCATTAGTTTTTCTTTCTGGAGGTTAAGAAATATTTTTCCCATTTGCTAAATTATGTGCAGTTGGGAAATGGTTTAGGATTTGTAAAACGCAGGCAATCATAATTACCTGCCTTATATTTTAGTTTATTAATAAATAATGTTGGTAGTAAGCTGAGATATACTAATTTGAAATGTTTTTTAATGCTGCTAAAATGCAATTGGTTAATGAAAGGAAATAAACACATTATTAATATACATTACATCTAATTTATTAAAATACTTTTTAATATTTCTGATTAAAGAAAAATACCCCAAATAAATGCATTTTTAAGCAAGTAAAATATTGACAATAGTATTGTTTACTTTAATAACATATGACTAAAATATTTATAATTTACCTGTTAAGTCTGAAGTGCTTTGCTACCATTTACTTTATAAGAACTTATTTTTGATTAGCTTTTGAATGAAAATAAGATAATTTTCTTATGTGCATAGAAAATGAATATAAATATTGAAATAAGGAAGTGCTGTAAAATGTCTATAGGAGGCTTTACGGAAATTGAATTTATTTTTTTGTTTCTTTTGGGGTACGTGGGATCAAACTCGGGTCCTGGAGCTTGCAAGGCAGGTGGTGGAACCACTGAGCTAAATCCCCAGCCGGCAGTGGGAAGATATTTGAAGCCCCAACTAGGATCGATCAATGGTTCTGTTTTGTCAGGGAGACTTGGAAAGACAAGGAATGGCAATGTCGATCCACGTTCCAGACAGGCCACACTAACAAGATGCTTTCCCTTAGGTAAATTTATGTAAAAGTATGACCTCTGCTTTCAAGAAGCGTCAAATAAATATTCATCAGATTCACCATTAAGAAAATACTAAAGAATAAAAGATGGGAAGGTACAAGATTCTATTTTTAACAAAAAAAGGGAAATATTTACATTCAGGCAAATATTGATTATCAAACATGTGAACGTTTTCCAGACCCAAATAATTGAGTCCCAGTAATAGAAGCTTTCATTGACACCCTGTCTTTAGTAAGAACAAACATATTGTAAAAACCAATCCAACTGATGAGTGGTTTTGGCCCTTAGGAGAGTTTTCTGTAAGAGAAAGACTAGAATTGAGTAGAAGGGAGGCCATCTGTTTCAGTGTTGAATTTGACTTTTCTATTATTACTGTAACAATTAACAATTGATAAATAGTCCAGATAAAGCCTGTCTTCATTAATATTTAAAACCAGACAAGTGGATGGCTTGGTTGGAGGACTTGGAGGGGATTTGAATCAAGGCAAACCAGAATTTAGTGGTTGTATGGTTTGTGTTCCTTGTTAAATTCTGGAATAGCATGGGGATACAGGAGAGCATTAAATTAATTTCCTTTCTCACTCTTGTTTTCATGCTATTTCCCACATTATGCCCATTGCTATAATATATGCCATGTTCAATTAAGGTGTGCTATTATGTGGAAGTATTTTTCAACAACTCTGTTGAAATCTCATGAATGAGGTCAGCTTGCAGGGTCAAACTAATACATGCTAAATGCTTGTATGTAATTTTTTTAGCTTCAGACGGGCTTGAAGGCATTTATTTGACATACTCGTGAGAATAATTGGTTCTCCAACAACCTTGACAGAATAGGCTTTTTGAGAATAAAACAGGGCTTCTTTCATTCTTTTCTTGTAGCTCATTTTAAGTAGCATCTTACAGCAATCCCGATTTTAAAGTTACGTCTGTTCACCCCACGAAAGTTAACTTGTTCCTTTTGATCTTTTTGGTTCTTGGGTCTTTCAATTGCTTAGAGCTGTTTTCTCAAACTGTCACTGTTAACCACGCACATTTGTTTTCCCTTATGCTATTAGTAGGACGGAATTTACTAGCTTCTTTGGACGATCCTGTTATACTGATAAACTTAACATCTGCCATAAATGATTTATGAAGACTTAGTGAAAATTATATCTCAACATATTTAAGGTGCAAACTTTTTTGAAACCATAAATGGTTTCCTCACATTTTAGTACTCTGCAACACTTTCTAGTTGTAATTAAGAGATAACTTGATTTCATTATTATTTTGGAGACTGAAGCTGTCAACATTTAACTTTTATTATATGCAGCATTTTCCCTTGAAATGAATTCATAAAATTTTCATTGTATCCTGGGGAGTGCAGGGCTGTGGGTGCAATGTTTTTTCCAATCAGACGTATGTTTCAAATATGAAAGAGTTTGTGATTTTTTGGAATAATGTGAAATCCAAGGCTGCTAGGGATGTAACTTCACAGAGGGAACACACACACACACACACACACACACACACACACACACACGCACACACACACACACACACACACGCACACACACACACACACACACACGCACACACACACACACACACACACGCACACACACACACACACACACACACACACACACACACAGAGGCACAGATTTGATGCTTATTTATTTTTTATACTGCTTGCACCAAAGGTCATTTTATTTAAATGGGTCAAATCACTTGGGCCACTGAAACTAATGTAATAAATCTGGCTACTTATGTTAAAGCATTAGCTTAATGGATTAATATGCTGCTTCTAAATAAACAGCTCTCTTGAGATTATTTCAGCCCAGGAGTTCAATAAATTTACCACCCTCAAAACATTATGCTTAAATAGAGTTCTACTGTCATGGGAGCTCAGCCTCACCAACTCAAAATCAAACTTTACAAGGGCTTTCAGCTGCATTTCCTTTCCTAGGCTTCCGTTCTTTCCTTATCTGTCCTCTTACTTGTCCTGGGAGACCTTGTGACTAAGAAGACTCCTTCATGTAAGTGTGTGTAGACCCCCACAACCTTAAAGTCTGTAGTTGGCTACCAGATTTTACTGTAATATCATAAAGTAAACCATTTCACCTCTTTTAGGCTCAGTAACCTCAGTCTTACAAGTGTTCTGTGTGTGTTTGTGGATAAACTGGTTTGAAGAAACGTTTCCAGGGCTGCTAGGGGTAGGTGGGTAATGGGGGAAGGCCTTTTCAGCTAAGATGGAGTCAGCTGACTTGAGTTCAGTAAGTGCTTAATAAGTACTGATGTTAATAGTGTTACTAAAAAAACACAAGAAAATAAAAACAAAAACACCTTTCAACTTTCTACTTGCTAGTGTATGCACAGCTCCGTTTGCTGTACGCAGGCAGACAGACATTAGAGGAGAGAGGCTCATATTTGAAAGAAACCTCTATTTCAGGTTTGGCCTGCATATTAATTTTACATATATTTAATTAATTACTTATTTTAGTTTATTAGTACACCAGTGCTGTACATAATGGTTACCTTCCTCGTGCAATGTTGGTAACTGTACATGTGTGTACATAACAAATCTTCATTCCTTTTTGCACCCTCCCACCTGCTTCATCCTATTTCTTCCTTGTGTGTATACAGAATACATTGGAAGATTTGTGTGTGTGTGTACCGGGGACTGAACTCATCACCTTGCAAGGCAAGCATGCTGCCACTGGGCTAAGCCCTGGCCCTTACATTGGAGCAAATACCCATTGATGTTCAGGAAGTGTTTTCCAAAACATACCTTAAAAGGCATTAGTTGGACACAGTGATCTCTGCCCTTGAGTATATTCTTGCTGGACTCCCAGGATGGCTCAAGAGAACAGGACACGGATGACTTCAGGTAAGATGGCTATCCTTCAGTGCCGCGGCTCCACTGCTCCTTAATGTTTTGAAATTAGCAAGGTTCGTATCCTTCTATATCTTTCCGGGATTGAGCTTATGCTCTTTGATTAATCAGGTCATTGAGGTAAGCCATTTTATCCTTTCACTAAGACATGGAGGAAAAGAGGGGTACTGAGCTCTAGCAGGAGGCTCTGTGAAGGCAGGTGGAAGTATCCAGGCCAAACCAGAGGGGCCACTCTTCTGGATCTTGCTTGGTATTCTTATTCTTGAAGGTTAAACTAGCCAATTGCTGTCAAAATATGATGTGGAATATCCACAGATACTGAGAAGTTTTTTTTTTTTAATAAACTAATCCCACTTGCAAAGATTACTGTGCTTTTACTTTTTACTATAAATGTAATATTTCTCAATTTCTAGCTTTTGAAGAGAGGGAGAATCTCTCCTCTGTGGTTCAGACCCAGCTGTCCTGGCTGGGCCTGGCCAGGTGACAAGACCACTGCTTCTGATTTCCATTTTTTAAAAAATCAATAGAGTTTACTACTCTTTTTTTTTTTTTTTTTTTTGGTACCAGGGATCAAAGTTGGGACCTTTTGCTTGAGGAGCAGGTGACAGAACCACTGAGCTAAATCCCTGGCCCTCCTGGTTTCCATTCTTGTGCACAGAGGTGGCCTTTCAGTTTTTATTACTTTTCTGTGTAGTGCTTTGACGAGGTCCATCAAAAGTCTTAGCATGTTTATATTCTGTGATTCAACAATTCTCTGTTAGGGTTTGTTTTCTAGGAAATGATCAGATATGGGTACAAAGATATATTTACAAGGATGTCTAAAAACCTATTGGTTACGAGTGGAACTGAGTCTTCTAACAAAATGACTCCTGGTCAAATATGGTCTAGTTTGGCAAATTGGAATTGACTCTAGTTGTTAAAAACCAGTATTAGAATTTTTAGAAACGTAGAGAAGATATTTACAATGAAGTATTTTGTGAAAAAGCTCATCATGACATAGTGTACATGCTGTAACCTATCTTGGACCTTTAAAAAGTAAGCACAAAATTCCAGAGTACTTTAGAACTATGCCCCAAAATGTTAACAGTGGCTCTTTGGAAGCAGAGATATGGTTAATTTTAGCTTCTGTGTATTTTTTTATGTTTTCTATATTTTATTGTTTGTAAATAAGAAAAATACTGAATTTAAGAACTTTTAAGAGGCATTTGTGTGCTCTGACAGTGAGCACTAAGGAAGCACCAGTCCTTAAGGATCACTCAGTGGGTCTGTTCCTGGCTGTTCTGCCTGTGTTTGCCTGAGGATGTGAGTGTCCTTTCTCCAGAGCACCTGTTCCACCAAGTGGCCTAATTCTCTGATTTAAAAATAATTGGGATTTGTAGATCTCTTCTTATCTCAAGCAATTTTTCAACTGTAGAGAGATAGAAGCTTTTTTACTATCAGAGCTAATGGTCCATACCAGTACTACTGCCCTATAGAATGATTATGCTTTTAAGTGTCAGATTCTCTGATGCCCTGTGATGGTTCAGTGTAGGACTGCACTCTTTATTTCAAGAGGAGTGGCTCTAACGTAATGCTTCTGAATGATGGTGAAGGGAATGGATATTTGTCCTCAGAAGTTGTTCTTTGTAGGGTCATTGTCTTGAAGCAGTGTTCTCTTGGAAACTCTTTGATGTCTGTGTGGCTGAAGAATAAAATCTTTACAAGATGGGTGCATGTGTGTGTATGTGAATTCATTTTTTTGGACACAGGGTCTTCCTATGTAGTTCAGGCTGACCTTGAACTTAGTAGGTAGCCCAGGCTGGCCCCAAGCTCACAATGATCTTCCTGCCTCAGCCTCCGGAGTGCTGGGATTACAGGTGTGTGCCACCATGCCCAGTGTGAATTCATATTAAAGTGGCTAAAGATCTGCACAGATAAAGGCAGTGTATTTTTACCCTAAAAAATTAAATTAAATATATATAACCTTTTTTCCTAGAATAGGGATAAAATGAAGAGAATATCCAATTATTACAATTCTTTCAAATGTTTATCTGATGTGAAAAATGTACATCTAAAATATCCAACTCTCAAACTCAGTAAGTTTCAAGCTATTTCTTAGCCTCTACTCTGTGGGTTATATGAAGAAAGGAGTATGTGCTGCCAATTTGCTGGCTTGGCCTAAGAGGCGATGTGCTACTTTGGGGATGTAGAAAGGTACATGAATATCAAGTATTTACTTATATCTAGGTCTTTGATGAAGGTTGTAAAATGAAAAAAGAAGAAAGCTTATATTCATTGATAATGACTATAAACCAGTCAATCTGAACTGCCAACTTGACTGGATTAAGAGTCTCCTGGAGAGGTGACTGGATTATGGGGTGCTGTGCTTATCAGTGATCTAATCCACTAATGCTCATAGCTGGATGTGCTGTGAGGAGGTGGGGTCCAGTTGGAGGTGGGTCACTGGGGTATGCCTTTGGAGGGTAGATCTCTTGCTAACACACTTCCCCTCTGTGCTACTTTCTGGCCACCATGAACTGAGCGGCTTTGTGTCACTATGTCCTGCTGCCATAATGTTCCTGCCTTGGAGCTAGCTGGCTGACCATGGACCAAATCCTCTGAAACCATGAGCCAGATTAAACCTCTCCTCCTTTATATTGTACGTGTTGATTAGGTCTTTTGTCTCAGCAAGGGGAAAGTGGACCAAATACAATGACATGGATAGACTGTAGTAGAAATAGAAAATATTATTTCTACGGGAGACAAACACATATGCTGAATATTTAAGGAGATATTGGAGAACATCTGCCTCAAAGGTCCTGAAAGTCCAGTAGGCACGTGTGATAGCAGATGTGCAAGGGGACTTGAGGATATAAACAATCAATTGCTGAGCATTTTTCAACTGCTGAAACCTAGCCCGAACTGGGTGTGGTGGCACACACCTGTAATCCCAGCCCTCAGGAGGCTGAGACAGGAGGACTGCTGTGACTTTGAGGCCAATTTGAGTTACATTGTGAGTTCAAAATAAACCTGAACGACATAGCAAGACTGAAAAAAAAAAAAAAAAAGAATTAGGTGGAGATCGGGATTTAGTCCAGTGGTTCTGCCACCAGCTTTGCAAGCACAAGGTCCCAAGTTTGATCCCCAGTACCAAAAAAAAGAATTGGATGGAGGAGCAGGGAATTCATTGGTTATATGAATTCTGAAAAAAATTCTCAGTAGCTCTTGCTCAGAATCAATGTAGTTTAACTTATTAAATTTATGAATGAAATGCCAGGGCCTGAGAAATTAAGTGTTGTCATGTAAAATTACCAAACTAATTTTTTAAAATTTTATTTTTGGTACCAGGGATTGAACTTGGGACCTTACACTTGTGAGGCAGGTGGCAGAACCAGAGCTAAATCCCTGGCCCTACCAAACTAATTCTTAAGAAAGCTGAGTCTGAGTTCTCATGCAGAGTATAGATTTTTAAAATACATAAATTGAAAGATATTGCTTTACATTTTCTACCTTTTTTTTTTCACTCGATTAGTTAATCAATTCACTTTCTGAGGTGCGGTCTCATTATGTTGATCAGGCTGGCCTTGAACTCCTGGGTCCCTCCTACCTCAGCCTCCCAAGTAGTTGGGACTACGGGTACACAGCACCACCACACCTGGCTTACTTTCACGTACTGATGAACTTAGTTGTCATGACTGCTACTGGCCTCCCTTGGGCATCTGTCTCTCCATGTTTGTCCTTTGGTGTGGGCACGAGTGACATTTGAGAAAGTAATCTCTAGGACATCAAGACGTAGATGAGTGCTAGGATTTAAAGTGAGCTGGGAAATAAGAAAAAGGAGACAGTATGTATAGACTATTGCTATAGAGGTTATTACTGAGAAGGAGTGATGGCCAGGTAATAGAGAAAGGATGAAAGCCTTAATATGATATGGTGAAAAAAATGAATGGAGAAAGTGCTGTAGAAATCATTTCAGCTGGTGTTGATTATATATAAGAATGTGTTAAGTTTGTGCACTAATGCTGTATGGCAAAACAACTTCACAATTCAAGAGCTTTTACAGCAGGCATTTCCTTCTTTCTGATGGTCTTGTAGAATGGGTTCTGCTGTGCTTGGTGGGTGCTGGCTGGGGTTGAGGCAGGGTGGGGCTGATGCAGGTTTGATTCACGTGACTATCTTTCAGGGATCAGAGGCAACGACAGGCATTCTCTTTACACTGCAATGACAGATGTGTCAATGGCCCGCCAAGCCACGACTGCATATTTACAGCCTCTGTGCGTAGCAGCTCCTTCACACAGTCCATTGTCCAGGGAAAGTCAGAGCACTTACCCCGACATCACTGGGTCAGAGAGCACCCCCCCCCCGCCCTGCCATAGGGCTGGCAGAGAGATCACGTACATTTTGGTAATGATTATCAGGGTGACACAAGGCAAGGCATCAGGAACCAGTGCTCATCACTGGCACCTTCCTACCACGCAAGGACTGGGGTGCATTGACTCATAGACGGGGGGGAGGTGCCCTTCTGGGTTCCCACAGCTGTGTTTGCTTCCTTTACCATAGCATTTACTCTCACTATACAATTAGGGTGTTCAGAAAGGCTTCACTGAGAGGCTGACATTTGAATTAAACCCTGACAGAGGTAAGAGGGGGGCCTATCCGGGGGAAGGACAATGCTAGGCGGGGATGAAAGCAACCCCGAAGGCGCTGGAGGGGAAAGTGACTGCTCTGCTGGGTCACGGAGCAGCAGGCTGGCCTGGTGGGGACAGAACGGGGGGGGGGGGGAGAGGGGGAGAGGAGGTCAGGAGCATAAGGGGGCAGTGGCAGAAGAAGCGGTAGAGTGGCGTCTAGTTTGCTTTTCCAGGATCATTTCTGGGTGTCACGCTGAGAATATGCTGGAGGCTTGAGGCTTGAGAGCACAAACATGGACATTACTATACTCCCGCAAAGAGGTGGTGGTGAGTTCAACAAAGGTGAGAGCAGCGGAGGAGATGAGAAAGGGCCAAGTTCTAGACACACGGCATTTTATTTTATTTTTTATTTATTTATTTTTAATTTTAAATTGAGTTTATCGGTACATTCTAGGTATACAGTACAGTTACATTCATTACTGGGATCTTGTACCTTTACATGCCAGGTCTTGGTTCTCATTTTTCCCCTTGTCCCCACCCTCTCTTCACCCCCCCACCTTCAAACCCTTTAATTTCATTTTTACATTTTCTCATATTTTTTTCCTTTTCCCTTGTTCCCCTTTCCCTATCCTTCTCACTGTCCCTAAACCTTTGGTCCTTTTCTTCCTATTTCACATTGCTAATTAGGATCTTGAGTACTATTTTAGTTTTTCACACCAGAGAAACTATTCTGTAGACACACGGTATTTTAAAGGCAGAGTCAATAGGAATGGTTGGACGTGGGAGAGAAAAAGAGCTAGTAGTGAGTTCAAGGCTTTTGGAACACCTGGAAGTACAGAATTTTCCTTTGCACACATGGGAAAGATTGAGAAGGAAGCCATTTTGGGCTAAAATCAGTTTTGCTTATGAAAAAACATTTTTTTCCAGTACTGGGAATTGAATTCAGGACCTTGCATGTGTGAGGCAGGCATAGTGCCACTGAGCTAAATCTCCAGCCCTCATGAGATTTTTATTAACAGTCTAGGTGAAGGTGTTGATAGCAATCCAGGCAGTGGGTTATATTATCTGTTCACACTTCTTCCCACTCTCCTATCTTTGTTTTGGCTTCTCTGCCTCAGTGGCGATGGGCATGGCCAAGTTTCTGGCTTTGGTCCATTAAGTGTAGGTAGAAGTGGTATTGTGGCAACTCAGCTGACATCGTAGATAGCAGGGCAAGACTATAGCAGCCCCTTTGAAGATTTTACCCTCTGCCATGGGAAGGGCTTGACCTTGAAAAGCTGCTGGGTCCAGAGTGAAGGATGGGGGGGCAGCGGACCTGAACTGCACCTGTAGCCGGAAGCAGAGGTGCCTCAGCAAGCCTGCAGACAAGTGGGAAAGAAATATATATTTGTTATTGGAAGGCACCGAGCTTGTGAGTTGTTTGTTACACTGTGTTAGCAAAGCAGAAGCACGACTAATGCCATTAGCTATGTGAGACTGGAGTTTATGGGAGAGGCCAGGGCTAAAAATATAAATCTGGGAGTCAGGAGCCCGTAGATTGCTAGATCATCAAGGAAATGAGGCTAAATAGATAAGAGATCCAGAGAGGAGTCACTGTGAAGCTGTCACAAAGGGAGGAGGAGCCAGCAGAGGAGACTGAAGAGGCTCATGGCTGGGAGAAAATCAGGGGAGTGTGCAGTCCTGGAAGCCAAGGGAAGCAAGTCTTAGGAGGCAGCTGTGATCAGCTCAATCAAAAACTGCTGTCTTCTCATGTAGGTGGAAAACTGGGCCTGGTCTGCAACCTTAAGGTGACCTTGACAGCAGCAGTTCTGTCTGATTAGTGACTGTGCTCAACAAAATGATTTAGTAGAGACTAAAAAACTTGAAGCAAGAGAAAGGGGAGGAATTTTTTGGAGTAATATAATTTATTTGATGAGAGATTGTGGGATTCAGCACTCAAGGAGGAGCTGGCCTTGGGTGAAGACGTGGAGAATTAGCCCGCAGTAGTAGAGAAGAAGGCAGGCCATGCAGGCTGCTGGGTGGGAGTGCTGCCTTCTAGAGCTAGTCTTTCCTTAGAGATACTGGAAGCAAAGTTAGTATTTAGAGTGAAGATGAATTGCTGGGATTTTGCTGTGGAAGAAGAGATATGAGGAGCTTTTAGGTGAATGAGTATATCAAGTAGAGAAATGTAGTTTATTCTCTGGGCAGCCCTGGCAGTATTTTTGAGACCAGAGGTTATGATGTAAAGATATAGCAACACTGTTTTCCGCTATTCATATTCAGCTTCATGGGTACCAGGACAGAGGAGGTTGAGATTCAGACTTGGCGGTTTTACCGCGTGAGAGCTGTGACCTAAGAGGATACGGGAACGGAAGTTTTGTGCAGAAGAGATAATGACAGAGTTGGGGATGTAGCCCAGAGGCACAGCCAGTGCCAGGCCCGAGTTCCATCCCTGTTACCAAATAACAAAAGGAAACCAAACAAAAGAGACAATGAGCTGTAAGACTTTAAACTACAAAAGGAGGACAACACCTATATGAGTAGTTTGTGGGAAAAAGGCGTAGGTCCCGACTGGGAATAGGATATGAGAGGAAAGACCAGGAAGGACAAGAGGCGGTGGTGGGAGAGGGCCGTGCTGGACGTGCAGCACGTGAGGAAATGGCCATCAGAGACCCGGGTGAGGTGGAATCCGAGAATGCCGGAGATGTGCTCGAGGGTATGGGAGGGACTGCCCCGTAGATCTGAAGTCACCGTGACTGCCGGGAAGGAGACAGCTGGAAGTGACAGTGAATGAGGAGCTCAGTCCTTCCAGAATCGAGGGAAGGGACTCAAGCTTGTAAATAATTGCAATGAAGAGGCGCAGTGGGTTGGTAATCTGAGGACGCGAGAGGAAACCATACGCTGTTGTGATACCCAGGTCAAGTTGAGGATATTAAGGGTATGAGGGATTGGACTGATGACTGGGTAGATTCCAAGGCACATTGGAAATGTTTCAGGATTTGGGGATGAGTTCATAAAGAGGTAAGTTCCAGATAAGTGGTAAGAAATATTTGGGGGATGAAGACTAATTCACCGATCAGTCAATCAGGGATAAAGAGAGAAGTCTACCTAAGTCCCAAGGCAGGTCAATGGTGAGAGTTGGGGTAGTGCTTGGGGATTTATCTGTACATATAATTTGGTGACCCTCCTTTTCATGTGAAGGACAGGGTGAGAAAGGGGGAAGAGTGGTTCTACTGGGGTGTGAAGAGCCCCAGGGCATGGAATTAGGAATAGGATGTTGTGGTGTGCATATGTTAGAGTACACCTTACTGGGACACTGTTTTCAGAGCCTTTAGATTCAGGACAAGAGCCCTTCTTCCCTCATTGTGATAAGTTCTTTCTGATCGTATTGTGAAAGCCATGGTTCAACACTCAGATCTCTGAGAAGTGAAGAAGCAAAGGGCAAAATAACATTGAGTACATGCACACAAGGCACGGTGGCAGGACAGTGGGATCCTATCTGTTCATTTGTCCTTTTCTTTATGGTGTGGGATTGAGTTGGCCAGCACAGTCCCTGACCTCAAAAACACTTCAAAGAGGATTAAAAGAGTGCCCAAGCTGTTGTTTTCTCTCTTTTCATTAAGTTGATCAGTGCATTTTAGATACACACTTTAATGACATTCGTTATTGGAAATTTATACCTTTACATAACCTATCTTGATTCTAATTTTTTCCCCATTCCCCTGCCCTCCCTTCCAGCCCTCCACTCCTCCCTATTTACAAAGGTTTTGTTTCCATTGTTTTCATTTTCTCATATTCCATTCCTTCTTCCCTTTCTCCAGTCCATCTTCTTTCCCGTCCCCTTTGCACCTTTTCTTCCCATTTCACATTATCAATTATACGTTTATCCTTATTTACACCTCTACTTTTAAACTATTCGGTATTTACCTGTGTGTCCTATTTATTTCACTTAAGAGTATCGCCTCAATGGGCATTCATTTAAGCTATAAATGTCTCTAGCTTCTCATTCTTTATGGCCGAGTAGTACTTCATTTTATAAAAAAACTACATCTTCTTTATCCAGTCTACAGCTGAGGGGCAATTGGGCTGTTTCCAAGTTTTAGCTATTGCAAACTGCTGCTATAAACATGGGTGAGCATATATCACTGTTGTGTGATTCTTTTCCTTCTTTTGGGAAGACACCCAGAAGAGGAATAGCTGGGTCGAATGAGACTTCTAATCCTAGTTCTTTGAGTATCTCCATGTTGATTTCCATAGTGGTTGCACCAGTCTGAACTCCACCAACAATGAAGTGGTTTCCTTCCCCACACCCCACCAGCATTTGTTATTGTGTGATTTCTTGATAGCAGCCATTCTTTGTGGGGTGAGGTGGAATCTCAGTATTGTTTTCATCTGCATCTCTCAAATGACCAGTGATGTTGAACATTTTTTTGTGTTTATCTGCTGCTTTTACTTCATTGTCTGAGAAATGTCTATTCATTTCAGATGTCCATTTTTTTCTTTTTTATTGAGGTTATTGGTACAATCTAGGTATACAAATACAGTTACATTCATCATTGGGATTCTGTACCTTTACATAATAAGTCTTGATTCTCATTTTTCCACTTGTCCCTGCCCTCCTTTCGCCCCCTCCTCCCCTCCCCATTTACAAACACTTTATTTCCATTTTTTCAGTTTCTCATATTTTTTTCCTCTCCCTTATTACCTTTCCCCCACCCTTCCCACTTTCCCTACACCTTTAGCCCTTTACTTCCTATTTCACATTATTAATTATCTCATTAGGATCCTGTGTACTATTATAGTTTTTCACAACAAAGAAACTATTCAGTATTTCAGTTAAAGAAATCCCTGTATGAACATTAAAAATAGGGAATCCTAAAATAAAACTAAAAAGGAAAGTAAAAGAGAAAAGGCAATGATGTAACATCAAAATAATCCTTAATTCTGGAGATGAAAATGGTCCCTGAACATATTTAAATTGCTTCTCACTCTTATAGTCTTTTCTTATTCTTTTTTCATTATTTAGAGAATACTTTATTAGTTTCTATAATCAAACCCATGTAGATATGACCTTACATATTTAGTACAATGTTACCCCTGTACACATGGAAAAAAAATAAAAAATAAAAATAAATTATCATTTCTAGACCAATGTGGTTGTTCATTTCTGTACAATGCCACCTCAACACAGTAAATTGGGATGATGTTTTCCAAAGTTGGCAGCACCGTTAAAGTTTCCCCAAATTTAATTTATATATATATGCATATATATATTTATATAAAAAGAATAATAATAGTATGTTATGCATCGATAGCAGCAACAGCTTTTCCTGGTTCTGCAGTCATCTGAACAAAATTATAGACATTCAGCACATTCCATTAAAAAAAAAAACCAAAAAAAGAATAATATCCAGACAACAGCCAAGTTCTGTTGCTGCTGTGGTACCTGGCACCATTTTTTCTATTAGCCTCTTAATCATCATCAGATGTCCATTTTTGAATTGGGCCTTTTATTTGGAGAGTCTGATTTTTTTGAGTTCTTTACTTATTCTAGATAGTAGACCTTTGTCTGAGGAGTAGCTGGTAAAAACTTTTTCCCACTTTGTGGGTTCTCTCTTAGCTCTGCTTGTGATTTCTCTGGCAGTGTAGAACTTTTTAAAAAGATGAGATCCCAATTGTTGATTCTTTGTGCTAGTTCCGAATTAATGAGGATTTATTCATAAAGTCTTTTCCTATGCCGATATCTTCTAGAGTTCTATCTTACTTATCTTCCAGCAAGTTCAGTGTTTCTGTTTTAATATTTATGTCTTTAATCCACTTGGATTTTAGGTTAGTGCGTGGTGAAAGATAGGTGTGTAATTTTAATCTTGGGCAAGTTGAAATCCAGTTTTTCCAGAACAATTTTTTAAAGAGGCTATCTTTCCGCCAGTGAGGATGCTTGCCTCCTTTGTCAAAGATGAAGTAGCTGAGTACATCTGGAGTTGTTTCTGTATCTTCTAATCTATTTCACTGATCCTAAAATGTGTTTTTTTTGCCAGTATTGGGCTGTCTATCGCAGTGGCTTTGTAGTATAGTTTCAAGTTGGGGAATTTGACACCTTCTGCCATGTCTCTGTTGCCCAGAGTTGCTTTTGCTATTCTAGGTCTCTTCTTATTCCAAATGAATTTTTGGACTGTTTTTTCTAGTTCTATGATATATACTGTTGGGATTTCAATTGGGATTGCATTGAATCTGGATAGCAGCTTTGGAAGTATGATCATTTTCACTACATTGGTTCTTCCTACCCAGGAGCAAGGCATGCATGTCTTTCCATTTTCTTATATCCTCTTCGATCTATTTTTTCAGAGTGCTGTAGTTCTCAGTGTAGAGGTCTTTTGCTTCCTTCTTTAGATTAGTTCCTAGATATTTCATTTTTTGGATGTTATTGTGAAAGGACTTGTTTCCCTAATTTCTCTCTCAGTGAGTCTGTTATTTATGTACAAGAAGGCTATTGATTTTTGAGTCTTGACCTCATCTCCAGCTACTCTACTGAATCTGGCAATCAAGTCTAGAAGTCTTTGGGTGGAGTTTTCTGTGTCTGCTATGTAGAGTATCATATCAGCAGCAAATAGTGACAGTTTAACTTCTTCCTTTCCTATCTTTATTGCTTTAATTTCTTTCTCTTGTCTAATTGTTGTGGCTAATGTTTCCAGAGCTATATTGAAGAGCAGTGGTGATAGTGGACATCCTTGTCTTGTTCCTGATTTTAGCATGAAGGTTTTCAGTTTAGCCATTTAATATGATGTTGGCTGTTGGTTTTTCATAGGCAGCCTTTATCAGGTTGAGATAAAGACCATCTATTAAAATTTTCTGTAGGGTTTTTATCATGTATTTGTGTTGAATTTTGTAAAATGCTTTTTCTACATCTATTGAGATGATCATATGGTTTTTGTCCTTAGTTCTGTTAATATAGTGTATTATATTTACTGATTTATATATGTTGAACCATCCTTGCATCCTTGGGATAAATCTGACTTGGTCAGGGTGTATGATCTTCTTGATGATCTTCTGTATTTTGTTTGCCAGTATCTTATTGAGGATTTTTGCATCTATGTTCATTAGTGAGATTGACCTATAGTTCTCTTTTTTCATTGGGTCTTTCCCTGGTTTTAGACTCAAAGTAACACTTGCTTCCAGGAATGAATTTGGAAATATTGCTTCCCGTTCAATTTCAGTGAAGAGTTTAAAGTGTAGTGGCAATAGTTCTTCGCTAAATGTCTTGTAGAATTCAGCAGTGAAGCCGTTAGGGCCTGGGCTTTTATTTTTTGGTAACATTTTAATTATGTTTTCAATTTCAGTGGTTGTAGCTGGGGTGTTTAGACTTTTTATATCTTCTTTGTTCAGCTTTGGTAATTGATAAGTATCTAGAAATCTGTCCATTTCTTCTATGTTTTCCATTTTATTAGAGTACAGGTTCTTGAAATAGGTATTGATAATTCTCTGTATTTCTGCTGGATCTGTTGTGACTTCACCTTTTTTGTTCCTAATTGCATGGATCTGAGCCTTTTGTTTCCTTTTTTTTTGATAAGGTTGGCTAAGGGTTTATTGATTTTATTTATTCTTTTGAAAAAATTAACTTTTCAATTTGTTGATTTTTTTTGGTATTGTTCTCTTATTCTCCATTGCATTGATTTCTGCTCTGATCTTTATAATTTCTTCCCTTGTATGAGCTTTGGGTTTGTCTTGCTCTTCTTTTTCTAGGAGCTTAAGGCTCAGCATTAGGTCATTTGAGCACACTCTGTTTTGAGGCTTTTGTTATTTATTTATTTAGGTACCAGGGATCGAACTCAGATCCTTGTGCTTGCGAGGCAGTCAACAGAACCACTGAGCTAAATCCCTGGTCCCTTGAGCTCACTCTGTTTTCGTAGTGTAGCCATTTACTGCTCTGAATTTCCCTCACAGAAAAGCTTTCATTGTGTCCTATATATTCCTGTATGTTGTATTGGCATTATTATTTAATTGTAGAAACTGTCTAATTTCTTCTTTAATTTTCTCTGTGACCAATTGGTTGTTCAGGAGAGTGCTATTCAATTTCCACGTGTTTGTGGAGTTCTTGCAGTTTCTTATGCTACTAATCTTTAGTTTAATTGCAGTATGGTCTGATAATATACAGGGGATAACTTCAATTCCTTTGCATTTTCTTAAATATGTTCTATGAGCTAGCAGTTTGGAGAATGACCTGTGTGCAGCTGAAAATAGTATATATTTTGATTTTCTGGGGAGGAACACTCTGAAGACATCTAAGTCCATTTATTCCAAAGCTTGGTTCAGTTCTAGTATTTCATTGTTAATTTTTAGTCTAGATGATCTGTCTATTTGTGACAATGGGGTATTGAGGTCCCCCACTACAATTATATTGGTGCTAATTTCATGTTTCTTGTCCTTTAATTTTTGTTTTTCTATGGTTGGGGACATCAGTATTTGATGCATATATATTTATGATTGTCATCTCTT
The DNA here is from genome assembly GCF_012274545.1 of Fukomys damarensis. NCBI lineage: Eukaryota > Metazoa > Chordata > Mammalia > Rodentia > Bathyergidae > Fukomys > Fukomys damarensis. The sequence goes on from NW_022900916.1 coordinate 12,592,937, forward strand.
CCTTTTGGATTGTTCCCTTTAGAAGGAGGCAGTGACCTCCTTTGTCTCTCTTAATTAGTTTTTGTTTGAAATTTACTTTATCTGAAAATAAGTATAATTATTCAAGAATACCATCTAAGAGGACCAGCCACAAGTATCCAGGTGCTATGGGGTTTATTATCTTTCCACAAGATAGCTTCTCTAGAATATGGAATTCTCAATGGGATTTATGTTATTTCCTGATGGTCCCTAAGCATAAAATTATTGTAGAAGGTAAAAGAAATTTTCTATGGAGATTCAGAGCGATTAGCATAGCCCATGCCTGTCAGTCAGTCTCTGGAAGCCAATTAAGCAAAGTACTCAGATGTAACACTTTAACACCATAAATTAATATGGCCAAAAAGTGAAATTCTATTGTAAAATTAACCACAGTAAGTGAAGTAGATTTGAAAATGAACTTTATAGAAATAAAGTATGTTTATGTCCCAATTGCTGAGGAAAGGAAAGGAAAGGAATTTTTTTTTTTTTTTAGTGAAACAGCCAGAATGACTTCATTGATCTTTTTGAAGCCTTCCATTTAGGGGAAAGTGGGTCTTCTTGCCAAGCAGAATGAGAATTAATCTTCTCCTAGGGAATTAGTTCATGGGACTTTATGGAAAACTTCAAATAGAGTCCCTTAAGAGTCAGGATGGACACTCACCAGATCATCTTCCTCCACTCTGAAGTTGACCCTTGGCTACAACATAGTCAGGGCAGAAGGAAGAAGATACACAGCCCTCACTTCATTTATTATTTTCATATTAAACAGCTCGAGGATTAGCACCACCCCTCCCTGGGCCTCTGAGGAGCTGAATTGCCTCTCCAGGTGCCTGCAGGTGCCCTCCTCCCACCACCCGCCTTCTGGCTGCGCTGGTACCTGGATCCACACCGCAGAGGCACAGGGGGCCATAAAGACACTCCAGACCACAGTAGTTGGTAAGCTGGAGAGATCAGCACCTCCTACTGGAACCTGGACTGTCTTCAGAGGAGGGGTGGCTGCAACCTGCAGTATGAACCTTGCAGAGTTCAATCCAGCAGGAGGTCAGGGAGCTCAACGTGGGCCTTGCAGTCAGAAACCGGCCTGAATCTCAGGGGTCTGCTGCTGGCTTGCTGGGACTGACTGACTTAGATCTGGACCCTGCTGCCCACATTGTCTATTGTGACAGCACAGACATACCCTGGAGGAGACCCTGTTTAAAAAAAAAAATTAAATTTTAATTTTTTTCACTTAAATTTTTCTTATTTTTAATTGTTTTCTAATTTTTTAAATTTTTTTCTTCTTTTTCCTTTCTCTCTCTTACTCTCTTGCTCTCTCTCTCTCTCCCACCTTGTTTTTTGTTCCTGTTCCTTTTTGTTTCTGTTTTTGTCCTGATTCAGATTTCTTTTTTCTTTTTCTTTTCTTCTCTCTTTTTCCTTTTCTCAATTGTCATTAGTTTTATAGAAAAGTGAATACAGTTTCTAGCTTCCCTATTGCTGTTAGTTCGTTGTTTTCTTGTCTTTGTTCTTTCTTTCTGACTTTTCCTGTTGTCTTCAACAGTTTCCTAGGGTTTCTGCGATCTCCCTGTGTCCTCTGACCTCACTTCTAACCTTTCCCTAACCTTTTAGCTATCTATCCCTCACTCCCCAACTCCTTCAAAGTCCTCGTCCCAAAGGGCAAACTTGCTGTATTGAAGTTTATTCACTATAAACATATTTTGGGCTAATCCTGAATTTTTATTTAATTCATCTAGTTAAATGTGGTAGATGAATAGCTTCTATAAACTGTCATTCTCTAAGCTGTGCTTGATGTTACTGTTGTTGCTGATTGTATCATCTGGGCTAAGGTGCTGTGATTGATCTAATCTTTTGTCCTTCCTGGTATACTGAAAATGAGATTGCCTAGTCCACCAATAACAAATGCCGGCGGGGTTGTGGGAAGATAGGAAGCCTTCTCTACTGCTGGTGGGAGTGTAGACTGGTGCAGCCACTCTGGAAATCAATATGGGGATACCTCAAACAACTAGGATTAGAAGTCCCATTTGACTAAGCTATTCCTCTGCTGGGTATCTTCCCAAGAGAATCATGCCACAGTGATATATGCTCACCCATGTTTATAGTGGCACAATTTGTAATAGCTGAAATTTGGAAACAGCTCAATTGCCATCAGCTAGAGACTGGATAAATATGTGATTTTTAAAAATAAAATGTAGTACTACTCAGCCATGAAGAATGAGAAACTAGAGACATTTATAGCTAAGTGGATGCACATTGAGGCCATATTCTGAAGTGAAATTCATAAATCACACATGTGTAAATACCGAATAGTTTCTCTGGTGTGAAAAAGTAAAAGTGTAAATAAGGATTAAAACATGTAATTAATATTGTGTAATAGGAAGGAAAGGTCTAAAAGAGTAGAGGAAGTGGGAGGGGTAGGGGAAAGATAAAAAGGGAAAAGAAAAATACAAGAAAAGGAAAAACATGGAAACAATGTCTTTGTAAACAGGAAAGGGTGGAGGGGCTGAGGGGAGGGCTGGGAATGGAGAAAAATAAGAACCTGATAAGGCGTGTATAGGTACAAGATCTCAATGATGGATGCCACTGCGTTGTATACTTACTATGTACCAATACATTTAGTAAAGATAAAAATAAATTATATTGTGATAGGTTGAGAAGTACCACTCTACTGCATTTAGAAATGAGATCCATTTTCATTCATCAGTAGCATCCTTTATTCTGGAGTCTGGAGATAGGTGGTAAAAGCCTTGTTTATCCCTCTGCCATTCCTGAGGAAAACCACATCAAATTTTTATTCCTTCTAAATAGCAAACAGAGATAAAATGACCACCAGAAATAGAGCAGAACATAACATGCTGTGGCTAGAGTGGGCACCACTTACTGCGCATCATTTTATTTTTCAGGTGGAAATGGCAGCTGATCAGTGTACACAAAGCAGTTTCTTCTCAGTAGTAAAACTATCTCATAACTTAATTTTATATAAATTAGGTTCACACTTCTCACTTGTTTTCAGATTGTCTCAGAGGGCTCACAGTTACTTTTACAATTTTGTAGCAAATTAAAATGTACCATATGTGGCAATTTACATGGTTTATCTTTTCACGCTTGACCAAATAAATACAATTTAAATCCCAAAGTCTATATGATTTTCTAATTCAGTAGTGTACATTGTGATTTCAGCCACAAGACATATCTGTAGAATGAGATAGGAGAACTATGCATAGGAGAGACACAGTGATCCCCAGTTTCCACCAAAGCTATCTAGATGCTTTTGGCCAACTTAAGATAAATCAGTATCGAACATTTTTATTTGTTATTTTTTTTCTCAGTTGCTTCCAATCTGTGTTTGGAAATTGACTGCTAGATTGGAAATTTCCAATTGCCAGGAAGGTCACCCACATTAAAAAAAATTAAATAATGCTTGCATTAGTTTGCTGTTGCTTCTGTAACAAGTTAATTACAAACTTGGTAGTGTAGAAGATGCAGATTTATTATCTTACAGTTCTGGAGGTCAAACATTCAATATGGCATCTGCGGGTTTGTGTGTTTCTTTTGGCAGCCTGAGGAGGGAAACTACTTCCTTGCCCTTTTCAGCATCTAGAAGCCACCTATATTCCTGGCTTAATATCCCTCACTGCATTTTCAAAGCTATCAGCTTAGGTTAGGTCTCACAGAGTCATCTCTCTGGTTCTCTCTTCTGCCTTCCTCTTGTACTGGGAAGGACTCCTGCACCACCTGAATAGTCCAGGATTTTTGTCCTATCCTAAAACATCTGGTGAGCAAACACAGCCCACCTGCAATCTTACCTCCTCTTGTGATGTAACCTAACATAGTCTCAGGTTCCAGAGATTAGTGTTTAGACTGCTCTGGGGGACAGACTGCTTTTAACACTGATCAGGAAAGAAAGTATCCAGAACAAAGAGATCTTGTGGGTTAATGATGGGTCTGGGAAAATCCAAATAAAGACACAAACTGTGATTACAGTGTCTTAAAAAAACAGTTCTTGCTTTTACATCTGGAAAATACAGGTTTTGACTTCACTATTCTTCAAATTTGTCTTTTACAACTACCTTACTGGTTTTATTATGTTCTTGTAATATATATATATATATATATTACAATCTTTAAAAATAGGAATATAGTGGCTGGGCATGGTGGCGCACACCTGTAGTCCCAGCCCTTGGGAGGCTGAGGCAGGAGGATCACTGTGAGTACAAGACCAGCCTGGGCTACAGAGTGAGTTCCAGGTGTGTCTCAACTACCTAGTGAGACCCTGTCTCAAAAAACGCAAAACCAAAAAACCAAAAAACAACATAATCACAAAAAATAGGAATATAGCAAGAAGAAAGGAGAAAGTGCAAAAAAGTAGCAGTGAATGCATGATGTTATAAATTGACCTACAGCCACAGAAGTACAACAATTAGAGTTAACTGTAATGTAAACTTGGAGTCTGGGTGGTAATAATAGATCAGTGATGGATTATCAGTTGTATTAAATGTGCCACTCTGGTGGGGGATGGAGAGATGGTGGCTGTGACCATCTTGGGGAGGGGCTGTGTGTTATATGGGCATCTTCTTTTAATTTTGCTGTGAATTTAAAAATAAATTCTTTATAAGAGATCAAAGCAGAGAATGAAAGTATAAGAGATCAAGCTCCCTCCAGAGTGAGTGGGCGGTGTATGCGTGAGGCAGAAGGAAATGTATCTGGAGCTGGCCGTACCCATCCAAAGAGGCCCAGCCCGGCCAGCGTGCCAAGGAAGTGCACGGTGAGGAAGGAGGGAGCCAGCTTCGGAAGGACTTGTTAAGTGGGGCTGAGGATGACAAGGGCTGTGCTTGGTGGTGCCAACGGCAGGGCTGCGGGTAGGAAGCCTGTAACTGAAGGGTAGCGTCGAGCAATTCTGCCCGCTGCCTGTGTTTCCAGGAGGTGCCTTCGTGGTCCCCAGAGACAGCCAGCGACGCCAGGAGTCTACACTTCATTTTGCTTTCTTCAGGAGAGAGAAGAATGGAGAGACAGACAAGTGCAGGCTGTTGAAGGGGAGCTGGAACGTCAAGATCAGAGCTGGTCATGAAATGGAAGAGCCTTAGGTATGAGAATAGCAGACAGGCAGGGACAGGATGTGGAGAGAAAACAGGTGATATCCAGAGACACTTCCTTAAGCAGAAAAGAGCAGTGGGCTGAGAGCCCATGTTCAGTGGAAGTGGCGACTAACTGTTACGCTGTCGGTTTCCAGGTGAGAACGTGGTCAACAAGCTCAGAGACTGCAGAAAGGGCACAGAAGTGCTGCCGAGTCATGAGGCTGGCATGGAGGGGACCTAGAACTGTAGAAGCCCATGTGATGACTAAGGGTGCCCCGCTGCCGTCTGCTTTCCGTATCCCTGCTAGACCCTCAGTGATGTTTGGTGTCCTTCTTGCACCCACCCGAGTGTACGCAAGTTCTTCCCTTGTGTGAACAGTGGGTGTCGGCTGCACTACCTTCCAACAGGCCGCTGCAGCAGGCCAGGTGCTGCCCACCGTTCACACAGGTGTTGGTGATGGCTCAGCTCAGATGCTCAGGGGAGACGGTTGACCTTGGACAGAGGAGTCCCAGGGTGGTGGGGGCAAAGGTAACCAGCAAGGTGTAAGGGGAAGTGGTGTTCGAAGACCATTTTGGAGAGCTAAATGACTGCACTAACTCTCATCCGGTCTTTTGAATACATTAAACCCCACCAAATCACACACTGCCAAAGAATACATTTTATGGCATATGAATTATATTCCAATTAAAAAATTATAGAAAAACACTCACAAAACCAGGCAGTGCTTTTGGTGTTGGGAATGAAAGAAACAAAAGTCCTTGCCTGAAAGGAGCTAACCCAGTTAGAGGAATTCTGGTGGACTTCATAGTTTAAAGAAGTCCAAGGGTAGAGGATAAGAGAGGCCTGAGCAAAATAACAGGTGGAGGAGAAGGAGCCAGGAGAGGAGGATAAAACTGTGGAAAATGGTCTGGTCAGTACTGCGAGAAAAAGACTCTGTGTGGAAACAAGAAGAAACAAAGAAAAGGCAGGTCCAGCTATTGCAAAATCTTAAGGTCAAAGTACAGGATGCGAGCAGTGTTTCTGTCTTGTGGTATTGTCTGCATAAAGACCGACAGAACTGAATTCCTGTACTGACTTCCCTTTTCTTCATAGGGAAGGAAATCCTGGTTTTGTGCAGTCACAGGCTCTGGCCCACTTCACCCAAGATGAGGGTCTTTTACATCTAAGTGGCTCTAGTAGGCTTTGATAGGTGTGTCTGCCTGTGCAACTGTTCTTGTCTAAGGCTATCTTTTCCACCAGAGCAGCTGATGGCACAGCTTTCAGCAGCAGTGTGGTCTTCTCTTTTAGGCTGTTGGTTTTTGCAGAAGCCAAGCCTGTATGCTCAAGGGCCTTGTGTCCGTGCTCTTCACAATAACAATAAATATTTGATGTACCATGCGTTTCTTAAGAGCTACTTCATTTCCAGAAGAAGAATGTGTTGTCAGTGCATGTAGTCTAGTATTTTATTTAGTAGGATATGGTAGAATGGCCTGTCTCTTACCGATGGTTGTAGTTTTGAAATACAACTTACTGATAAAGTGGAGGTGTGTGAAAGGACTCTCAAGGGTGAAAATGACTTAAAAATCCACAAGAGGGTGCTATGTTGCCACTGAAATGGCAGCACTAACGTGGTTATCACCTAACTTTTCCAAGCAGGGTATTTTAATGTGTTTCCCCAATGGAATATGAGAAAAAAGATAGGGATTCTTAAGTTTGTCCTTATGGTTTTATTTTGGGATGGAAGGTCAGACGCAGGGATGCTCAGTTATCTGCAGCCCCCTGGAATATGTGTGATACGTCAAAGTTGACGACACTCACTAGCTTCGGTGAGCATATCCAAAGGCTTTAAGGATTTTTCTCGCTTGGTTTCGCTCTCATCGTGTCTCTTTCAAGGACAGATTGCAAAGCTGCCTCTGCTTGGCCTACCCTTGCCCTTTTGGGTTGTGGTCGTGCAGAGTTAGTGCTGCCCAGATTGGCTTGACTTTCTTGCTGTGAAGTCCTCTCTACTGTCTCTGTTGGGCAAGATGTCCCGGCACGATAAATCATCGGGTTTTCAGTGGCCTCTGCTTCCTGAGAGGCACAGCCAAACTGCAGGTGGCAGTATTTGTTACAAAAGAAGATGAGAGGGAAAGGTTGTTCTAAATAATGGGTATTTGTATTGGGAGATTCATACTCGTTGGTTCATGTGATCAGAAGAGACAGAAACACTTTTTGTTTAACAGAAATGTCTGCAGAATCATTACTACATTACTTTAAATTTTACTTGGTTTCTCTAGGAAACATTCTCCTTTCTTCCTGTTACAAATAAGATTAGCTAACGGTATTTTCAGGGTGTGGCAGTCGTGCCCTTTCCTTCATTTTTAAAGCCGTTTCTCCCCTTGAGTGTCCCGTTCTTCTTTGTAGCTTCTCACTCTGAATACTCTTCAGCCCGTCCTCTCTTCCTCCAGGCCGTTGTTGTCCAAGTCGCTTCATGGTCGCGCTCCCATGGGAAGGCTGCGTCACACAGGATTACGAGCACAGACAGGAGACCTTTCTTTTGGGTTCACATCACAAATCCAGCACTGACCGTGTGTGCGCTTGTGTAAACCGTTTAAATTCTCAGAGCGTTGGTCTTACAAGCTGTGAAATGGAAGTAGCGGCCATGCCTACCCACCTCACTGACTTTCTCTGAGGATGAGAAGAGTTGCAGAACTGGGAGTCCGTTCTGTCACATAGGACATGCCCTCTAAGATGTCCATGATTAGTAAACTGGCCCTCTGTATCCGTGGGTTCCAGACTCAGTCGTATATTTGAAAAGACATTGTATCCGAAGAGGAAGGGAGTAAGGGGGACTGAGGTGGGAGAACGTGGAGGGTATTGAGGGGCTGGATGTGGTCAAATTACGTTGCATGGATGTATGAAAAGCATCACAGAACAACCTGTCATTTTGTAAAATGTGCACTAATAGGGTATATAAAGATCGCGTCTGTACTGAACATGTATGAATGTATTTTTGGCATTATTTCCTAGGCAATACAATAACTCTACATAGAATTTACATCATGTCAGGTATGGTAAGTAATTTAGAGATGATTCAGCATATCCAGGAAGACACGCGTAGGTTGTAAGCAAGTGCTATGGCATTTTGTGTGAGAGTTGGGTGCCTGAAAGTTTTAGTATCCTTGGGAATCCTGGGACCAACTCCTTATGGATTCGCAGGGAAGGCTATTATTATTATTATTAATCTCTTCCACTGCGGACTTTGCAGGAGCTCATCTGTACCCTTGTTCTCACCAGTCCCCTTTATCCCTGTCCTGAGCTCCAGGCACATTTCCTAGGGCTTTCTAGATGTATCCGCAGGAGCTGCCTCAAACACAACAGGGTCAAAATTCAACTCATCATCTCTTACTCCTTTCCATGCGTCTCCTTCCTGTTCCTTCTTTTAGCTGATGATACCATTTCTTGTCTAATAGTCAAAACCAGGAGATAATGAGCTATCCTTGCCTACAAGTCTTCACCTCCAATTCATTTTATCCAATTACTCCGTGTACCTCATGATACATCCACACTTGAATCTTTCATCATGCTAGGGCTTCTGAACCCATCTCCTTGTCACTACCTGTACCTTGTTCTTTCTACCTTGACCACCATGACCTTTCACAAATGCAAATCTAATTCCATATCTTCTCCAATTAAAGGTACTCCACATTTTTTCATAGTGTTTAAGGCTGCTTTGTGGCTTCTCACACAAATATTTGATGACATGGTCCTGCTTGCCTCCTTGTGCTGGTTGGTTGCTTCTCTCTGCTATATAGAAAATATTGTTCCTACATCGATACCTCACTGTCTACATAGCAGAGAGAGATTATCATTTAAATCCCTCGTGGTTAGCACACATCTCTGTGCACACCCAGTAGACACTGAGTACCTGTTAATATCTATGTGAATAAAGGCCTCAACTCTATGTAAATGGGAGTTTCTTTCTGTACATAGACATTAGGACTGTCCTTAATGTGTTGATTGGAATCAGCATGTTCCACAGCATAATTAAAATGTGAGAAATGTTTTAGCACATCAGTAATACAGACAGTTTCAAATAATGTCAGAGGAAATGCAAGCCCAAAGTTACAAATAGCCTTTTACATAAACAACACTCCGAGGTGCATTTTCTTCCTAATGCATGCACATAACTTCCATTAACTGTTCTCTCCCTCAGTGTTTAGCTTTTATTTTTATGTCTGTTGTATAAATCTGGGACTTGACACTTTAATGGAAAGATCTTGGTTTGTGATGACATCACATCAAATTTAAAGCAGAGGTGGTTAGATTGTTTGGAAAACTTTCATCTAAGAATGTTTCTGTTTGATCCTGAAGAAAAAAAATTAAATTAGTGCCATTCCATTTGCCGACTGAGTCTTGCCAGCCCACAGGTTTGCGTGCTACCTTCACCCTGCTGACTTACATCTCCTGGCTGACTTTGTGTGGATAGCTGCAGGGATGTGGCTTGCTGAGGCCCGACTCCATTTCACACACAAAGCACCCACATTGGCTAGAAGTCATTATGGCTTCTGCAGAAAGAGGCTTAGGTGCTGCAGGGAAGGTGGTGAGGAGGAAGTGTGTGTGTGTGTGTGTGTGTGTGTGTATTAGTGTGGTTTTGTGCACACAGTTCTAGCATACTTGGTATTTTAGAAACCACTCTGGTGAGGCTTTGTCCTATAGCCTACCCTCTGTATCTCTTCACACTAATTTTGCAGTGCATTAAAAGTTTGGATGTCTCCTGAGTTCTCTTATGTTCTTGGCTCCTGAAGACATGGAGGTAAGCAGAGATGTTTGATTCTTCTCAGAATTTTCTTTTAGGCCTCCTGGCAGGGAGTGGCCCTGGATCTTGCTTGTATAAACAGAAGTCTGAAAACCCCCATCTCCCCTGTAATCTTAACTCACTACCCATCCCAAATGCCTTTAACAAAGTGATCACCCCATCTGATGATAAGTGGCTTTAACCTTCACTCTGAATTGTGACCCTGATTTTCACTCTGCTACTTTGTTCCCTGGATCACACAAAGGCTGTGTGTTTTAATTCCAGTGTAATATCACTTCCCTACTTATCCACTGCAAACCTCAATGGGTATTTCGAGGATTGCAGAACCTTGAGCTGGAAACTAGAATGCAGTCCTGCTTTTGGGAGGATGAACTGTGTATGACTCATGGAACTGAAGTTACTTGCTCCTGACACGTTTTAATGTCAGAGCTCAGTTCAGTGACTCTCGGCGTGGACCTTCCTTCAATTACCCCACTCCAAGTTTCTCTCATTTCCTTTCTTTCCACTCTTTTCACCCATTTCTTTCCCTTTTCTTTCTGCTATATGGAAAAATGTTCCTAATGGAGAGGACACAGTAATTTTTATATCACAAAAATCCTAGCAATGAGCCTTATATATTAGAAGGTATAAGCAGACAGGTTTTTTTTGAGGATTTTATTGCTTATTAACTGTCCTTAGATCAGAGAATTGAGTCTTGATAGTTTTGTCTTGAGACTTCTTAGTCAGAAATGTTGTTCATTCCTTTTCATGGCTTTTTTTTTCAGCACTGGGAATCAGATTCAGGCCTCTTGCATGCTGGGGCCCAGCCCATTCTGGCTCGTTTTTGGGAGCTGGATGCTTGTGAGGGAAACCATCTGGCCCTCAGATCAGCTTGGTCTCTTGCGTGTGGGACACCTGCCTTGGCACTTTAGCTGACAATCATTCTCTAGTTGTAGTAATTCTTTTTCTTTATAATTTTAAAACACTTCAAGCATGTAAATAAAACAAGATGAATATAAAAGATATCATCAATACCCATGATCCTGAATTAATACATATCAACACTTTCCCACAACTTGTTCAGATATTTTCAAGGAAGTAATGCTTTGCAGATACATTAGAAAGTCCTCATTTGCCCATCAGTTGGAAACTGGATAAAGAAGATGTGGTCTTTCTATAAAATGGAATACTACTCAGCTATAAAGAATGAGAAATTAGATTCATTTGTAGGAAAATGGATGCATATTGAGGATATTCTCCTAAGTGAAATAAGTAAGTCACACATGTAAATACCGAATAGTTTCTCTGGTGTGAATAAGCTATAATAGTACATAAGATCCTAATGAGATAATTGACAGTGTGAAATAGGAAGAGAAGGGCTAAAGGTGTAGGGAAAGTGGGAAGGGTAGGGGAAAAGGAATAAGCGAAAGGAAAAACATAGGAGAAAATGAAAAAATGGAAATAAAATGTTTGTAAATGGGGAGGGGAGGAGGACATGAAAGGATGGCAGGGTCAAGGGGAACAAATAAGAAACAAGACCTGTCATGTAGAGATACAAGATCCCAATGATGAATGTAACTGCACTGTATCCCTAGAGTGTACACATAAACTCAATGAGGAAAAAAAAAAAAAAAGAAAGTCCTTCAGTGCCCAAACATCTTTACACATAAGCCTTGTCTGAAAGTTAGCATGTACCCATTTCTTTAGGTCTGTACATGTTTTAATGATTTATACACTACAGTGTATGTGCTCTTTTGCACTTTTCAATTTTTAAACTCTGAATTAGTTTCTTTAGATATACTTATACAGATGAAATAATTTATTTTATTTAACCCATATATTATTCATTTGGACTGCTATATATAGAACCACTTAATGAAACACATCATAGTGCCAGTAAACATCGTTGTATGTATGGTTTTAGTGAACTCATGTGAGAGATTCTGTAGGGCACCTACCTAAAGTAGTCATTTGGTTTGTAGGGTATGCTTAACTTTGTTACTACTTCTAGCTCTTTGCTTTCTTGTCAGATGATGGAATTGTACTTTTCTAATTCCTTTGAAGTTAGGCAAAGTCGTGCAACTTTTTTTGGCAGTGAAATATTACCAGAGCCTTGAGAGTCAGTGAGAATTCACCACATTCTCTTTTTTCTGCCTCAGTGAACCTTAAAAATGGATACAGTGACATCTTCCATGTAATGAGTCTCAGTGAATATGACATGGAATAAAGTCTCTAGTTGATTTGCAATACAGATGAGGTCTAAGCTACCAATAAATCATCGATTTTTTAAAATCAGAGATTGGCCAACAGTGGTTCGTTGGCCAAGTCTGGACCATTACCTATTTGTTTACATACCCTATAGGTAGACTTGAGTGATCGAGAAAGAAATCACATGTCTTATACAATTGAATTTGCTACTTACCATTTGGCCTTTTGAAGAAAAAGTTTGCAGACCTCTACTTTAAAGCATTGAGCTTCTGTGGTTGTTACTGTAGGATAACATCATACATCTCCACAGATATGTTTATCACCATGTGTCAGACTGTACATTTGTTCACCTTCATGGACCTAATAACTTTCTTCTTTTTTTTTCTAAATAGCTTTATTGAGATATAATTATATGCTATAAAATTCACCATTGAAAATATATAATTCTATAATTAGTAAATTTATAGAATTGTGCAGTCATCTTTATAGGGTTTAAAGTAGGATTGGGCTGCACCAAGTTGTTTTTCTATAGAAATCCAGTTTTATAGGAATTCCCTCAGTTTTAGAGAAATCCCAAGAAATTCACTTACCCCTGCCTGCAGTTAATCCTCATTTCCACTGCAGCCCCAGACAATCACTTTTCTCCTTTTTGTCTGAATAGATTTGCCATTTATGGATATTTAAAAAAATAGAATCATATATTATGCAATCTTTCACATCTGGCTTCTTTCACTTAGTATAATGTCATTGAGATTATCCATGTTTTAGCAGCAATTTTTCTTTTTCACTTTTATTGATGAATGGTTTTCCATTGTGTGTATAATTTTACATTTTATTTTTCCATTCACGAGTTGATGGAAGTTTAAATTGTTCCTAATTTTTGGCTTCTACGAATAATGAAGGTAAAAATACTGGTGTGCACATTTTTATGTACACTTCTTTTTAGTTTTCTTGCGTAAATTTCTAGGCTTGGAATTGATGGAGGAGATGATAAATTTACATTCCATTTTTAAATGAAATTCCCAGATTGTTTTCCACACTCAGTAAAGCACTCTGTTTCATTTTACTTTCCTAGGAGCATTGTAGGGGGTTCCAGTATCTCCACATCTTCACGCAAACTTGGTTGGTCTCTTTGAATACAGCTATTCTAGTAGATGTGCAGCGCTTCTTGTTGAGGTTTTAATTTCCACATTGTGGGAATTTGATTCTCTTATTGTGGTTCATTTCACTAATGGCTGACAATGAACATGTTTCATGTGGTTATTAACCATTCATCTGTCTTATTCATAAAATAGCCACTCAAATCTCACTTTAAAATTGAGTTTTCTTTTTATTATTAAATTGAAACATTTAATGTATGCATAATTATATGTATTCTTTATATTAAATAGAATTCTTTATATTAAATATATGATTTGCAAACATATTCTCCAAGTAAGTGGTGTGTCTTTTCATTTTATTAACAATGTCTTCTGATACAAAAGGTTTTCATTTTGATTAAGTCTATTTTATCAATTTTCTCTCTTATACATCAGATTTTTGCTGTTGATTTAAGGATTTATTTGCCCAATTTAGGATCATGATGATTTTTTTCTAGAAATTATATTTACGTTTAGGACTGTGATTCATTTCTGGCTGATTTTTGGCGTGGTAGACCTACTGACTCTTACTCCATGCTTTCTGGGGTGACTTGGAGTATCAGAGGTGAAAAACCAGTGCCTTACCGAGTTTGGTAATAATGAGAGCTAGTCTTACCTAGTCTTACTATAAAGTTGTGGATGTTGAAGAAGAAACTAATCAAATTTATGCAACCTTACCTTTGCTTCCAGTTTTACAGACTTCAAGCGAATTATTCAAGCCCAGAGAAACTTAAGTTTTCTTTAAAGATTTCAGGATGGAACTCAGCAAGGAACACTTCCATGATTCTTTCATCAAATGAGAGGACTGCGGATGCCTTTCAGTAGGACTAACACTGCTCCCCATGGAGAGTTAATTGTACACGTGGAGATAAGCTTCTTTTTTCTAGTGGCAGCAGCTTGGGAGCTGAGTGGGTTTCTATTGCACTCACTCAGCTGTAGAATTATCCAGTGTGAAGCGGTGCTTCCAACCTAAAGGGACAGATTTCAGGGTCATAATCAAAGTAGCAACATCAAAAAATACACTCATAATCTCAACCCATTGGTAGAATATCCCTGCTCCATCCTCCCTATATGGCTCCCTCCTGAGCAGAGTCCTGGGTGCTGTCCCCTTGTCCGTGCTGTGGCCCTTGGTTTTGTCCACTGTTGCCGTGAAGCCAGGCTTGGCAGATTTCATGTCAGATTTCATCTCCTACAGCACCCATGGTCCTTGGAATCAAACAAACTTGGTTTGAATCTTGGCTTTGCTAGTGGCTCTGTGATTATGAGCAAACTATTTGTGCTCTTGGAGCCTTGGTTTTCTCACTTGTAGAAACAGGGTAATAACATTCTACTTTCAGATTTGCTGCATGGATCAGAGACGGCATGAAGCCCCGGCATAGTGCTTATCACAGCTCTTCTTGGTGTCTAACAATACCTTGTGGGGTATGCGCCATAAATGGTGGCTCTTAAAACCCAGTGTGGCTACAGGACCAGTAGGTTTGTCTTTCTTCCCTTCTTCTATCTCTTCTTCCTGTCTTTCATCTCCTTTCTCTTTTTTTCCCTTTCCACCTTGTGGCAGGATACCAATGCTGTTCATGTTGTGGTGAGCACATCGAGCCTGGACCAGTGTCACTGCCACAGAAGCCCTTTTCTCTCTGCCTCGCCACCATTGCCACCACTTCTGCTGTCTCCTCTGTGACCCTTAGGATAGGGGTGGAGCCACCAGATCTAACAAGAACTAGCCATGCTTTTTATTTCAGGGCAGCATGGACTGAAATGTTGCCAGTGTTGGAAGGGGAAGATTTTTAGAGGATAACCTGGGGGCAAGGATCTTCTCCGGCAGCACACATTACCGAACAAGAATGTGGCTGCATTATGTGGGAGAACTCAGGCATCTTTCCAATGTGATTATCTGGCTGCAGTCCCCCAACCCCATGAAACAATGGACCTTTTTCACCCCCTGCTGTGGCTGCAGCTTCTTCCTTTTTTCTCACTTGAGTAAATGGCTTCATCTGCAACCCACATTCAGTGCGTCTTCCAGTCTCTCAGGACCCACTGAAAATAGACTGTGATCCTTTAACTTATCTCTTCGCTGGTGCTACGGACCCTCAAGAGTCTACCATGTCTCTTTCACACAGTGGTCTCCTTAGTGTCAAACCCTATAAAAATCTATGCTTCATTTGCAGCTGGAGAGATCTTAACATATAAATCACATCATGCATTATCTTACACAAAATCCTCTAATTGCTTTCTGTGGCTCTTCGCACAGAAACCAAACACTTTATCACGCTTTTGCTAAGTCCTATGTATCCAGGATGCTCTACTTTGCCATTATCTACTACTTTTCATTTGCTGCATTGTGCTCCAGCCACGCTGAATGTCTTTCTGTTCTTTGTTCTGGCCAAGTTAATAAATACTGCAGAGCCTTTACGTTTCTTTTGTCATCTCCTTTGCTAGACTCTTCTTAGCAGGTCTCCTCCCGTGGCTATCTTTTCTTTTTCATTTAGAGCAAGCTCAAGTGCTTCATCATCAGAGGCCTTTCCTGACTGCCCAAAGTGAAGAGGTACCGTTAGTCCTGCAGTCATTTGCTATTGCCCTACCAGTGTTTTAGCTGTGCATTTATGCATGTGTTCATTTTAATTTGATCGGTATATACCTCATCCAACTAGTACATGTACTAGCTCCAGGAAGAAAAGCAAGAATACTCTCTCTTCTTTGCCCTCGATCCTCACTGTACCTGTATAATAGCTGAGTGAATAGATATACAGTATAAGCAGGGTGAGTTCCCCCTTTAGAAAGCACTGAGGACACTTTCTTCTGTGCAGAATCCACAATTTCCCCCTCCTGTTTTGAGGAAGTTCTCATCATGTCCCCCTGGATGGGAGCACCTGGTAAAGAGGCTAATTTTAACCTTCTGGATCTGAGGCTGGATGCCAACTTTTGCACCTCCTGTCCTTAGTCTGAATTTTAGCTAAGTGATAGTGTCAAAGAGACAGAATATGGATTGCCACTGCCGGTAATTGGGGTTAGCTCGGAAGACTTGCTAAGTGTGGAGTGGAATTGGGTATTAGGATTGTGGCTGGTGGGAAGTTGTGTGGAAAGAAACAGTTGTGTGGGGTGCCCCAGTTGAAGTAGTATGGGTGAATTCTACAGTTGGAATATCGATTCCTGAGAACATCTTTATGGTAGCAGAGTGTGGGTTTAATTTGACCGACACAGGTTTGTATAAAGAACGTGTCCTATGGAGTCTGAGGCTCCCTTTGTGATCTGCCTAAGCCAGGACTTTATGCTCTTTGCATTTTCCTCTCTTCCTATACATTTTTTCCAGCTTTAGTGAGGTGTGTTTGCCAAATCAAACATTATATATATATACCTAGGTGTCAACGTAATGTTTTGAAATAAGCACACCTTGGTTAATGGTTTCTGTAACCCAGCTAATTATCACATCTGTCGCCTGACACAGTTACCATTGTGTGTATGTTTTGAGAACATTAAAACCCACTCCTTTAGAAAATTTCAAGTATGCAATTCATAATATGTCACTATTAGTTACACGCTGTACATTAGATCTTCAGTAACAATTCATCTTGTAACTGAATTTTTATGTTCTTTGGCCAACATCTCCTCACTTCCCCCATCCTCCAGACCCTGGACATCTCCGTTCTATTTGCTTTTGCTTTAAGTTTGACTGTTTCAGATTCTACATGGAGGTGATTTCAAGCAATGTTTGTCTTTATATGACTGATCTATTTTACTTAATGTAATGTCTTCCAAGTTCATCCATTTTATCACAAAGGGCAGGGTTTCCTTTATTTTTAAGGCTGGATAATATGGTATTGTATCTACACTGTATAAGCTGTACATATGCACATATACCATAATCTTTTTATCTGTAGATCCATCAACTGACACTTACATTGTTTCCACATCTTGGCTCCTGTGAATAATGTTGCAGTGAGCACAGGACTGCCCAGGTCTCTGTGAGGTGCTGATTTCATCTTGTTCAATTTGAACCCCCAAAATGGGATTGCATATTCTCTCTGAAGCAGCCTCCCAATCATTTGTCCTTGAAATAAGGACCTTGCTGTGGCACTTTGTAATTAGATTTTTAAGAATGAGGCTGGGACTAGGTATCCAGGAACATTTAACCCTTTGGACCAAATACTGCTTGTTTGTGAGAAGATGTCTTTGCTGTGATCTGTAGGACATAAAATTATTTGAGGCAGTTTTCAGAGATGTGGCCTTAAGAAAATCTATGCACATAAATCCAAACCTGCTGAACAAAACAAGAAACAGTGAATAGTTTTAACAATTTGGAATAATATTTACCTTAAAGGAATAAGATTGCCGTACTCTTTCATGTCATAACAGAACCACTGTCCATCCCAAAGTAGACAATTTATGGGCTTTTCTCAACTCTGCCTTCATAGACAGTGTGAATTCTGGTTGTATTCATGCCTGGGCAAAGCCACTCTTCACTCAAGGTAGCAGTAGAGATACAAGTTTCCCTCTATTCTCACCTCCAAAGTATCAACCAGAAGTAACAGTCTCCAAAAGCTCCCTTCTCGGCATCAGGCTTTTTAATTTCTGCTTCACAACAACCATAGTAGGTGCTGTTATCCCTGCTTTATAGGTGAAGAAATGGACAGAATCACTGACTTCTTACAAATGCAGCCGAAGCGTCACAAATTAAGTCTTGCTTTTTGAATAATGGTTGCAAATCTTACTTCAAATCAAAATCCCAGCAGGTTTTTAACTTCACCAATTTTCTCAGTGAGAAGAGAGCTAAACAATAAAAGTGTGAGCAAGAATTCTTTCCTGTTGCCCTGTACTTTTTCAGAAATGGAAATATGCAAGAACCCTGAATTATTTTTCTTTTTGACATGTTGGGAAAGTAAGTCTACAGACAATTTTGGGTGTGAAAGAAGTTGAACTAAAAAGTGTGAATTTACTGTGCTCTTCTGGCCTTAAAAACATGTTTGTACTTCATTTTAGTTTCGAGAATCTTTTTTTGTTTGCTTTTTGAGACAGGATCTTGATATGTATAGTTCAGACTGGCCTTGAACTCGCTATATAGCCCAGGCTGGCCTTGAACTTTCTGCCTCAGCCTCTCAAGTGCTGGGAATACAGGCGTGGGCTACCATGTGCTGAGATTCTTTTTTATAATGCATAAAATATCCAGTTAAGTTTCTTGAGCTTCTTAAATATTTGGTAGAAATTTACTATCTTCTTCCTTGAAGTCACAGCTCAAGAAAATGTTTAGTAAATATAACTTATCACATTCTACACAAGTGAATTCTTTGCAAACGCTAAAGACTGAAAAGTTTTGAAACCATCAGTATTTCTTTTTTTCCCCACAAATCTAGAGGACAAGTAGATTCTGATCTCTTCTTGGGAACCAACCTACTACTACTGTTTAAAGGCAGCGGACATATATATTCTGAGGAAGTAGCAGTATGGAGTGTTAAGACTCGGAAAAAGAGGGGTTTGAATTCAAAGATCATATATCTTCGGTTTGAGAATTTATCACAAAAGGCATCGGCCTTGGAAGTGTGTTACGGTTTGCTTATGACATGTTTGGTAGACAGCTTTGGAGCGTGGGAGGAGAGCAAGCAGAAGAAGAGGAGTGCAGGTACTGAGCCTGCTGCAGCACGGTCCTTGGTAATGAACGCAAAGCGAAGTGATCAGGATCCATGGTAACGCTTGGGTGGACACCAGAGATAATGAAGACAAAGTGTCCAGCAAGAGACTCAGTCAGTCAGATCACACCTGAGGCTAAATTCAGTCCCTATGTGCGATTTAATCCAGGCCATGGACTAAGGACAGGACCCGGGGTTTGGAACATGAATGCAGGGACGTAGTTCCTCTGAATCAATTTCTCAGTGGTTCAGGTTTGGGCGCATCACGTTCGCCTTCCAAAAGCGCCATGAATGTAACTACTAAATCATCAAGGGGCAAAAAAGTGTCACCTAAGAGCTAGCCAATTTTAATAAAATGTAAGGGCATATGTCTAAACTCTTGTTTTCCTTTTTATAAACCAAGCTTCAGTTCTACCCAGAAATGACTAACTTGCTTTTAGAATCTGGTGATTAGAAATTATAGTCCCTTCTGTTTCATAGCTCAGCAGCAGCCCTCCTAGATGCTATTGAGGCAGGCTGTCACGGTGCCTTCATATTCTGATTTTTCAAAATCAAAGTATTGATTTCATCTTCTAACAGAGCTATCTTTTTGAAATGAAAAAGGGATTAATCTCATGAAACAGCATAAGTACTTTGATTCTGAGGTCAGTCTGATCTAGGGTTTCGGGATAACACTATAGAAAGAAGAGCTTCTCTGCAAATGACAGTTACAGTAAGGGAAGAGAGAAGCCCTACCACCGTCCAACTTACTTTCTGAGTAAGCAAAGGCAAATCAATTCTTGTTGACTTAAATAATGTATAAGTAATACACACACACACACACACACACACATATATATTTATAACACTCAAATACAAATTGATTTATTTATTTTATTTTATTTTATTTTTCTGGTGCTGGGGATTGAATTCGGGTCCTTGTCCTTGCGAGGCAGGCCACCGAACCGCTGAGCTAAATCCCCGGCCCCTGGTGCCTGTTTTAAGTTCACAATTTTGACTGGAAACAGGCAGGTATAAATAAATGAATATACAGCACATCATGATTCTTGTCCTTACCAGATCTATGTAAACTGATTTCTCATTACTTCTGAATATGTCCCCTCTGCTTCAGTTCTCTGCCTGCTTATTCCCAATTCTCATCCGTAGGTGAGAAAACTAAAGTTTCTCTAGATGTCTGAGAATTAGAAAAATAAAATCAATATATAATGATTAGAGACATTATGTTTCCCAGGCCTAAATCTGAGAGAATAAATCAGGCTTATGTGTAATATAGTCAATGTATCAACATCACTAAAAGAAGAATATACCAATGGGAGCAGGCAGTAGCAGGAAAGCAAAGATAAATGTGAAGCAAGTGCATCGTCCTAGAGAAAAATTGCTCCGGAACTGCATGGCGGGGTCTGTCTGTGAGTCGAGCGTGTATCTGTAGAGGAGGTGGAAGGGCCCGGCTCTCCGTAGCGGCTGCATCAGCCCCTGAAGTTGTGCGGTTAGTGGTTCTGATTGCTCGCATTGCCTTCTGATTACACTTTGGCTCCATCGTCAAGATGACATCTGATCTAGTGAGCTGTTACAACTCCTACTGCAGAGACAAAGCTTGGCGTCCTGACTGGTGCCTCAGAGGTGCTGTGCGTCAGCTCACCGAGACGGGGTCCCGAGAGGCCGATCATCTGGTTGTTGATGTCCTCTATGTGTGCCCCAAAGGCCGTGCTCCGAGCTTTGGGGCCCTTACTAAATGCCATCATAGGCACCGTAGGCGGAGAGGCCAAGCGGTTGGCGGTTTTCCAGTAGAATTTCCAAACTGTTCCTCTCTTTTCAAATGATTGTGCCTGATTTTGCCCTCCACATGCTCCCCTTTCTGAGGTGCTTTCTTCTACCCAGCCTGATCCTGCCCAAGGGAAAAGTATGTGTCAGCGGTGGCAAACCAGTGGCGTGTGTGGTGCAGTGGGCTGTTTGTGTCACTGAAAGCTCTAAAGGGTTCGCCGTGGCCAGACTATACATCTTTTAGAACACTGGTACTCAACGTTGGCTGCACTTTGGTCACCTGAGGAGTTTACCAGTTCTCAGTCAAACCCTCATTTTAGACTAAGTGACTCTGAACGTAAATGGATGTAGCCCCAGGTAATTCTCATTTGTACCTAAGGCTGAGAATCTCTGCTTTAGGGAGGCACCTGAATGAACTCTTCTCCAAATTGTTCTGTACACAATTTATTTTCATATCTTGGTGTCCTTTTGTCTTTCTGAATTGAAAGTATAGTCCACATGGGCATGGAGGTTATCCTTAAATAAGTTATGTACAATTTGTTAAATTATGTCTGATATCCATAAATCCCTTGGACAGACAGCAGTCTGTCTTATTGTGATCCATTCTCTGAGACTGCTCAAACTTGGAATATGAGTAGGATATAATCCACATGCCTTTGATGATCCAAACCTGTCTTGCTTAGTGCAGGGTATAAGGGAGACATGTACCTGTGTGTGTGTGAATATGTAGGTGCATAAACATCTAATCATTGACTTCCGATGGTTTGACTTCCAATTTTTGACATTGCAAGGCTAGGAAAGCAAAGTTTGAGCTTTGATCTTTTCCCAGGTTAGTAGTATGCAGTGTGATCCTCTCAGTCCTGGGAGCAGCAGCGAGCTGCAGTTCCCAGTCTGCCACACGTTCATGAGGGGCAGTAACTGCTATTCTTCCGGGTGCTTCAGTGATCTTCAGTAGATTAACTGTGTCACCTGCATTTTCAATTTATGATATGTTCAGTTTGTGATGGGTTTATTGGGATATACTCCATTATAAATCAAGAAGCATCTGTAATTGGGATTCTGCTGAAATTCCAAAGCTGCATATTAAGTAGGACAGAGAAAATTGATTTAATTACCTCATGTTATTGACAGCCAGCTTTCATGATACTATTTTTTCACTTTGTACAAGCAGAGGCTTATGTTTGTATTAAAATTTATTAATATGTATCATCAATGTGTATAATTTAATTCCTAGAATGATTTTCTAGAGTGGCATGGCTGAGGATTTTAACTGTATAATAATAATAAGCTCTTATCATTCCCAAACTGAAAACCAAGATATTTTCAGTTCATCAGTGGACCAAATAAGACAACTGTAGCCTCGTAGTGAAAGTGCTTGTCCTTGACTTCAGCTGAGCTCAAAAACCTCGAATGGTGTCTTGGCTCATGTGATTAATTAAAAGCACAAAGGGAAAAGTTTAACAAACCTTTGCTGAACTATCTCCCACTTTTATTTTTTGTTTGTTTTTTGCTCTGAATGCAGAAATAAGCTTTTAGGGGTATGATTACAGGGAAGCTTTGAAATCTTAATGACTGACCAAAGTGTTGAATGAATAAATAGACCTCAACCGAGTGTATTTTTTCTTCTTCTCTCCTTGTATTAAACCATAATGGTGAATCATGGTTGCTTGGAAACTTGCTTTATGATTTGCGTTAGAGAAGCAGAAATTACTTACCATTTTTCTGAGATGGGAACCCTAATCATATAACCAATTAAGATGTAAAGAATAGTTAACTGTGAGATTGTATTTTATACTTGCAGAATTTTCTCAGGGAATCTCGCACCGATTTTACTTCTACCTTTGCTGTACCTACATAGTTGTGGTGAAATAATGTCAGTCTGCATTTAAGGAAAGCATTCTTTTTTTTCAGAATGAAAGTGTTAAAGAATTTTGATCGATCACTTGAAACTCTGTCAAATTGCTTTAACCTTTAGATATTCTGTGTTGCTTCTGATTCACTGAAAAATAGCTCACCCCAAGTTGGTTTTAGAAAGGACTCCATTTTATTCCTGAAGGAAGTGAACATATGTGAAATGCTTTCAAATGTAACAATTATGAATATTATCATTAGATGTCAGGCAGTACCTAATACATTTGGATTCCCTTTATGATAAAGTCTATAATTTCTTGCTGGAACTCAGAGTGTACCATTTCTTAAAATCAGGTCCACACCAGGAGTCACTTTGCTGGCTCGTTCCAAGAAAAAGCACCTTGAGGAACATTTTGTTCTTTCTCACTTGTATACCTCACACAGCAGCACTTTTGTTGATTAAAGATAATTTGACAAATGGAATTTAAAAGAGGATTATTAAAACAGCTAGCAAAAAGCATAGCCCCAGAAATTCTGGAACCTACAGAAATGACTTCTTAAATGTATTTTCAGATAATTTATATTTGACATCTGAGATTCTGAGCAGTTGCTGAGTGAGAAGAGATTTGAAATAGAGACAATGTGTTTTGTTGTCTAAGATTTCACTTAGCTAGATGGGTCTGGAAAGACCTGTTCTGGTTAGAGTCTATCTGGGGGTTTTATGACACGGTATGTGGATAAAGATTGCCTTGTAATTCTGTTTCAGCTTTGAGGTCAATTTGATTTAGAGATAGAGTGGTTTCTAACTATGTCCTTGGTCAGGAGTATTTTAGTTGCTAGAAACAGAGACCCTTTTCAACTGTGCCAAGCAGAAGGAGACTTTTTCTACCAAAAACAGGAGACAGAGCCAGTTGCTTCACTGGTGTAGTGATTCAGGATGCAGGGCTACCCTTTAGTCTTTGTGCCTTGTTGCGTGTGCTCAGCCATTGCTGGAACTCAGTGGCCTCACTGTCCACTCACCAAGGTGGACAGGAAATAGGGAAGAAATAACTTCTCACGGTATGATTGACATATTATCCCATAATGTTAGAAAAATTTACCAGGTGCAAAGGAGGAATGTATCTAGAGAATTCATGTATTATTGTGAGGAGAAAATATTCGATTTAAGATTATCTGTGCTGAACAGGAGTGTCTGTAGATAGTAAATTAGATATATCTGGAATGCCTTTGGTTGGGTGATCCTGGAGCTCAGGACAGAGGACAGGGCTATAGAAATAGCTTTGGATGTCATTAGAACATATGTGACAGTCAAAATCATTAGCTAAAAGGGGATAATCAAAGGAGGACATAATCAGAGAAGAGCAATATGTGGGAAAAGTGAATCACAGGTAAAACTCATGAAACACCAATATTTAACAAACAGAGAAGCAAAAATATTCATATAGGGGGTCAGACTGGGGGTATGTGGAGGAGAGAATAATGCCGTGAAAACCAAAGATATGTTACAGTTTTGGAAAGGAGTCTGTTTCTATCCTTCTCAAATGGTATAGGACAAGACCAAATGAAGGAAGAATAGGACATGAACAGGCAATGACACCATGGAGATAGTTAGTGGTCATTCCCAGGCCATGTTTTGCAGAATTGAGGAATTATGTGCTAGTTAGGAGGTAAAAACCAGCCTTTTAAGGTTGAGAGCGAATGAGAAATGTGTAGCAATGAGATTACCAGTGTAGATGGAGCATGATATTTTTCTAAAGCAGTTCAGGAAGCAAGCGTGGGTGGGCCTTGGCCAAGGAAGAGATATATCTTTTCAGGATGGGAGGAATCTGTTTATTAGCTAGGAATAGAGAGAAGAGTTCATGTTGAGTTTCCTTTTAGAGGAGGGGACTCGGGGAGACGACCGCGGACACAATGAATGACCAAAAGCTGATGGCTAATGGCAAAGTTTATTTCTTACTCAGGGTCTTTATAGCAGTTTCAAGGTGACATATGAAAGCAAGGTCACAGTGGTTTGATGATTAATAATAGTCACAGGAGGCATGAGTACGATAAAGGGCAATCACAAGACTCTACGAACAGATACACCCTGTGTAAACTAAAGACAGAACATCTAGATAAAACAGCATCTGTTTATGAATAAAGGGAGTGGAAACCGGGAATGAGAACAAAGAAGGAATTAGGGAGTGGTTCTGCCTTCGAGGGACTTGGCTCCAGCACCTCACCTTCGGGACACCTGTGTCCTGGTGAGAACCAGCATTCCAGGACTCGGGGTCAGCCTTCGGCCGTCTGTCCTCTCGTGCCCCAACAGGTCCAAGAGAATGGAAGCATTGAAAATTTTTTTGCTATTAAAAAGGCTCAGAAAAAGATGACATGGAAAGTTTCACTTTGATAGGTAGTTTCTGGTCTATTACAGTTAAACTGTGTTAAATATCAAAACTAACTGTGAAATATGTATATATTTATAGGTATGTATGTATGTGTTTTTTTTCTTGTTGCTGAGACAAAATACTCAACACTCATAAGTTAAAGGAGGAAAGGTTTATTTAGCTCACAGTTTATAGAGGTTTCAGTCCATAATTGGCTGGCTCTAAGGCAGGGTAGCATGGCAGAGGAGAAATAGTTTGTGGTGGGCAGAAGGTAGCAAAGCAAGCAAGCAAGGTATGAACACAGCTCTCTCTATCCTTGCATTTTATCCAGGCTACTTAGGGCAAGCAGCACTCACACCCTTAATCCTAGTGCCCTTAATCCAAGCTAGCATTTCACCATGAATCATTCTGAGTGCCACACACTGTAGATCTAGCTAGCTTTGAAAAAAGCCCCACTTCATGACTGTGTGAGGCTTTGGGGGGCATTTAGACGCAAACCACAATAGTAAACTATAATGTCTAACTTTAAATTGCTTATTATATTATTGGTATGTATGCTCAAGTATTTTTTTTTAATTGGAATATTTTTTATTGGTACATTTTAGGTATACAGTACAGTTACTTTCATCATTGGGATCTTGTACCTTTACATGACAGGTCTTGGTTCTCATTATTTTTTCTCCATACCCCTGCCGTCCCTTCGCCCCTCCTACCTTCCCTATTTGCAACCACTGTGGAAATCAATATGGAGATACCTCAAAGAACTAGGATTAGAGGTTCCATTTAATCCAGCCATCTGTCCGCTGGGTATCTTTCCAAAAGAATTAGAATCATATATAGGTGCACCCATGTTTATAGTGGCACAGTTTGTAATAGCTAAAACTTGGAAACAGTCCAATTACCCATCAATTGGAGAATGGATAAAGAAGATGTAGTTTTTCTATAAAATGGAAACAAAGCTTTTGTATGCTCAAGGCTTTATATCTCTAATCTCTTATTATGGGTGATGGAATTTCCTTTCTTCTCTTTTTTCTCAAGTGGTGTTTACAGATGGTAAAACAACTAAAATCCCCCTAAAATATTATAAACTATTTTAACCATCTTGATCTGCCTAATATTTTAGTGCAATACAAAATTTAGAGTCATTTACTGATGTGCAGCTTGTCTTTCTTTCCTTTCCAATTTACCCCATAGGGGAAAATAGTAATGAAAAAAAAATTCTAACATTTCCTTCAGCAAAACAACTTAATGAATTCTACCACCCACCTCTCATAATTCCAACTAAGTAATGGAAGTGGCCTACCCAATGGGAAAAATCATGAAAGGAAAGTTTTTATCAGGAACTTTGTGCCATTTCAAAACTTTAATAACTTCCCCATGATATATGGATAATTCTATACTTGCCTTTAGATATGAGAGGAACTAAGTCATACTAAGTCAGGAGGGCTGGAGAGTGGATACAGGGAGTTGGAAAGACATAGACTGTGACATTTATACAGAATGAATTGAGGAACTATAACCATGTACCATCTGCCACAAAATAATTCACACTCTCAACACAAATTTTTGATAGTGTACCTTGGATTCTTTGAGACATGAAGTCAGAGATAACGGTTAATTATTTTTGGGAGTGTTTGTCATTAACAGCCTCAGTCAGCTATGCATGTCACGATCAGAGCTCTAAGGATCTCTGTAGACTTATAGCAGGCAACATTTTTTTCTCTGTTACAGCAGTAAAAAAGTCTTTGTAGCTCCACCTGACATCCTGGTAAGACCCCAAGTGTTTCATATCGACTTCATTTGATGCTTCTGGCTTGAAGAATTGACGACAAATAATATATGCGTTGTTACCACTGGGAAACTTATACATTTTCTCTTTTTTGAACGTGAAGTACTCAGAATTAAAATTTGAAACCAGGGATAGATAAGCACCCAAGGTAGTAGCAGAGAGAGAACAAAAACTACTGAGAATTGGAGAAGTGAATAATAAAAACATGAAAATGTTTTGCAGTGTTCTAAAGAAGAGGAGAGATTAAAAGTAGGCTATTGAATCAAACTGGTTGAATCAGGCGGTGAAGTTCAAAGGTAGGCCTAGGGCTTTTTAACTGTACCTGCTATACAGATCTATATAGAGCTTAGCTTACCCATCTGTAAATGGTCTACCATGAGCTTTAAATGGAGAGCAAAGCATGATGTGTGAAAGGCAAAGTGCATGATGACTGTACTAAGAGCCATTTATGTTAGAAACAGTCTGCTGCTGTGTGTAAGAGTAGGGAGTGCAGTTGGCCTTTGAGAGAAGTGCAGTCGCTGGCAGCAATAGTGAAGGCGAGAATCCTTAACACTCTTTAATGAAGTGCATCTGTTCAGGTGAGCGCATGGAGTAAGGACAATGGCTCATGGAGAATTTAAAATATATGCACATTCCCAGGCTGCCTAACATCCCCCCTGACAATTTTGTTGTCAATACCGAGGCTGAGGTAGGGTTCTGGAATCTGCACATTCAAAGTAATCCTCACTGGTTCTGATCACAATCTAGGTACCAATGGGTTAGAAAGTGAAGACCAGAAGAACAGAGCTAGTTAAAAAAATCCCTACTGTGGCAATGATTGAAAATAATATTTGGAGGGTCTTGAAGCCCTCTGAAAAATGTGGCATAGAATCTATGGACCCTTTAAAAAATGTAGTATATATGTACTCATTAAAATTTGCATACATTTCAAAGCATTCTTTCACCTCTAAAGTTCAGCTACATATTACTAAAAAAAAAAAAAAAACCACTGTAAGTGATTATTTATGGAAATAGAACAACTGGTTCAACTGGTTCCTAGTGGTTTATGGCAGATAGAATCACCTCTTCACTGGGAACCTGTGCAGGACTTTGGCTGGGAAACTGTTTTTCCTGGACTCCCTTATGCCTAGGTGTGGCCTCGCCAATGGCCTTACCAGTGAGATGTGAGCAGAGGTGACATGGGCCACCTGCAGAAGGAGAGGGTCAAGAATGAGCCATGCCTTCTTCACTTCCTCCTTCCCATGCTTTTAGGCTGGACGAACATCTCTAGAGTAGCCTTGGAAACTACACGTTGAAAACAGAATGATTAATTGAAATGGAGACTGGGTTTCAGAGGAGCTGCTGATCAGAAATACCCATTTTGTTTATATGCAGGAGAAAAGCATTTGATATATGTTAAGTTATTTAAGTTTTAGCTTGTCTTCCTCCTTCCCGCCTTTCCTCCCTTCCTCTTTCTTTCTGTTAGAGCAGCTAGTATTATCTTAAATAACCAAGTTTTCTGAAGTACTCTGGAGGGTTTAGCTTTGGGCCATACTCCCTTAAAAGTTTTATGGGTAATAAATATTTGGATGCATATAATAGGTGTGTATTATATATAAGATCTTTGCACACGTGTAGGACGCGCCTGTGTTTGGAAGTACAGGAAGATCGCGGATGATGCCTTAGTTAGCGTGGCTGGGAGGTCACCGTGAGAATGGGAAGGTGATCCAGGAACCCAAACTGAGGGACAGGATGCTCACCCGTCGGGAAATTATTTACTTATTTTAGAAAGGGCCACGTTAGTTAATGGAAAGTGGAGGGATGGCTGTGATCAGAGTGCTCTGAGTGTTCTTTTTTTCCAAGAGCGCCTTGTTTGTTTCAATTGAAATGTTTAAGAGATTGACTTCAGAAGTGCATCTTTTAAAATGAGGGCGGTGGGTGGAAGGCTGAATCTCCTCAGATTAAGGAAGGCTCTACAGAAGCTTCCGAGATCCCTGCGGCCTCTCACAGCATATTCTGGATCACCTGTATTCAGCAGTGTGGATTCCACGAGCTCTAAAGTTTCTTTTGAATTCAGCACAATCTTCTTGGAAAATATAACAACTTTTCCCATTTCTTGTTTCTAACCATGAGGTTGACAAATAACACTGAATTCTGTTTCCACATTCCTTTTTGATTAATGGTAACCTAACTAGACTGAACTGATGGGAATCCAATGATATTTTATCTTCTTCTTCAAGGGACCTGCATTTGAAAACACCGTGTTCCCAGGAGTCTGACCAAATTGCAATCTAAGATCTGTGTCAACACTTTTGCAATTACTTTTATAGAAGAAACTTTGAAATCTGCCTTTGATGATGAAAGTATTGGTTAGAGTTAGAGTTGAATTTTATTCTTGTGTATGTGTATATATGATGATTAATATCTATAGCAATAATTAATAACACATTTGATTACTTTTTTAGATGTATGGTGAAATCTATTTATTTGTTAGTTTATGGTCTCAAGCCCTATTCTCAATTACTATTAGAAGAAAATGTTGACTGGTCTTATCAGTCAGCAAAATAGATGGGATAATCCAACTGAGTAATAAATAGAGTAACAAATAAGGATAAGATACATGACTAAGGCAAAGCAGAGTAGGTACCTGGAAGCGAATAACAGTGGGAGACCATCACTGTCCGCAGGCCTGCAGACAAGGGGAAAGAAGTTTCTAGAACTTGGAGACAGGAGGGACATAGGGACAGGGCCGTCTGCAGGGAGCTGGGGCCTATGGTTGAGAGATACTGCTAGCTGACAGTACCTTTAAGGAAGGAAACAGAGAGAAGATAGCCCACTTCTCTCTCCTTTCTATCTGTAGGGAATTCTGGTAACAAGCTAACCAGTGGCTAAATGGAAACCAGAGAGCAGGGAACTGCACTCACATGATCCATATGTGTCAGCTTACGGGGCCCAGGTGAACAGGAAGACAGAAACTTGATGTGGAGGAACAGACAAAGCACCCAGCCTACGGCCCATGGCTCTGTCATGAAAGTCAAGTGTATTTGTTAAAATTAGAGTAATAAGAACTCATGGTTAAAGAACAGCCCATTTACTTAAGACGCCATACCGTAGGCAAGATTCTTCTTTTTTTTTTTTTTTTTTTCTGTACCAGGGATTGAACTCAGGACCTTGTGCTTGCGAGGCAGTGGCAGAACCACTGAACTAAATCCCTGGTTGCAAGATTCTTCTTGATCATAAACATATAAGCACTCAAGTTCTTCTTTGTTGCAGTGTGGTAGCGAAGAGCCACGTGGGTGATTTCATTTAGATTAGTTAAAATTAAATATAGTTTCAGATTCATTTCCTCAGAGCTCACTCATGTCCTGTGGCTGCTGGTAGGGGTAGCAAATGTAGAAGACATTTTCTCCCTGAGGATAGTTCTGTTGGATGCTATTACTCTAGCTATTTAATTATTAACTGCCTGATTTTTTTCTTTACTTTGACCCAAGACGAAGTAAAATGACCTTTGGAATTATTTATTATTCCTGAAAACTTACACCCCTCAAGTATTCCATTAATAGCACAAATTAAAATAGTCTTATTCTGGATGAATTAGAGTTGGGTGCATACGGACAAAAGATCTGGCAACTCAAGCAAAAAATAGAGTATACAGAAAAGATTTGATAAAACCTTGATTTTAGTCCAGTGAATCTGATTTTAGACCTCTGGTCTCCAAGAACTCTGAAAAAAAATTTGTGCATTAAACTGCTAAATTGTAGTAATTTATTATAGCAAGCATAAAAAAACTGATAAAAACTGATAGTATTTCACTGATTTGTATTCCCCCCAAATTCAACACTATATGACAAAAATTCTCATTACGGAGAACTTAACTTTAACTTTTCTCTTTGGGAGTGATGATAATGTAAGTTGAGAGACACTGATAAAAAGTTTCAAAAATGCTTCTAACATCTTGCAAGCAACCTAAATTATACTAACCACTTCCCAAAGGGAGATACCCCTGGGTTAGGATCAGTTCCTGCGTCTTGCTCCAGATATGGGCTATGCGATGTCATGTCACTTTCTTACCGTCGGTTCCACTCTGAGGCTATCCGTATTATGGACTAAACGGCAATGTTAATCACCATTGCTGAACACCCTTCCAATATGGGTGCAGGACCTGAGAAAGAGAAGGGAAGTTGCTAACAGAAAGAGGACTCAGTAATGAAGACAGTGTGGGTGAGAGCTGCAGGTTTCATTCCTTGCATTTGTAATAGCTTTGCAATAGCCTATTCCAGTTTCCCGTGAAGGAGTGGACTTCCCAGTGATACTCTTCAAACCTTCCTTCTTCAAATAGCTGAAACTCTGGTGATTTTTTACCACTAGGCCCAAGGAATTATCTAGGTTTCAGCCATTCTCCTTGATCTTATTTAATAACAGCAACCCCTTCGTTAAAACTGCACTCCTTTTGCCCCAGTGGAGTGAAAGATCCCTAAGTGGTCAAGTATCAGGCTTAGCTTCCACTTCGTTGGCTAGTTGTTGGGTGCCTTCTTGGGGACATTTCTTCTTTGTAAGGAAATTTGCTCTCTTGCAAAGCAGAAAGTCCTATACAACAAAGATATGAGGAGCTGGGAGACAAAATGCTAAGTAGCTGGGTAATTTTGCATGATGGTGAGAAAATTGAACTAAATTTGAGGTTTGAAAAGAAATGAAATATTTTGTTTTTGTTTTTTTTTGAAACAGGATCTCAGTATGTAGTTGAGACTGACCTGGTACTCACTTTGTAGCCCAGGCTAGTCTCGAATTCACAGCGGTCCTCCTGCCTCAGCCTCCCGAGTGCTGGGATTGCAGGCATGCACCACCACGCCTGGCCAAGAAATAGAATATTTTGAATGCTGGGCCAATGTGGTCAGTTTTGTTTTTAGAAAACAGTAAATATAGTTTCTTTTTTCCAAGAGAGGTTGGATGGGACAAGTGAGTTTCTTTTCTGTTCCAGTCTGTGCAGCAGGGTGTATGTGTCACTTGCCCTTACACGGGGGTAGCAGGGTCAACTTATTAGATTACTGATCCTTGAGAACCCTGAGATTTATCTTACTACCTTCTGAACTGGTGTCAAAATGGAAGCTCAAGATATCATATCTTCCGTAAAAATGATTAGGTCAAAAGTTAGCTTTGTATCTTCCGGTATTTTCAGGTTACTTTACTTCTGACGCACTGTTCTGCTAGCTCAGCAGCTCATTAAAAAATAGAACGTAGCTGGGGGTGTAGCTCAGCGGTAGAGTGCTGGCCTACTGGATGTGAGGCTCTAGGCTCGATCCTTAGCACTGTGACAAATGAAAAACAAAGTGAAAACAATCCATCCCCAAATCCAAAGCAACAAAACAATAAAGCAAAGACACAAAAGCAAAACAGACTGAAAAGGTTTATCTGACATCTATCTGAGTCAAAAGCGTGGTTCAGGGTATGTATTCTGCCATCCTCTCAGGTATAGAAGTCCTTCTACCTTCATAAACATAGACTTGGAGTGAACAAGGCGTTCTTAAGATCACAGAATCTTTTGAACAACCACATATGCTTTGTAGATACTAATTTTAAGACAAGACTGAAGTCAGGCTCTCTAACAGTGCCTGGCACCTTGCTAGTCCCTGAAATATGTTAAAATATGCTAAGCCAAAAGGAAGGCTGAAAGAGAGGAGGTAGGGTGACCTCAGCAGGGGTGACAGTGGATATGTAAGGCCATCCAAATTCAAGGCAGCCTGCGTTTGCTTCGTTCTCTTATTATTATTATTTTTTAAATCAATTGGCTTTCTTTTTCTCATTTTGCAGGAGAGGAAAACATGATCATTTCCTTTGGAGTACCACACAGCTGAAATGGTCAGCAATGGTTAATTGGGGTCTTTCAGTCCAAGCCTAAGACAATTTGTAAAAAGAAGATATAGTCGGCTTAGTTTGGACCTTCCAATTAGCTGTGGTCAGAGTGTCAGGTTGGGACGTGATGGCAGATTCTGTGAGAATGGGGCATAGAACTATCATTTAAAAGAGAATACAGAGAGGAAATGAGTGAAAGGGAATATGTACCCATCTCTACTACACTCGGTCAGATATATAATCTTTACTAGGCAGGAGTTACTGTAGAATTTTGGAGCATCTTGACAACCTTAGAGCAGTGGAATGACTTGTCTCCTCTTTTTTGAACGGAAGTAAGATTAAAACAGATCCTTATCTTCATATTAATCTTTTGTTCATGTAATATTCTTGGTAAAGTGGCACATATTTCTGTTCTAAGGTCAATAGGAACAAGTGTCTAAATATGGTGTGATGCTACATTCTAATAGTCAGTGTGTGTCAAATATAAGATGGAAAAAAAACTCCAATACCAACATAAACAAAAACAATATTTAAAAAAGCTGATTCCATGTTGATTTAACAAATGGATAATCTGTTATGAATATGACAAGGCCTGCTTAAATTTGCTACTGATCGTGAACCTGTTTTAGATTTTATTTAACATGTCTTTGGGAGCAGTTCCTTCCTTGGTTAGTTTTATTTCTCGTAATCACATCTATAATTCAGGTTCTTTTGATGCTGAGTAGAGGAAAAACAAACAAATGCAAGTTGTGTATGTGTGTAAGAGAGGGAAAAATTACTTAGAAGAATTAAGGGGGATGTTTTTTTCTAAGGATGAGGAAACTAATATAAAGGCAACATCTAGACATGTTTGAGAAGGCAGAAAAAACCAGGGCTAGATCATGGTCTTTCTGTCTGCAGAGGGAAGGGCAAGAATGGTTACAGGAACCTGGAAAGAAAAAAGGTACAATTTAAAATATGTTGCAGTTGTTGTTGGGAACATAGTCCATATGCACCTTAAATATTCCCCCACCTTCTAGTGCTTTCCAATTTTGTGTTTGTCAAACATAATTGTGATTTCTGTAGTCTTTGAACCACATTGTGACAACTATCTAAATATACAATAAACTCATTTCAAATTGAACAACCCATGGGGTCTTTCTGTGTAACCTTCTTTGGTTATGTTATATCATGGGTCATGACTCTGCTCGAATGAACTTTGTTTAGGGTAATTTACATCCTGGGAGATAGTTTTGACTTTCAATTTTGTTACCCCAGAAATCATTTCAGCAATCAGCTAGGGTCTTTTTGAGAGTTCATAAACTCTTACAAAGAAATGTGATACACACAGATATACTATACTTCAAAGCGGTTAGGGACTGCATTATTCACCAATGTAGATACCATTCTCAACTAATGAAAAGCTTGTCACAGTGTATGTGCTCAGTTATTATTTGTTGGATGAATAGACAAGTAAATGTTCTATATTTCCAAGGGGAATAACTAACATGATGTACTGCCTTGGGTTTTTCATTTTATTTTTAAAGAGATAATCATGTAAGTCAAATAAAAATAATTGTCACGTCAGATTGATTTGTAGTTCAGGGCTGGAAGTTTGGAAGTTTCTGGCTCATAAGGTGATGATTAAGGTTAAATCTACACAATAGACATTAACTGCTAGTTTGTCCCTGAAAACCTGTCCAGAGCTTGCTGACATTAAAGGGAGTAAGAATTATGAACTGTAGCCTTCCTAGAAACATGATTTATTTCTTTTCGTATGGCACTGACCTTGAATAGTGATAAATATATTAAAATATCATAAATAATAAATCATATAAGCCTATTTT
The DNA here is from genome assembly GCF_012274545.1 of Fukomys damarensis. Taxonomy (NCBI): domain Eukaryota; kingdom Metazoa; phylum Chordata; class Mammalia; order Rodentia; family Bathyergidae; genus Fukomys; species Fukomys damarensis. The sequence continues at coordinate 12,627,167 of NW_022900916.1, forward strand.
ATTTTGGGGTTTTAAAATTAAAGACAGGGAATATAGGACAAAATAATTTGTATAAATTAGATTATGAAGTAACCCCTTTTAGTAAAATTAAAATTAAATTTTAATTATGATGGCGACCTCTAGATCTAGGAAAATTGTCAATTGATAATTTCTTGTATTTTGCTCTTGCTAATCTGCTAGTTTGAGTTTCTCAATTTAGCGATAATGTCCTGTTCTTTTTGAGTTTCCAGGGCCCTTACCTCATTGTCTTCACTAGGAAGTTAACTAATAAGTGTAGGGGCTACACCAAAAGTTAGTCAGATAAACCTGTGGTTTGACTCTAAACCCACCCATTAAGACCTTTGTGGTTAGTTCTGCTGAAGTCCTGCAGACTACTGTCTTTCAGAAACCCACTTTGGACTTCTTCCCTTTCTCTTATAAGATGTTACTGTGCAAAGGTTACTTTAAAAATATTGAGACCATTTGAATTATGTGATTGTAACCAAAATTAGTATATAAAGATTCTGTTTTCCATGGGGGCAAAACAACAAAAGTGCTACAGACACAGGTTTAAGTTTCAGTTTTGAATTGAATGTATCTTGAAACATGAGGCAATACATCCTTGGTTGACTAAAGCAATGTGTAAGATAAAATACCTTTTACAGAATCTGTCTTGGAAAGTGTAAACCAGTGACAGGCAATCAGTTGTTTTTCAAAAAGAGATAAGGGCATAGTTAAAAGCCTTAGTGCTGATTGGACATGGTGGATGCTTTAGTGGGTAGAATGGGATGTTTATAAGAAAACAGGTTTAAGTTTTCAGGAAAATTGTAATTGCAATAATATTTCATTGAAATGAGGTATTAGGGCATGTTAAATCTCTACTCAGAATGATAGGCCAAAAGGATCATTTTCTTGGTCTCATCTTAGCCAGATTAACTGATGCTCAGTTCTATACTTACCTGCTACTCTCTGCTAGTTTTGCATTTTAATTCCTGCATGTGCCATTGACTTCAGAACCAGGCTTGACTTTTGCTCTGAGGTTGAGAGTCATAGATATACATTCCTGGTGGATGTCTCATATGGCTTAAAATTGATTTTACATTTTTCCTCCTTTTCTGTAGTGCTATTCAAGAATGGCTCCATGTCCAATATTCCAGTCATTGTTAATGACATCACTCTTCATCCGTTCTTTCAAGACAGAAATCTGGCAGTTACTCCAGACAGTTGGTACTTGCCTTGCCAGTACTTTAGTGGAAATTAGAGTTGACTTTCCCCTAGGCATACACAGCTCCTACTTGATAAGCAAATGTCAAGTTGAATATTATACCCTAGTTCTGTTGTCAGTTGTGTATTCTTGTTCAGAGCATAGCATGCATGAGTACATAGGATGATCCTCACTCTAGATTTTTCTACTTCTTTTTATTTTGGTACCAGGGTTTGAACTCAGGATTTTGCGCTTGCCAGGCAGGTGTGGTGCCACTGAGCTACATCACCTGCCCTGATTTTTCTACTTTCTCTTTCACATTTCAACACATAAATATCCTGTAATCCACAACCCTACCTTATTGTTCTTTAAATTAGATAGTTAACACAGAAGAATATAGTGCACTTTCTATAAGGATGTAGTGAATACCAGAGAACTCACAACCTTTCCAAGAGCCAGAACATTACTGGCATCTTGCCTGCTCCTATTTAGCTCTATTTTTATTTTATTATTAATACATGTTTGCAGCATATAATGTTCACATTCTTTGTGGGGAGTCAGTCCATGTACATAACACATTTTAATTTTTTTATCCACCTCCCCTCCCCTCTCTCTCTCTCTCCACCTCTTGATTCCCTTCCCATTTACAAAGATCTATCTCCTTACTTCCTATAATCTAGTTTTAATTTTCTCTTTATTTATACTTTGGATTCCTCATGGAAGAGAAACCATATGCTGTTTAAGCTTGTGTCCGATTGATTTATTTCACTTAACATTTTTGATCCTACTATCCTGCTATCCTTACCTCTGTCACTTCTTTTTTTATTTTTTATCTTTATTAAGTTTATTGGTATACTTTATGTTTAAAATGGGGATAAATAGTAACATTCATCATTGGGATCTTGTACCTTTACATGACTTACTTGTTCTTATTTTTCCCGGTTCCCCTCTGTCACTTGTTGCTCTAACTCAATACCGTCTCCTACTTAGAGTCCATCTCCCTGGTGTGCGCATGTCAATTCCTGAACCGTATCCCCACAAATGTGACCATTTCATTCTATACCTAAAATGCTCCCACAGTTTTCCATCCCTTAGAGAAAGAACCTCCAAGTTGTTCACTATGGCAAGGAAGGCTGTGCAGGTTCTGCCCCCCATGTGTGTCCCCTCAGCCTGTTGCCCTAGGCAGCTAATGTGTGTGCATAAAGTAATGGGGACCCCCAGACAGAGGGCTCTGCTCCGGGCACTGCTTTACGCTGCCTCCACAGCCAACACTTTCACTCTGTCTGTCTCTCTCTCTCTGTCTCTGTGCCTCAACTGCTAGCTTTTTTGAGGATACCAAATATATCTCATTTATTTCTATTTCCAGTCCTATTTCTTGTGCATGGAAGGGTTTCAAATGTTTATCTGAATGTCCATTTGGGCTATGCCAAGCTTTCATTCTAAATATTTGCTTCAGTTCCACCTGGTCATCTAGACATTTGTTCTGGAGGGCCTTTAATGTATATTTAACAATTTGTTGTTGTCATGTAAACACAGCTTCTAAATTACTTTGGAATTCCTCAGTGGGACGGAATTATAGAAGGAATGCAACAGGGAAAAAGGCCAGGAAATAATGTTGACCCCCCCCCACATTCCAAATGTAATTAAATGAACCCAAAAGCCTGGGTTGGGGTCGCATGAACTCACCTTTGCTCCAGAAATGGTTGCATATTGCTTTAGAATTTTCCTTGACACTTATGTATCTATTCGTTTGTTCCTCTTCCACTCAACCTTTTCTTTTTCCTTTTACCCAGGATCCTCCTACCCTACAGCCCTACAGGGTCCACTGAGGGTCTCAGGAGCTCTGGGCTCCAGGGCAGTTTTACTTGTTACATAGTTTCCTCTCTTCCCCCTCTGACTTCAAATCCACCCTTTCTGGGCTATAATTTATTACTGGATTCCAGAAGGGAACAAATCTCCCTAAATTAATTCAATTACTGTATGAATGATGGGTATTTAGCTCACTTTATGGACTATCTCTACTGTATTCTAAATTTTAAAAGAGGGATCTTATTACCTCTAAGAAATGAAGTTTGAATTGTACACTGTATTGACTGGGTAGTGTATCTTGATATTTTTCTAATCATACCAAGTAATGCACATGCCTATTCCTCTTCTCACAAGTAAGTCTTGCATAAATGTTCAGGTTTAGGCTTTCACAAAAGAAACCATAAGAGTTACAAATATTATTTAGTGGGAGAATCAAACCTATATTACAAAGCACTTCAAAATCAACTTGAGGAATTCTTGTGTGTGAATACCGGTCATAAGGGCAAACATCTCAGACTCATTATGAATAGGTGGACCTAGCAGACACAGGTTCAGTCTTTGATTTTCCTTACTACCCAAGCAACAACCCTAGGCTGTGAGAAATCTTGGTTAGCAATGTGAGTTATTCTCTTTTTTTCTGGTCTTAATGCATACCAAGATGGTAAGGGATGCCTGAAAACATTACAACATATTTCAAAGTGACAAATATTTGTTGGAAATATCGTATTTCTAGGGCAGCATGCAATTAATAAGACATGATTCTTATCTTCACATAGCTTATTAGAGGCCCTCACATCCAGATACAAGGCAAGATGTGATAAATGCTATACAGGAGGTACAAAGAGCCTCCTTAAGGTCCAAGGAGAAGATTAATTCTAGATGGCAAAGACTGAAAAGACTTTTCAAAGGCATAGCATCAGAAGAATTGCTATAATCTCATGATGTACAGATGCTGGGCAAGGGCATCCACACAGAATGAGAAGAAAGTAAGTGAAAATACAAAGCGGTAAGAAGAGGTGTGGTTGGAGGCTTTGGGTGAGAGAGAGGTCAGTGGACAGGACTGTTGCTCTAGGTAGGTTTTGACTAAGAAACACTCTCAGCACACAGCAACTACAGTGCTCCTTTTGGAAAAATGATATAAACATGTGCCTTTTTGCTACTTAATATATTTAAATTCAGTTGTTTTTGTTTTCAATTGGTTTGATTTCAGCAAATATGAACACCTTCTGTTATTGATAAATAGAAAAGTTTAGGAACTTGTCCACATTTTAATATTTAGTATTAAAATATTGCTTCTTGAAGTCTCATCCAATGAGTTTTAAATTTCTACAGTTTTGTGGATGGTATTCAGACATTGCTAATAATTTTTATCAAATAATTATTTAATCAAATAATTGCTAGTTATATAATAATGCGAGATACCATCTTGGGGGCTGTGGATATGATGAAGTCTCTGTCCTATACTGATAAGAGGTCTGAAATTTTGATGTGGCAACAAGGAATAGAAAATTCTCCGTGGTTTAAAAGAACACTTGTTTCTTGCCTTCAGATCTGGGGTTGGCTGTGATGAGACTGTTGGATGGAGGGCGTGGGTTCTGGTCTGTGCCATGTTTGTTACTTTAAGACCTGGGCTGAAAAGATAGTTTACCTCAGATGAACTCTTCTCACAGTGGGTGAGGGTCGCAGGAGCACAAGGTTTATCATGGTCCATGAACTCTTTGTCACTTCCCACCATATTACTTTGGCCAAACCAAGTCATATGATCATCAGAGCAATGGGCTGGTGGCCTGGGGAAGTACATACTGTCCATAAATGGTGGTATGTGGAAAAAAGTGGCTGTTGAACATACCCCAATATATCTAAAACAATAATGAGCTTTATTAGGTGCACGAGAGTCAGTTTCAAGAGTAGTGAATATCATAAAGAAAATAAATCCAAGTAATGGAATAGAGAGACTGGGATTAGACTGAGATGCTCCTTTAGAAAAAGGGGTAGGGAAGAAATGACTTCAGGCTGGAGGTCTGAATGATAAGCAAGCTCAAGCCATAAAAAAAAAAAAAAGGGGGAAAAGGCATTGTGGATTTTGGCAATGATAAATTCAAAGGCCCTGTGGTGTGAATGTGCTTGGTTTGCTCAAAGGTTGGAAAGAGGGCTAGTGTCACTGAAGCATGACAAATAATGGCAACTGGAGGGGAATTCATAAGGGTAGGCAGGAGCCAGATCACACAAGTATGCAGGCCAAATAAGGAATTTGGATTTTATTCTTATTGCAATGGGAAAACATTGGACTTTTAAGTCAAGGTGGTGACACAGTAGAATTTATGTTTTAAACAATCTTTCTTGCTGCTGAGTGGATAGGACCTGTGGCACTGAAGGTGGGTGGGGATAGAAGCAGCAAGGTGGATTAGGGAGTTACTGGAAATGCTCAGGAGAGAGGACCATAGTTAAAAATAGGGTGATGGACCTGGAAAAAGGGACAAATCTAATATGGGACATATTTTAGAAGAATAACTGAGTAGGATTTATCACCTTTTATGTTATAAGAGATGTGCTTTGGAATAGCCTTAGCAAACAGGCAAATGTGATAGAAGTGAGAGGCCACTGGGCTTGGAGTCAAAAATTCTTTATCCAGGCTTTGCTTTTTTAGGGCATGGTTTATTTAGGGCAAGTTTTAGGTCAACCATTCTTAGTTTCCATAATTGCAACAAATGAACAAATGTATGAAGAAGTAAATAAATAGATGCAGAAAGACACTTAAATTATGCATTCTTTCAGATGATTAAATTAAATTCACAAAAAATACAATCAGTCTACATGATCAGGACTTAGATTTCTTTGCTTTAACATGGTAATTTATTGGTATTCTCAAAAAAAATGAACCAGATGAAGGTCATTCCATAAGCTATGTGTTCTGGAAGATGATACACTGATAGCAGTACTGTTTTGTAAACTCACCTAAACACGTAAAATATTGGCATTGTGTCTTTCAGTATGTAAGTCAGCACAGTTACTAAGAAATGCAGGAACTTCTGGAGCTAAGAGTTTTTCAAAGCATGGATTTATGTTATACATTCTTGGGAGTCACTCTCTCATGGATTGACCTATATGATGCTTCCAGGGATAAGGGATAGTATACCATAAGCCTTATCAGTTAATGTAGAAATTTTGCTTGTAATGGAGTGATTAAGGCTTTGTTTTGGTGAAAACACTTTAACACTGAATTGAGCTGTCAGGGATTTGCAGGTAATGTAACAATTTTTCAGGTAGGATTCTGGCATTTTCTGATAACATCACTTTGTTTCATATCTAATTAATACTACTGCTGTTTGGCTGGTGTTTCTAAGATATGACACAACTTCTTCCAAAGTCCTAGATTAGGAAGGGAGGTGACATTTCTCAAGTTTCTGAATTTGTTTTTCTCTGTTGTTTCCCCTCACCTAAGCTGGTTTTCAAAGTCCTACTCCCTGAATATCTTATGATGAAAAGTATAGGCAGTATCTCCCAAGTAATGTAAAGCTATTTTTAGTTGGTGTTTCTAATGAAGATCTAGCTAATTATAGTTTTGCATACACCTTTGCAGATTCATGGATGAACATTTAAATGAGACACTTTAACATAAATAGTTGCAGTTAATGTATGTATATGTCAGGTAGTTCCCAGAAAGAAAAACAAATAATTTGGCTAAAGGGTCCATTTACAAAGGGTGACTATTATGGAAACTAATAATAGATGTAGAAGTAACCAAATACTAGCAACAGAGAAAGTTACTCCAGTCCCTAGGTTTTTAAAAAGGAAGATAGTCTTACTAAAGCTGGGTGAAAGATGGAACTTTGGAGAGGGAATTAACATTAGTTGTAGTCCTATAGAAATATAAATTGTCAGAAATATAGTTTCTGCCTAAGCCACCAGTGAGGCCTCTTCCCTACCTGGGCCTCCCAGCAGAGGGGTGAGGACTGGGGCTATGCAGGTGCCTCCAGCACCACCCTCATGCCCCCTACCTTGCTTCTGGCCTCCTGGCTGTTCCTGTACCTGGATCCACACTTTAGAGGCACAGGGGGTCTTAAAGGATATTGTCTTGAGCTCTAGAAGATATAGCAGAAGTGAAGAACAGTAAGAGGGTCTTACTCCTTCTAAGTCCCCATCCCAAAGAGTAAAGTTACTATATTGAACAGTTTATTCACTATAAACATATTTTGGAGTAGTTCTCAATTCTGATTTATTTCACATGGTTAAAGGTGATAGATTGATAACTATCACAAATTGTTATTTTCTAAGCTGTATTTGATTCTGTTGTTGCTGATTGTATCACTTGGGCTAGTGTTGTGATTGATATAATCAGTTACCTTTCCTGGTATAATGAAAACAAGATTGCCCCAGAGTCACTAGAGACTTAAAACCTTAAGACAAACTATATATAGAAGACACCTCTGAGAAGCAATCATTACATAAGGGTTCTAAATACAAGCAACAAAGATACTTATAGAAAGCAATATTGAAGTATTGACCCAGGAATTAAATCTAGGATTGTACCAACAACAATAATAAAAATGAAAAGTCATTTAACCAAGACACAAACCCAGTCAAATTAGACAGAAACCTAAGGCAAATTCTGCGGGAAAAAATTCTGGGAGAAATGAGGTGGAAAAATCTAATAATCATCCACCTGTACATCCTGAACTGACAACACAGGAAGTAACAGAACAGATGGATGAGGTTCCAGAAAATTTCAAAACAGAAATAATTTCCCAGATAACTACAGAAATGGTGAGCAGAATAAAAGACATGATTAGTGTCTCTAGAACAGAAACAGATAAAACATATAGATGAGTTCAAGACCATGATGGAAGCCATGAACGCTCAGTCTAGGAAAGAAATAGAAACCATGAATGCCCAATATAGGAAAGAAATGGAATCCATGAAACCAATTCAAACATATCTAAGAGATTAAAAACTCTATTGAAAGTACACACAACAGACTAAGCTAATCTGAAGACAGAATATCAGATATAGAAGACAGGATGGTTTCAGTGACCATGGAAAGAGAGAGCTTTTAAAAATAGTAAGAGACCATGAGAAATCAATTCAACAGCTCCTAGGTGATGCAAAGAAGAATAATATAGGATTGATAGGAGCCCATGCAAAAGCAGGAGAAAGTACAAAGGACATAAAAAAACCGTTCACAGAAATATTGAAAGAAAGCTTCCTAAACAGAGCAAAAGAATTTGACATACAGATAACTGAGTCATATAGGACTCCAACTGGCCATGATTAAAAAAAAATTTATACCTAGACATGTAATAATCAAGATCCCAGAAACCCAACAGAAGAACAAAATACTACAAGCAGTTAGAAAAAAAGAAACAAATCACATACAAAGGAAAGCCCATCAGAATTACAGCAGACTTTTTAACACAAACCCTCAAGTCAATGAGAACTTGGAGTGAGGTATTTCAAGCCCTAAAAGAAAACAACCTCCAATGTAGGCTGATGTATCCTGCAAAGCTATCCTTCAAAAGTGATGGGGGAAATAGATACTTCCATGCTAAAGAACACCTGAGAAACTTCATGAATAACAAACCAGCACTCCAAACAATACTAAACAATATCCTAGAAAAAGACAATGGTGGTCACAACTCTATGAGGCCCAACAGAGCAAATCTATCAGGCAAGGAAAGAAATTAAAGGGAGAGGAGAAAAATTAAAAAGAACCAACAACAAGAAAATAACATGACAATGATAAGTCAATACATATCAATGTTAATGGCCTCAGTTCACCAATCAAAAGAAATGGACTGGCAGAATGGATTAAGAAGCAAAATTCAACAATATGCTGTATACAGGAAATGCACTTAGTTAAAAGAGAAACTCATAGACTGAAAGTAAAAGGATCGAAAACAGTTCTCCATGTAACAGGAACCCAGAAAAAAGCAGGGGTAGTTATTTTATTTGCAGACAAAGTACATTTCAAGCCATGACTAATTAAGAGAGACAAAGAAGGCCACTATATTCTTGTGAAGGGACCAATCCAAGAGGAGGAGATGACAGTCATAAGTATATATGCACCAAATACTCATGCCCCCAACTATGCAAAACAAATATAAGGGACATGAAAAAACAAATAAACACTAATGCATTTGTAGTGTGGGACCTCAATACCCCACTGTCACAAATAGATCATCTTGAAAAATAGAGGGATGCAAGGATGGTTCAACATGTCAATCAATAAATGTAACGCACTATATTAACAGAGTCAAGGACAAAAACCATATGATCCAACTCAATAGATACAGCAGAAGCATTCGATAAAATTCAACACCCATTCATGATAAAAACCCTGCAGAAAATTGGAGTAGATGGTCTTTTTTTTCCCCGTTAAGTTTATTAGTACCTTTAAAGCAAACAATACAGTTACTTTTATCATTGGGATCTGGTACCTTTACACTATATGTCTTGGTTCTTATACCCCTGCTGCATACCCCTGCCCTCCCTTCACCTCCTTCACCCTTCCCTATTTACAAAGACTTTTTTTTCCAGTTTTTCCTTTTTCTCACATTTTTTCTTTTCCCTTATTTCCTTTCCACTCCCCTCCCCACTTCCCCTTTAGCCATTTTCTTCCTATTTCACACTATCAGAGTAGATGGTCTTTATCTCAACTTGATAAAGGCTAACTATGAAAAACCAATAGCTAACATCATACTAAATGGTCAAAAACTGAAAACCTTCACACTAAAATCAGGAATAAGACAAAGATGTCTACTATCACTGCTCCTGTTCAATATAGTTTTGGAAACATTTGCCACAGCAATTAGACAAGAGAAAGAAATAAAAGCAATAAAGATAGGAAAGGAAAAATTTAAAATGGCTTTATTTGATGACAATTTGATAGTTTATACAGAAGACCCAAAAAACTCTGCCAAAAGACTGCTTGACTTAATTGACAGATTCAGTAAAGTAGCTGGATAAAAGATAGACACTCAAAAATCAATAGCCTTCTTGTACACAGAGAATAGACTCCTGAGAGTGAAATTAGGGAAATAATCCCTTTTTCAATTGCATCCCCCCCCCAAAAAGAAGAAATATCTAGGAATCAATCTGACAAAGGAAGCAAAAGACCTCTGCATTGAGAACTACAACCCTCTGAAAAAGGAGATTGAAGAGGATACAAGAAAAAGGAAAGACATACCTTGTTCCTGGGTAGGAAGAACCAATGATTCAATGCAATCTTTATTGAAATCCCAACAGTATGTTTTACACAACTAGACAACAAAATTCAAAAATTCACTTGGAATCAGAAGAGACCTAGAATAGTAAAAGCAATTCTAGGCATCACAGACATGGCAGGGGGTATAACAATCCCAAACATGAGACTACAGTACAAAGCTACTGTGATAAAAACAGCATGGTACTGGCAAATAAATCTGAGGATCAGTGGAATAGATTAGAAGATGCAGAAATAACTCCAGAAATAACTCCAGACATACTCAGCTACCTCATCTTTGACAAAGGAGTCAATCATCCTCACTGGAGGAAAAATAGCCTCTTTAATAAATTGTGTTGGAAAAACTGCATTTCAACTTGCCAAAGATTGAAACTAGACCCCTATCTTTCACCATGCACTAACCTAAAGTCCAAGTGGATTAAAGATCTAAATATTAAAGCAGAAACATTAAATTTGCTGGTAGATAATTTAGTACAACTCTTGAAGATATTGGCATAGGAAAAGACTTTATGAACTAATCCTCAGTAGCACAGGAACTAGCACAAATAATCAACAATTGGGATCTCATCTTTTTAAAAATCTTCTGCACTACAAGATAAATCACCAGCAGAGCTAAGAGACAACCCACAATGTGGTAAAAAGCTTTTACCAGCTGTTCCATAGACAAAGGTCTACTATCTAGAATATATAAAGAACTGAAAAAAAATCAGATCCCCAAATATAAAGACCTAATTAAAAAATGGACATCTGTAATGAACAGACATTTCTCAAAGAAGTAGATGCATCAAATAAACATGGAAAAATGTCCAACATCAATGATCATTTGAGAGATGCAGATGCAAACAACACTGAGACTCTACCTCACCCAAGAAAGAATGGGTGCTATCAAGAAATCAACAATGGCTGGGTGTGGTGGTGCACATCTGTAATCCCAGCACTAGGGAAGCTGAGGCAGGAGAATCACTGTGAGTTTGAGACCACCCTGGGCTACATAAGTGAGTTCCAGGTTAGTCTCAACTACATAGTGAGACCCTGTCTCAAAAAAAAAAAAAATCAACCAATAAAAAATGCTGGTTGGGTTGTGGGAAGAAAGGAAACCTTCTCCATTATTGGTGGGAGTGCAGACTGGTGCAAATACTGTAGTCTTAAGTGAAGTTAATGAGTCACACATGTGTAAATACCAAACAGTTTCTCTGGTGTGAAAAACTAAAAGTGTAAATACGGATCAAAATGTATAATTAGGCCAGGGATTTAGCTCAGTAGTTCCGAGTTTGATCCCTGGTACACACACACAAAAAAGTATAATTGATATTTTGTAATAGGAAGAAAAGGTGTAAAAGAGGAAGTGTGAGGAGTAGGGAAAAGGTAAAAAGGAAATAGAAAATAAATGAGAAAAGGAAAAACATGGAAACAATGTCTTTGTAAACAGGGAAGGGTGGAGGGGATGAAGGGAGGGCTGGGCAATGGCAAAAAAATAAGAACCAAGATGAGTCATGTTTAGGATCAAGATCCTGGGCTGGGGATTTAGCTCAGTGGTTCTGCTGCATGCCCTGCAGGCACAAGGTCCTGAGTTCCAGTCCCAGCACACACACACACACACACACACACACACACACACAAAGTACAAGATCCTAATGAGGAATGTAACTGTATTGCATACTTAAAATGTACTAATAAACAATAAAAATAAAAACTAAATATAGTTTCAAACACAGACAGCAAGTAAAATAAATAGAATGACTACTCTCTTTCCAAAGTCTGGCTTTCTTTCTTTTGATGCCCATTGGTCAAGTCCTATATAAATCAGGCTGTAAAGGATCTCTGCTGATGTGGACCATCAGACTATTCTTCCAGAGAGGAGAAGAGCTGAGAATGGATTTAGGGGACTGAATGAATATAAACCTCACAAGTTATTCTCCTTCAACCCTAAGGGTGTTTGCGCTGAGCTATGACCTTAATCCTTTATTTCACTTTTTTATTTTGGAACAGAATCTCACTTAGTTGCTAAGCTGCCCAGGCTGGTCTCAAACTTGTGATTCTCCTGACTCATCCTCCCAGAGTATTGGCACTGTAGGCATGTACAACCACACCTCACTATAATTTATAATTCTTAGCTGTAGTAATGTACCCTGGAACATGCTCCCATTTATCTGAAAGGGTTTTAAATTTTTATAAACAATAGGTTAAGTTATCTTGTTCAATAATGTCAAAAAGGCCCACAATAGTTTCATAACTTTCTAAGTTTGGAAAACACTGGGTCATGAGGAATACCCTACACAAGTTATTTTGCTTCTTCCACTGAATACAATGAACAATGAGTGTTATGGTTTAAATATAAATGTCCCCTGAAAGTCTTATATGTTCAGGGGTGCTTTTAGAAGGTGGTTGAATCATAGGGGGGACTACATTTTGTTGATGGTTTAATCCATTTGTGATTTCATAGCTGAATGTTAGGAGACGGGATCTACTAGGAGAAAGAGTGTGTTTGAAGGACATCCTTTTCCCTAGCCCTTCCTTTCTCTCTGTTTCCTGGTTTCCATGGATTCAGTAGCTTTCCTCTGCCGTGCCTTACTGTCATACTGATTCTGCCTTTGAGCCTACAAACCATGTACTGGCCCTTTGAAAGTGTGAGCCAAATAGACCTCTCCTTCTTAAGTTGCAGGCGTTGGATATTTTGTCCTGGTGATAGGAAAATGACTAATAGAGATAAGTGGTAAAAGCAAGGGGTCATTGCTATGACTGTACCTGACCATGAAGTAAGAAGCCTTTGAAACTGGTTTGTAGGAGGAACTTGGAAAACTGTGGAGGTGTAGGCTGGAGAAGCCCCTAGAATGCTGTGAGCAGAGCCTGATGGGGGTTTGTAGTTGGAGCTCATAGGGCCAAAATGCTGATAGAAATATGAACAGTAAAGGCCAGGCTGTGACATTTTAGATGGAATTGAGGATTCTTCTGGAAATTTAACTAAAGCCATGCATATTATATTCTAACAAAAAACTTGTCTGCATTTTTCCTAAGACTTTGTGTGAGGGTAAATTTTAAAGTGACAAATTAATCTGGTAGAGAAAATTGGAAGATAGCCCAATATTCAGACTGTGGCATGAGTACCATTGGCTACTGTCAGCTAGTTTTACATTGAAAATCAGGAGCAAAATGTAGGGCCAAAAATATAAGCATTACAACTTGGCCAGAAAGGAAGTGCCTATAAAGTTGATTTCAAGGGAAGATTAGCATTATTAAAAGAAGAAAGACAAATACTTTGTGCTAGGTTGATAGAGAAGGTTGCTGGAAGACATTCAGAAATTCGCCAGACCCCACCCATCACAGGTTCAAGAATGTAAAAGGATAATCTTCTTTTAAAAACTTGGTTTTAAAGAGTGAGCCCCAGGGCACCCTGCTCACTTAGGGCCAATTAGGAAAATACATCCCTGAGTTAAGCCATTCAGGCACTCAAGGCTGCTGCGTCCATGGTACAAGTGGGCGTGGGTACTGCTTCAGCTTGCAGCAAGCCTTGGTGTTATTTACATTGTGCTAGTAGTTCAGCTGTGCAGAAAGCAAGGGATGTGGGTTCATGGAGGCTTCCACCAGATTTCGGAGGGATGCCTCAGAGGCCAGATAATGTGCTCCTGAGAGGGCAATATATAAAGTTTTAAAATAAAGCCAAAGATGTGGTAGAGACCCTAGGACGTTGAAGATACAAAAAACACGTGATGTCTGTCAAGGAAAACCCCAGGCAATGAGTGGAGGTAGCTCAAGAGAGAGGACACATAGGCTGTAATCAGTAAGGCTGCAGGGGCATGGCTGTTTAAGCCCCTTGGAACTCACATCATGCCACTACATGTCCTGGCTACTGGGCATACAGCTGTAGGATTTAACGTTTTCCCTGTGGGGTCTCAGTCTTGCTTTAGTCTGATTCCTTTTTGTACTCACATTCCTTCCTTTTGGAATGGAAATTTTTACCTTGTGCCATTATATGTTGACAGCATTAAACTTTTGTTTTGATTTCAACAAGGTTTACTGCAAAGAGCTTGCCTTGAATCATGGAGGAGACTTTGGATTTAGACTCTTTAGCAGTGTTGAAAGTATTAAGACTTAAGCGACTCTTACAGATGGACTAAATGTTTCACATAATGAGATAGATGTAGGACTCTTGTAGGCCAGGGAGGAATGTTATGGTTTAGATCTAAAATGTCCCCATATCTCATGTGTTTATAGATTCCACTTTTAAAAGGTGACTGGATCATGGGGGGCACATTATAGCTGACTGCAGTTAGGAGGTGTGGCCCTTTTGGATGAGAGATGTCACCTGGGACATGCCCTCGGAGGGCATATCCCTCTCTCTGGCTCTGTCTTTCTTCCTGGATACCATCGGTTGAACAGTTTTTCTCTGACATCCCCTTCTGCCATGCTCCATGGTTTTTCCAACTGTGGAGTGAACTCTCAGAAATCATAAGCCAAATAAACTTCTGCTTAAATTGTCAGTATTGGATATTTTGTCTCAGTGATGAGAAAGTGACTAATAAAAGGAGTTAGGAGTTATGAATTTTAGCTTCAGATGAGCATGTGACTGAGGCATGTCACTGTGACTGTGGAGTTCTGGTTTCCTCATTTGTAATGTAAGGAAGATTATTATTCTAAGCTAAAAGCATCACAGATAAATTCTAGAGCGTACTGAGGAAAGGCAAATTCATAGCCAACAATTTATGTTATGAAAGGCGTGCATTTCAGATTTCAGTTTTATAGCTGCTTGGGATTATCCATAATATCACACTTAAAACAGCAAGGTTAGTTGCAAATCAACACAAACACAGATGTCTTTTGCACAAACAATCTGCTATAGCATTGGGATACGGAATTAAATGTAAACATTTGTAACCAATGAAAAGATGAAGCATGAGGGATTCTTGAAATTCCAGCCCTGCAGAGACAATGATGTTTTTATGCTTCCTTTTCAAATTATGTTTGTAAATAAACATCTGTGGAAGGTCAAAGACAACACTCATGAATACACTGGCTGCTTTCTCTAGGATTAGTTCTCTCAAACCAGTTGAGTTTTCATTTTATGCTCCTTATGAGGCACACATTTATTTTTCTTCTCAATTTCTCTCCTCTTTTAAAAATATTCCTTTCTGTGTTCATTTACTTTCTTCCTCTGTATATTTTTTTAGGTTTTCATTCTTTTCTCCTCTAGTAGAGGCTCAGGGGTTCTCAAGAACTGCTTGAAGTATAGTAGAAGAAAGCAAGTAAGATCAAAGTGTTTGATGATACAGAGAACTCTAGGTTAATGTAGTTGTCATGAAGAAAGAAGTTGGCTTTGAGGTTCAAAGCCATGTCAGATAGTAGGAGGCATAGAGGTAAGGTTAGGAGTTTTAATTTTATTTTTACCACAGTGAGGAAAGCTATCAAAGGTAGAAAGTGACACAATCAGTCTTACATTTTCTGAAGTTCTGGGTGTTTGCTAGAGAATAGATTTGAAGTCATCAAGAATGGAACAGAGAAAAACAATTCAGAGCTATATCACATAGAGATACTAATGGCTTGGACCAATGCAAGTAACAGTAAATAAGGAGACAGATGATGGTATGGGTGCTGCACTGTGCCAGTTGGATTCCCCTTTGAACGGATGTACTAATTCCCTTAGTAGCTGGGGAGCATTGGCAGCTAACAGCTCAGAACATAACCCACTTTCAAGTCTTGTTCTTTCCAATAAATGGTGCCTTATCTAAGATCATGTCTCTGGATTGGTCAATCCCAGTATTTAGTTAATGAGGAAGGTGCAAAGTTCATTTCCTTATTTTGAGGCAATTCTGAAAGACCATACTGGCTCCAAAGCTCCCTGTGGAATCAACCTTGGCTTACACTGCAGTTCTGCCAGAGGGTCACCTCTCCCTCTCCCTTCTTCCTGTGCAGACGCTGACAGGGGTACATCCCCATACAACCCCTTGTGTGTAGATCTTTCTCTCACCGTCTGTTTCCCACGTGAACCAAGATAATCCAAGATCAGTTTTGAAGGTAGAGTTAATGGGGTTTGTGAACAAATCAGAGGGGACTAGGTATAAGGAACATATAAAGAAAAAGAAGTATCTGTTGTCTCCAGTGTTTGTGGAGACAAGTAGGAGAATGATTATAACTTTCTCTGAACTTGGGAAGATTGATGATTATTAGTGGGATTTTGAATATGTTTTATTTCATAACCCACCATGACTTGGCAGCATCGACAGGAGGTGTCAGATGTGTAGATAAATACATGAGCTATCTCCTTGTTCAGATCCCTGTTGCCACATCTCTTATCCATTATATATTATCACCTAAATTTATATATTATAAATTATATATTATATCTAATATATTATATACTTATTACATGGAGTTCTGCACAACTCCTGCCTTGCCTTCCTGGCTCTAATCATGTTCCTCTTATACTCATTCTTTAATTAGGGAAACATTATGAGACCTTAAGTCCTGAGGGTGAAATCAAGATCCTTTAATTTGGCTTATAAGGACCCCGTCCAGATTGTTGACCTCATTTCTTTTCTTTTCCTCATAGGCATCATACTGAATTTTTTATGGCTTCAATTCATTCTGCTTTGTCCTCCCCCGCAACCATTCCAGGGATCAAACTCAGGACTTTACACTTTTGAGACAGGCGTGGTGCCACTGAGCTAAATCCCCAGCCCTGCTTTGTCCTATCTCAGGACATTTGTACACAATGTTCCCCCTGCCTTCAGCATTCTATAAACATCTAATCCTGTTCATCTTTCAGGACGTAGTTTAACTGTTATTCCTCCAAGGAAAACTCTTTGTCTTAGAGACCTCTCTGCGATGTACTTGTAGAGCTCACTATACTTTTCTCATCATGATCCTTATTTTATTTTTATTTTCACGGGGTCCCTGGCAACTTATTTCTACATTCAGAGAAAGAAATTCTGGACTACAGTCACATAAAATTCCACTTTATTGTTCCACAGAGTGCTGTTCCTTCTTCTACTCTCCTTTTGTTGTCAAATCAAAAAGCACTTAAAACTACTGACAGCTCCCTATTTGAGACCCTGAGGAATAAGTCTCCATTAAAAATTGGCTACAGGTCAGATAAAACTTAATGAATTTGCCTCTTTACTACTCATGGTCCCTTCCTCTCACAGGTATAATAGAACCAGGGATCCTGATAGCAACAGCAGATTTCCCTCCTTGCTCAACTAAGGGACCCTAGAAAAAAGAGCATCCATTTTGCTCACCTTTCCTGAACTTTGTTTTGCATAAATATATCATTGTTTGTTTTGTTTTACTGTATCTAGTTGTGTGTGTGTGTGTGTGTGTGTGTGTGTGTGTGTGTCTACTGGAGAGTGAACCCTAGTTGTGTTTTTAAGGCACATCACCTCTTCTGTATAAGGACCTCTGGTTATAATGCATTATGTGAATTTATTTTGTGCTATCATTAGACATTCCTTCATCAGAAACAACCATGCCCAAACTTTTGTCTCTGAAATGTGAGAGGATAGTGATAAGGGCAGAATACCAGGGATTCTGGCTATTGAGGCTATGCTTATACATGGATTTTAGTCTCTTTTGGGTACTTCTCACCAGTCCATAGGGATCTTTCTAGAGAAAACTCATGGGTAACTCAGGGCATAATTTCCACAGACTTAACTTTCAAACATTGAAAAGCATTAGAAATGCTAGGGGTATTTATACACAATGCAGCACTACTCTTCCACAAAGAAAGATAAACAAGTCATTTTTAGGGAAACAGATGCACCTTGAGACTATAATGTTAAGCGAAATAAATCAGAAGCAGATGCTTAAATATTGCATAGTTTCTCTTGTATGAGAAACTCAAAGTATAAATGAAGAGCAAAATAAAAAATAGGAAACAGGGAGATAAATCCTTCTCAAAGGGGAAGATGGAAGGAGAGGGAAAGGAGTGACAAAGCGTGAAGAAAGGAATTAAGACGTGTTATGTACGTGTACCAACTTCCCACAAGGAATGTAGTCATATGTACTACACACATATATAGTTAAAAAAAAGTAATAAAATAAAGAAAATGCTAGGAGCTGCATGTTGCAATATTGAAACATGTCCTTTTCAATAATAATACCTCCTATTGTTGGACGGTCCTTGTGTGCCAAGGGCTCACACATCTTATCTGGTGAGAATAATCCCATTAAGTTGCCTTGACTTCCCACTGGACAGCTGAAGAGACTGAGGTTGGACGGGTAAAGGGACTTTCTCAAGTTACATAGCCTGTGACTGTGAGTGAGGATTCCAGACCTAGATGTGAGACTCCAAAGCCTTGGGCTCCATGCTGTGGTCTCCATGGCAAACAAGGCTGGCGCTTCCCCTGGGGTGGGGCTCAGGTCACATTCCATGATCAGATGGAGAGAGAGTTCTTCCTGGTGCTGTCTCTGTCCCCTCTATGGCTGGTGGGGAGCAATTACTGTGAGCTACCAAAAGGGGTTCGTTATAGGCTTTGACATCACACATGAGTTGTGTCCATAGTTAGTGTGGTGTTATGGTTCTCACACTCATGCTTGAGCTTTGTGTGGGCAGAGCAGACATTTACAAAGAGAAGTTGTACATAAAGTAGAAAGGGCAGCAACAAGCTAGTTAAAAAGAGAGTGACTAGCAGAACCAAACCACTTCCAAGATGGCAGGGGGCAGGAATCCTCATTTCCCCCATAGTGTTTGATGGTCTATATGTCATGTCTTTTAACTTCCCCCAGGGCAAGTGATCCAGGGAAAATTAAGGCTGGTGCCATGGTACAACATGGTCTTGATGTCTGCCTTCTGGATGACTGAGGTCATCAGGTACATAGTGTTCAGAGATCATGTCTAGATCCTGCCCCTCAAACACCAGAGTCCTATCAGTATGGGTTTTGTAGATGTTAGTCAGCTTGACAACCACATGCATCCAATGATCATTTATAGTTTGTCTCCAGCAAACATTACACTTTACAGATGAGTTTTAGAGAGATCTCCATTAGAAATCTGAAAGACAGTATTATCCTGGACTTCTGTGGCTTGGATGGTAGTAGATA
This sequence comes from Fukomys damarensis, assembly GCF_012274545.1. NCBI lineage: Eukaryota > Metazoa > Chordata > Mammalia > Rodentia > Bathyergidae > Fukomys > Fukomys damarensis. The sequence goes on from NW_022900916.1 coordinate 12,646,411, forward strand.
AAGTAATCATCAGGCCTTAAGTTGCCCTCATTGGTTGCCTCACCATTAGCAAAGTGGCAGCCTGGTTGGCCCGATCTGTACATAAAGACTGCTCAGACCTCATATCTCATCCATGGATCCCTGCAGACAGAGGCTTAATTAGTGCCCCAAATGGTGTTGTCAGACCTTATAGCAGCAGTCTGTAAAATTATCAGGGGTTCTTGCTACTAGGGAAAGAAATATAGAAGAAGATGGACAAAGAGAGATTTAATGTTTAGCTGTTGTAGTCATTGTCTTCTCATCGCCTCTGAACACCAGGGCCAGTGACAATCCAGTCTTGTTTACATTTGTTTTAGATTGTCCTGTGTCTGAGTTACTAACTGTATACCTGGTAGCCAACAGGCCTTCTTTCCTTGATGAGTCACTTAATTAATGTTCATGCTGCAGTAGTGGATGTCTGATCTGCAGATTTCAATGGGGTGTATCTTTATTTCTGGCTCATTTTGGTCTGGATTAGGAATTGGGTAGTGTACCTTCCTTGAAGTATTATCCTTTCTAACCAGCTCTGTCCCCCATTAGGGAGAGGTTCCAGTTTGAATCAGTGCTGCCAGGGTACTTGCTCCCTTTCGGGTCTAGACTGGAGTCCATTGGGAGTACTCTTTCACTCCACTTGACTGTAGTTATCTTAATGTACATCTTCTGCAGAGATTACAATCCCCTTGAAGGCAAGCAGACTATCTTTGCTTTGGCCTTGTCTTGCAGAGTCCTGGCATACAGTTAAGTACAAAGGAGATGTTGAATCCATGGAAGGACCACATATTTCTGGCAGACTAGCTGAAAGAGCTTGGGACACATCCTTTAACACTTGAAGCCTAAATTCTCCCATCAGAAAATTTCTGTTGAATTTTGATCTCTTAGATTTTATCTGAACTTTAGAATCGATTTTCTTTGACTCAAGGTAAGTCATTTTAGAATACTTGGTAGGGCATCTTATACCCTTCTAAGGGCTTTATTATTCAATATAGACCAATGAAATAACATGTCAGATGTGATAAAGGATAGCAGTTTAGAAAAAGATATTTAGGATCTTAATTTCTAATTTTCTTTTCCTGATTTTTGTCCTTGGGTTTGGCAGGATGCTGGCTCTCTCTCTTTAGAATATTGAAATATTAAAATAACAGCATTAATGTTCCTCAGTCACTGAGTAAGATGAGAGTTCTAATTCATCTTTGCTGAGTAAAATCACTTGTGTTCTTCACATATGTAGAGTACTGAATACGTTTGAGTAACAGTTGGCTTTTTAAGAATGAGTATTTATTTTTAATGTGAAGTTCCATTGTATGTGTATTTTGAGATTGGGTTGAAGCATTTCTGAGTGTTGTAGGTATTTTATTTTATTTGGATGATGTCTTGTGTTGGTCTAACTTCCATCTCACTCAGAGGCTGTAAGTGGGCGAGTCCAAGAATCACAGATTTAATATAACTGTCTCTCTGTCTCTGGATTTAGCATGATCCTAAATAAACCTAACTATAGAAAGTAAAGTACTCTTTTAAATGTGGTTAGCTGGCTACCATTTCGGGAGAAATGAAACTAGTTCTGTTTATTTTTCTCCCATTAATGAGATGATTTTGCTCACAAGGACATTTCTTCCAATTTCCAAAAGCTTGTATAGTAGACTAGAAACGTGGCAAAACTTGATATCAGTACCATCTCATCTTATTTTCTTTATCTGCCATTTTGTGTAAGGAGGTGGTGGGTTGAGTAGAATGACTTCTGAAATGATGAATAGAATCTATGCTATTGTGTGAACACAAAAGGTAAATAAAACAAATCAAAATAAAATAAAAACAAAGTTCATACAGATGCACTGTACCTTTATGTTTCAAGATATGGCTTAATATTTATGCCTTTATTATAGATCTTTCCATGTTTTTCACTGGCTGCTTAATACTTTTCTTAAGATTATGCTCACACAAGAAGAAATTGTGTTTTTTGTGATGGGCACAATAAAAGTCAAGTCAAACAGTCTGTTTTGGATAATATAATGAAAATTTCTGATACTTTACTACAATTCCAGCAGTCACATAGGTGCAGAATATGAGAAATTTATTGAAAGAAGCCAAGTACAATTTAAGGAGCAAAAAGAATGTGAAAAATAAAGAATTAGCAGTGGGATAAGTTCTGCTGTGCACCACGAAGGAGCAACAGTGGGACTCACGAAGACTCCTATCACTGAGAAGCGTGGAGCTTCTCTGAGCTGGAAAATGCATTCAGCTGTACGGGCCTCAATAGCATCACAGTCCTGTGCTCCTGTCATGATGCACACATGCAGCTGAGAGCTGCCCTGGGCCTCTCAGCACCTGCCAAGTGTGGATCACTGATCAGAGCCCAGCTTCGCATGCCTGTGAATTCCTACCTATCAGTTCAGCTTGGGAAGGGGAGCGATGCACACAGAGGCAAAGACAGTAAACAATGTTTTGAGGAAGCGCTGGATCAAAAGTCCTGTCGTCCTTTGCCTTCCCAGAGCATGAATGGCAAGGGCAGGCTCGGTGTGGGGCTCCTGAATTTCCTATCCATGGGCAAGCTGCATACGCTCCCAAGGATGAATGGTGCTGCCGTCACGGAAAGCCAGCCTTGTCACTCTCTGCTATCAGCAATAACAGCAATTACTGTCAGTTTTAATGATGGCTTAGGAGACCTGAAGGAGACCAGTGTTCTCCTGAAGTAAGAGTCTGGTTTTCTACTCAAATCATGAGAAAGAGGAAAGTTCTTCTTTGATTACATAGATATGGATGAGGGGGTTGAGTGAGATAGTTATTTGGCTGCCATCAACAATGTCTTCATCTAGAAATGATTAATATTTATTCTTTGAGGAAGTGTTTTGGGCATGTAGACTTCTGTGGTTTGAATCTGCAAATGAGATAAGAAAGTCGTCAAGAGTACTCCAGAAAGGGAGTTTTTGTCACAAAAAATGGCATACATCCGGAATGCAATTAACACTACCTTTAGACAGATTATTTACACTTTCACGTTGTCTAGGCTGAATTTATATGCAGCTTGTCACCACTGGCAAGAGGTTTTGGGTTGGGCTTGTGTACTGTGTTTCTCAGAACACAATTCTAAATCACTCAGCTGGCTGATATGTTCTTAGTATAGTCTAATCTGCTTGGTGAGAGTGCTTGTCCTGGATGTTTCTTTTTGTTTGGCTTCCTTAATAAGGGAGGAAACTGAACTGTCCAAGTGGCAAAAATAAAGAACATTATCTCTGCCCAACACAAATTTCATGTCAATGCTGATAATCCAGTGTACAGAGATGGTTATAACTATAACCTAACAGAGGGGGGAAAAAAACCTTAGTAAGCAGAGATTCAATCCTGGGAACAAGGACTAGTTCAAGTCATGAACTTATTTACCCTTGCAAGTCAAACTGACATGGAAAACTGACTAGGCATAAAAAGATCTTTTTTATTGAAAGAAAAATCATGCTATTATTTTCTGGCAAAAAGGAAATGCTACCATCACATTCCCCAAAGTGGTCTGGGGGATTTATTGGCTAGCTAAAATATAGTCTATTCTTTTGTCATAGAAACAAAATAGTTGCTTTTTGGAGTATTTAAATGTCACTTCCATCCAGACTTACACAGGATTTAGGTAACACTTCTGCTTTGTCCTATGAGCTGCTCTTCTCCTTTTCTGAACACTGGCAGAGTTAAAAGGGTTTGTTGGACTATCTCGGATGACACATTGTTTTCACTGGTGAGCTTGGCATGCTCCTCAGCATTTAATTTGGAATATAATTTGGATTCAGGGTGGATTTTCAGACTTGAACAAAGAGACTTAAAAAATCTGCCCTATCAAAGCTCTTTCTAAATATAAAAATGAAGTATCTTTCAGCAATGTGAAGTAAGCAGCAAAAGCTACTATTAAGAACCATAAAACACTAATGAGAAATAAGTAGATCAATTTAGGTACTTATGTATTTTACAGCTGTATTTTAAACAATCTTGGTTTATTTTCAAAATAGTACTGTTCTACTCTCTATTTAAGCCACAGAGTGATTGGTACCATCTCCCAACATCTGTCTGTAGGGGACAGGGAAAAGGGACGATACCAGAATTCCTGCAGTGAGTCCTGGCCTCATGTGAGCCACGACAGCACAAGGAAAATTAATGAATTCAAAAAGAAATGAGACTTAGAGAAGAAGCTGGACTTGGGGCCTGATCATTGCTGTTCTGGGCAGCAAAGACTAAAGACCTCGAGCTTGCTACACCTTTATTCGGTACATCAGGAGTAACAGATGACTCAGAGAGTGGCAGTGATAATCCTGGAACGAGGAGAAACCTATGTAGATGAAGATTTTGTTCCTCCCCGGGATATCTTCAGCTGCTGTAATCCTGTCCTGGAGCATCACAGCATCACAGGCCCACTGAGATTTTAGCTGTGAGTGGAGGTGGAAATGGAGTTATATCTCAACGCGCCATAGCTGGCATGTGGGCCGGAAAACTGGGCCTAATCTTAATTGAGTTATGAAATGATTTTTCCTCAAAATTATGTAGAATCGCTCCTGACATCTGTCAATATCTTGAGACAGACAAAGGAGGGACTTTTGGGAAGGCAGGGCATGAAGAAACAAGGGTGATGACGAAGGGAATGGCTTAGTCTCTGTTTCTTACCTAGGTCCAGGGACTGTAAGGGACCACAAGGTCTCAGAGTGCAAGGTTGAAGAAGAAACAGAGAGAAGCACTTAAAGAGGCTCTTGTGAGATTCAGGGCACCAGAAGCATTCTTTTAGGGACAAGTATTAGAGAACAGTATGGTAACTGAGTGAAGAGAAGCAAAGTTCTGATGTTCGAGGGGGCAAAGCTTGGGGAATATTTGCAGGGAGCTCTACACTGTCACGCTTGTGATGCTGGTGAGGACACTGGGGAGCCTTCTCCCAGTGCTTTTTGGTGCCAAAGGGAGCAGTGAGGCTTCAGACAGGAAGACTCTGGATGTGAGAGAGTGAGGCATGTACACTTTACACAAAGTTGTGGCAATCAGAGTTTTCTACTTTGGCTGTTGAGAGCCCAAACTTCCTTGCTTTGTGTGAGGTTGAGGGTGGTTCTTTTCTCTGGCGTTGACAGTTTCTTCACACACATGCATGGATCACTACTCATTTGATGATTTGAAAGGGATCCTGTGCTGATCTCTGGAGTCCTCTCTTTGTGTAGCTCCCTCTTTGCCTTAATGGTGCCCTGCACACTCTGCCCTGTCTTCCTTGGTTTCTTGGCAGATCTCTTTGCTTTAAAAAGGTCGTGAGACTCTTGTTGAGATCTCCTTACAGTGTAGATACTCTTGCTGGTCTTTTGTTTCCTTTCTCTTAGAGAACACAGTCTTGTACCATCTGGTTTTCAGTGTTTAACAACAGATGTTTTCATATGTACTCTCTAGTGTTCTAATCATGAAGATACATTTGTCCCCTCACACCATCTTGGCCAGATGTAGAGGTCCTTAGATTTTCTTCCCTATCTTGATTGGCTTTGTTTACTTAACTTGATGTGAAGAACTGTGAAGGGCCCGAGACTTTGTTCTACTTTCACACGAGCAAATTAGTCTGCCAGAGTTTACCACATAGCCAGAAGACACAAGATTCAAAGACAAAGAATTTAACACTCAAGGAAGAACAAACATCTTGAGCTTCATATTCATGTCCTTTCCTCTTGTTCCTCTAGTCCCACAGGGCTGTATGCAGTGACCTAGATGAATGGTGTGCATACAATGAGTCTGTGTCACAGCTGAAAATCTCAAGTCCCAGTCTTACAAAGAGGGTGCTGGGCAATTTGCCAAACTTTAGTCTTGGAAGGAGATAATTAAAAATATTATTCTGGCTGCTATAGGAACCGGTCCTCTTCCCCAGAGGGACAAACTCTCTTTGTGTTGCAGGATTATTTTCCATAACATCATTCTTAGAAAGATACTCCAAACAAAAGTGGTCATGTGACATGTTGAAACGCCATGGAGAATATCTCCTCAATGCAGAGGCTTTGGTGAATGACCAGGCTCAGGCATTTAGTAACCCTGGTTATCTCAGCTATTTTAAAAGGCTGATATTCATAGATAGAACTTCTCTTACAGGATGACTTAAATAAAGGCTGGATTTAGATTGGCAATGAGCAATATTTGATATACACACATGGATGCTTTGTCATTTACTCAACTTCAACGAAGAGTATTCCTTATAAGCATTAGGAAGCTCTTGAGTTTTTAACTTTTTCAATATAAATTGCCAAGCAAGGCAGGGTTCTGATTTTTTTGGAATTGATATATGGTCTCAATTTAAACATGGTCATATATTTGTTATGTAGATTTAAATACAATGACAAGTTATTGAACTTCAAAAAGGTATAATGATATTGTTGAGTACATCAAATGATAACTTTCAATTTAAATGTGTGTATGTCTCACCACCAAGGTGGGCATTTGCTTAACTGGATGGATAAAACTGTTAGAGATAAGGCTCCCAAGGTGTAATGAGGAGCTTGTCCTAACATTGGAGAAATTTTGTTTTTGTTTTTGATAAGCCTTCACATATGATGTCTGAAAGAAGCAATTCTAATGGTGTGAAACAGAGAGACATGTCACAATTAGATTTGATTAAAGAAACAGAGAGAATAATATTGACATTATTTGACTGAGTCCTATAGGAAACCAGAACTATTAGACAAAATTATTTTGACAATGCCATAAGCAAGTAAATAGAAGTTACTCAGAGGCTTCGTTGTCTGCTCACATAGCAATTTAAACACATCACACTTTCACAGGAGGCAGGTTTTTATCGAGTACCATGATAGTGATAGATAGCTTTCTGCCAGAGCAGAATGCGAAGAGCTAACATTCGGAAACTACTTGGATGGTGAATTTGTATCTGTCTTACTTGTAATGACTCAAGGAATTTTGTGGATGCCATGAAGAAATTTACAACCTCCTGTCATTCAGGGACTGTTACCTTAGGATAAGTGGACAGAGGAGGATGTTTGAGGTAGCTTGTGAATTGTGTAAAACTTGGTATGCATGGATGTGTATGTTTATTTTGGAGGGGAGACTCAATAATTTTATCACATTCTTGGTAGAATCAATCCAGTAATTCAAAGCATTCCAAGGAGCAGCATTTCCAAGGTTAGTTTTATACATTCTTGTGGTCATTTTGAGTGAAAATTGTTTCTCCCATATTAGGAGTTTGTTGGTGGACTTGAGTTATAAGAAAAGGTAGAAATAGGAAGAAAGAAGATGAAAGAGATTGAGAAAAAAATAGTTATTCTGTGAGTGGGAAAGCTTATTTGTAAATTTTTTTGAGTCATTATCTGGTAGCTAAAAAGCAAGTCAGTCCTGACATTATCTTCCTTGAAGTGGCCAAGGAAGATACCAAAATTTCCAGTTGTAGTTGTTGATGAATTCTGTGGAGATCCTTGAGAACTATGCTGTCATATGCAGCAACAGACTGCTCCATATGCAGTCATCCACAAGCACCGCTTGGATATTTAAGCCAGTTCAGCTCCATGCCCCTGAGGTTTTCACATGCCCTGCTGATCAAAATTCCATGAGAAGATTGCCCTACCTGACTTTTGCCAGACTATTAAATTAGTTCTACATTTTTGCTTCTGTCATTACGGGCAACACCTTATTACTTCCTATGAAGGTGAATCTCAGTTGGAAACTTGATTGGATTTACAAATGCCCGGAAATTTAGTAAATATTCTTCTAGGTGAGTCTAGGAAGGTGTTTCCAGAGAAGGCAGGCCTGTGGGGCAGCGCACTGAGACCTGCCCTGAATGCAGACAGAACTATCCAATAGGCTAAGGGCCCAGATGGAACAAAAGGGAAAAGAGAAGGAATCAGCACCATCTCCCCACTCCCTTCCCTACTGCCCTGGGTTGAGCAGTTTTGCTCTACCCTGCCCTCCTGCCATGATGTTCTGTCTCCTCTCAGGCCCTCAGCAATGGAATGAGTTGACCATGGGCTGAAACCTCTGAAACTGGGAGCCGAAATAAATCTTTTCCCCTTCGAGTTGTTTTTCTCAAGGGTTTTGTCACAGGGATGGAAGCTAACACACTTTCAAATGTAGGCAAAGTCTTGGAGACACGTTTTAAACTGTTAGCTTGGAAACGATTGAATTATTACTTCCTCAGATTATATTTTATATGAAAAACAGAATTCAAGAGCCCATGTTTTGTTACTACACAAAGAAATTCCTTATTATTAGAAAAACGACTAAGGATAATTGGAAGATACTTAATGATTAATTAGCCTATAAGAATTTGTTTTTTCTTTGAGTAGTCAGGAACCAGCATGATTGTGCCCAGGAAGGTGATCCCAGACTGCTATTATTTCTTCAGTCCATTTAAAAACATTATTGTTGGGCTGGGGATTTAGCTCAGTGGTTCCACCACCTGCCTTGCAAGTACAAGATCCTGAGTTCGATCCCTGATAACAACAACAACAACAACAAAATTGTTAAAATACAATAAGGAAAAGAATATGAAACTATATGAATACATTTTTAATTAGCATTAGTCTGATTTACATCTTAGGACTCTTTCCTAATATGCCACCTCAGCACCTTGCAACATGCTGTTTCTTCTCCCTGGCCTGCTTTTTCCCTAGATACTCACATTTGGATTGCTGCTTCAAAGCATTCTCCATAATGATGTTTTTTCTGAGTACCCAGGAAAATAGCAAACAAAATCATCTAAAGTTTAATAATATCTAAAATATCACCTTCATTTCTCTCTCCCTGACGATAGTTTATTTTGTCAGAGCACTTGCCCTCAACATGGGTGTCTGCTATTTCTGTCTCTGTTTTCCACTAGAATGGAAAGCAAGTGTACAAAATCAGCTTCACTATTGACTTTCTTGCTTCTGCAGCAGTGCCAGAGCACTGAGGCTCCCTGCTGAGCGTTGGTTGGGAGAATGAATGTGTAGAGTTTACCTAAGTATTTGAGAATAGCATCTCTACACGGCTTTTATCGGTGTCCTTCAAATGTAATAAAATGGTGGCAGCTTCTTTGACTGCTGAATGCAGAGCATATCACCTGCTTCTAGGAGTAGTTTCAAGAAGTTAGATTTCGTTGTTAGCAGTGGCCAGAAGAAATATTGATAGCACAGTCTAAGTTGTTACATTTGTCACGTATTTACAAAATACAACCTATTCAGCAGTTTAAGCTTCTTCCTTGTGGTATTTAAAAACATTTTTTTCTATTATCAAAAAACAATAATTGCAATAAAATTGCTGGCCAGCATGTGAAGAAAAAGGAACTCGACTCTTATATCCCACTGGTGGGAATGTAAAATAGCACAGCCAATATGGAGAACAGCGTAGAGGTTTCTCTATTATCTTACATAGAAACCCAGTTATTCACCAAAAAGTACTGCAAGAGATTAAAGGTCAAAGGCTAACTTATCTTTTTACTGTTGTTACTCTCACATAATCCCCAAAGCAAGATGAGATAAAGAATTATCAAAATAATGAAGAATTAGGATGCATTCTGAATACGAGGGAAAGGATGGTGTGAGCAGCTAAAAATGAAAGTTATTACATTCTCCATTATTTTATCCCTCTACTCTAGAAATTTAATGGCTAAATTTATTTATTTATTTATTATTGAGTTTATTGGTATTTTAAAATTATACGGTACAGTTACATTTACCATTGGGATCTTGTACCTTTACATGACAGGTCTTGGTTCTCATTTTTCCCCATACCCCTGTCCCCCCTTTACCCTCTACCCCTCCCCTATTTACAAAGACTTTGTTTCCATTTTATCCTTTTCTCATGCTGCATCACTATATTCTTAAATATCTAGATCGAAGAAAAACTACAGGCACAATTTCAGGATATAAACCAATTTTACTTCATGAAAGTTTCTGTGAAAAATATGAGCAGACTTTCCTTCCAGAGTCTGATTTAAATCTCAGATGAGGGATTCTGTGATAAGAAAGCTTGTTATACCACAATCCTTCTAAAACAATAATTTCCAAATATTGACTACATATAGTTGACATGTTTCTTTTTGTTAATCAATCTTTCTCAAATTCAGCTTCTGATCTGAACCACTGAATACAACAAATTATAGAAGTGACTATTTTTTCAGTTGTACCAGTGATGGTTCAAATCTACTAACAGTCAAACTACATTAGAGAGAATATAGCTCTTTACCCCAATGCAAGCCTTAGCACTTTAGAGCTTTCCTTTTTTTCTCATTGAGTTTATTGGTACATTTTAGGTATACAGTACAGTTACATTCATTATTGGGATCCTGTACCTTCACATGACAGGTCTTGGTTCTCATTTTTTCCCCGTTGTCCCTGCCCTCCCTTCACCCCTCCTCCCCCCCTTTACAAACACTTCATTTCCATTTTTCCATTTTCTCATATTTGTTTTTTTCCCTTATTCCCTTTCCCCTACCCTTCCCACTTTCCCTACACCTTTAGCCCCTTTCTTCCTCTTTCACATTGTCCATTATATCATTAGGATCTTATATACTATTATAGTTTATTCACATCAGAGAAAATATTTGGTATTTACACATGTGTGATTTATTTATTTCACTTAGGAGTATATCCTCAGTATGTATCCATTTTCCTATGAATGACTCTAATTTCTCATTCTTTAAGGCTAAGTAGTATTCCATTTTATAGACAAACCACATCTTCTTTATACAGTTTCCAGCTGATGAGCAAATGGGCTGTTTCCAAGTTTTAGCTATTACAAACTGTGTTACCATAAACATAGATATGCATATATCACTGTGATATGATTCTTTTCATTCTTTTGGAAAGATACCCAGAAGAGGGATGGCTGGGTCAAATGGAACCTCTAGTCCCAGCTCTTTGAGGTATCTCCATGTTGATTTCCATAGTGATTGCACCAGTCTGCACTCCCACCAACAATGGAGAAGGGTTTCTTTCTCCCCACAACCCCTCCAACATTTGTTGTTTGATTTCTTATTTTATTTTGTTTTCTTTTTGTTGAGTTTATTGGTACAATCTAGGTATACAATACAGTTACATTCATCCTTGGGATTCTGTACCTTTACATAATAGGTCTTGATTCTCATTTTTCCCCTTGTCCCTGCCCTCCCTTCACCCCCTCCTCCCCTCCCCATTTACAAACACTTTATTTCCACTTTTTAATTTTCTCATATTTTTTCCCTTATTACCTTTCCCCTACCCTTCGCACTTTCCCTACACTTTTAGCCCTTTTCATCCCATTTCACAATGTCAGTTATATCATTAGGATCTTATGTACTATTACAGTTTATTCACACCAGTGAAACTATTTGGTATTTACACATATGTGACTTATTTATTTCGCTTAAGAGTATATCCTCAATATGTATCCATTTTCCTATAAATTAATCTGATTTCTCGTTGTTTATGGCTGAGTAGTATTCCATTTTATAGAAAAACCACATCTTCTTTATCCAATCTCCAACTAATGGGCAAATGGGCTGTTTCTAAGTTTTAGCTATTACAAACTGTGCCACTATAAACATGGGTGTGCATATATCACTCTGGTATGATTCTTTTAATTCTTTTGGAAAGATACCTAGAAGAGGGATGGCTGGGTCAAATGGAACCTCTAGTCCCAACTCTTTGAGGTATCTCCATATTTATTTCTATAGTGATTGCACCAGTCTGCACTCCCACCAACAATGAAGAAGGATTCCTTTCTCCCCACAACCCTGCCAGCATATGTTATTGGTTGATTTCTTGATAGCAGCCATTTCTGGTGGGGAGAGGTGGAATCTCAGCGTAGTTTTCATCTGCATCTCTCAAATGACCAATGATGTGGAATATTTTTTCATATATTTACTTGATGCTTTTACTTCTTTGTCTGAGAAATGTCTGTTCATTTCAGATGCCTATTTTTGAATCAGGTCTTTATATTTGGGGGGGATGATTGTTTTGTGTTCTTTATATATTCTAGATAATAGTTGTTTGTCTGAGGAGTAGATGGTAAATTTTTTCCCGCATAGTAGGTTGTCTTTTAGTTCTGTTGATGGTTTCTTTTGCAGCGCAGAAACTTTTTAATAAGATGAGATCCCACTTGTTGATTCTTTCTGCTAGTTACCATGCTACTGA